>NC_141876.1:218478794-218790937 GCF_056163025.1 Triticum urartu | reverse complement strand
CATTCTCCCTGGCGGATTACAAATAGGTTGTTGTTCTAATTACAAGCATGCCTTCAGCTCATGGTTCTTATATTTTTGTATTTTCCATAGGACAATTTCCTGGATTAATATCTATACTGGAGATCTAGGAGTCCACCCGAATTCAGTCTCCATGAAGCCGTTCATCCAGGATCCACCAAAATTCAAATGATATGTGAAAAGCGTGTGCTAGATGTGGCCCCTATCCAGCGTTTTGATCTGTCCACTCAGGTGCTTTTGTCTAGGTGGTAACACAACAAGCTGCTTATCTTATAGAAACTTATTATACGTACAGTCCTATGTTCGTTCTGCTTGCATGTTAGAGAAAGAGCTTCTGCCCCTATGTGAGTAATCCTATGGGAATTAGCAACGTTGGTTGTACTTTCAAGCAGGCAGAATCCAATGCAAGTTTTTGGAGCAGTTGGGTTCCAGAACAAACGACTAGGTATTCCCAAAGAGGTCATTCCACTGGTGGCTAGCATAATATCTTCATGTCGGGACAAGTAAGATGACAGATCATTTCTCAAATAATATGCCGCTGTTCTCAATAATATGCTGCTGTCCTCAACGGTCTTTGGTGCAGCGATCCAAGCAAGCAACCATCATTCTACCAGCTTTTGTCATCGCTGAAGAAATTACAGTGGTTACATTGTTACATAAAGCCTATGACAATTTGTGAGTGTTGTTTGTGCAATATACTGGTTTTATGGCAGGTGCATGTATGAATTCAGATGGTAGTGGTCTCCTTGTTTACAGTTATAAGAATAATAAAAATATTTATAATGTTCTTTCCACTATTACAATCTCATAGATTACATTACCTGCTTCCATTAGAAAGGAACTGTGGCTCATGGGTTTACTGGATGATCTTTTTGATAGACATTTTAAAAATAGCATGGTTTAACACATGGGCTTTCTATTACGAGTATCGAATATGTCCTTGCAAAATGAAACTATTTTCATCGACAACATAGCTTTAGCGGGTCTTTGTGCCATTTGGCGCAACGGGTCAACTAGTATATGTGAATTACCACATCTATCTATCATACAATGTCTGTACGTTCAATTTCTTTTCTTATTTATCACCCATTTGAATTGGAGGGGGTGATGGTAGTATCTAAGGGAGCAAAAACCCATTCTTCACAAAAGAAGGCGCTATCCGTTAATGCAGATAGGACCATGGTTGTACAGGCCCACGAACTAGCCCCACCACACATAATCGAGACTCTTCCAGATTGCACAATTACACCGTTGGATAAAGAACTAGCTACAACCCATCTAACCCCAACCCCAGCAGAGAGTAACCCACTTCTAGTTCACACAACACCATGTCCACCACAGACTATCCCCACACGAGTAGTTTGTAAAGCAACTGCAGTGTCCAAAGCACGAAGACCACCACAGAGAACCCAAACTCCATGTTTAAACTAGAAGAGCAACTATTCTCAGGTCAGATTACGTAGCTATGGTCCTGTAATGCCCCGAGATCGTTCGCCAGGTGTCTTCCAGTTATTCGCTGTCTTTGCCATGTCATTTGCTTGCGTGTTGCATTTTTCCATGTCATCATGTGCATTGCATCATTATGTTTTCAAAACTTGCATCCGTCCAGGTCTCCCCGTCCTCTCTGGTATCCGTTCTGAGCCCAACCACACTTGCACGCGCCCGCGACATGTCCGAAATAGTATTTTATAAGTGGACGGAAAATGTTCTCAGAATGGGTTGAAAGTTGGCATACAGTGTTGTTATAGTGTAGATAGGCCGCTTGCCAAGTTTCATCGCATTCAGAGTCCGTTTAACGCCCCAACGGATAACTATAGCGGCATATAGCCGGTCAAATCGTCGGACGTTTTCGGTCTCCGGAAATGGTTGTCGGGTTGCATTCCTCCTCTCTCTTCTCAGTCCAACCACACACTTGACCTTGTTCGCCTAACCCCTCTTTGCACAGTGCATCGACCCCTCGCCCGTGTCCGAAACTTCCCCGAACCCGAACCGGACTATCATTACCGTTGGGTCCGGATCATCCTCAAACATCTATAAAATATCTATGTTTTCGTGTTGGACTCTTTTAGCCTATTTTTCTCGAACCGTCTGATTTCGATCAGAGGGTCCTAAACCTGCCCTGTCTAACCCACCTACCTATTTAAGCAGTGCAATCTGGAGATGAATCCCTAATTTCTAGGGATCCTCCTCCCCGCCGCCACTCTCTACCATCTCCATCGGGATCCCCTCCCAATCCAAACCCCCAACCATGGCCGCTTCCTCCACCGAGCCCACCTACGTCCATCATTTCCCCCAACAGCCCAACCAGCGCCCCGCCTGTTTGATCCGGAGGAGAGGAGCTCCTCCATGCCCCACCTCACATCAATCCAGCAGCACGGCAGCTCCCCAGCGACCGCAACCCTCCTCCTCGCTCGATCCTGAGCGGAAGAGGACCCCGACGGCTCATCCCCGCGCAACCGCGAGGCACCGACCCTGCAACAACCTCACCGGAGTTCCCAACCAGGCCGGACCTTCTGCAGATCATCATCACCGGAGCATCCCTCCACTCAGGCCGCTTCCCCACTGCACTTCTCCCTCTCCCTTCTTCTCTTGTGCCCTGCCTTTTCTCTGCCTCACCTCCCCATCTCTTCCCCTGCAGGAACCCATGGCCCCATCCCCATGGAGCTGCGACCGCCGCCGCCAAACATCTCTGATGCTGTCCAAGCCCTCCTTGCCACTGGACCCGGCGTCCCACGCAGCCCCGCTCCTGGATCCACCCGTTCCCCGGCCTCCCGTAGCTGCGTCGCCGCCCCGCTGGCAGCAAGCTCCTCCCATGCCTTGGCTGTTTCGAGCCAAGGAGGAGACACCCTGCTTCCCCTGCTTCGAGCACGTTGACCACACCCTCCCCGTCGTGCACCTGGCCTGCCTCCAGCGCCAAGTCCCCTCGTCGTCGCTGCCGTCCCGTGCGTTGTGCCCCTGGTCATCTGTAGCGAGCGCGTTGACCCCGGCCCTGCCTCGCCAGCCGCCACCGACCTCCGTTCCGTCCTGAGCGCCGCCCGACCAAGTCCGGCGACCAAGCGCGTGATCTGGTCGAGCTCGCCGCCCCTCTCCTTCTTGCATGTTATATCCGTCCCCGCGAACCTGCCGTGACCTGTGCTTCCTCTGCAATGAGCAGGTGCTCGCTCGTCGTGCGCCTCTACCTCCCATCACCAACACCATCGTGGGCCCAGCGTCGCCCCAGCCTCATCCGGCCCAGCCGCCGCCTCTCCTCCAACAGGCTAGATCTGGCCCGTGGTGAGATGCCCACCGAAGCCCACCCATGTGCAGCGCTTGCAGTAGCTGGCCCAGTTCAGTTACATTCATCCTGATATGTTTTTTTCCTCTTCTAGCGAATTTAGTTTTAACCTAGGTTTTACAGATTTACAGTTAAGTCCTTCATGTTCATGCATATTATAACTCACAAATGGGGCATCGGTTTAAAATGTTTTAAACATGTAAAATGCTTAGAATTTTATCTAGTTTCATAATTTCCAACTTTAATCCATGTTAAAAATATTTAGAATGCTGTTTTTTATATTTTCCTATTGCCATGCTAAAATGCATTATTTCATAACTAAATAACCGTAGCTCCAAATTTAATAAACTTCATAATTAAATGGGGTTGAAAAATGCCTAGTTTAACATGGTGCATTCATCTTGTATGTTTAACAACTCTAAAATATGGTTTAGGGCAGAATAGTACCAAATCCATAATTTGCATATGCGGATTTTCTGGATTTGTTGTTTGTTATTTTTGGCCTCATTTAAACTTGCCTAGATAGGTAGTTTTCATATGCTTCACCCCTTGCCATGTTTAATAACATTTAATAATGTTGGGTACATAAACGAGAGAGATCTAAATAATTGATGTGGTGTTTCGTCAATACGCAACTTGTTGCATATTTAGCTCCACTTAATTTGTAGTATTGTTTGGACACTTTGTCATGCCATGAATCATTAAACTGCACATGCATCATACTTTATTGTGCATCATGCCATGTTTATGTGATGGTTGTTTACTATGTTGTTTGCTTCTTTCCGGTGTTGCTTCTTCTTGCTAGTTCCGGTAAAATCGCGTTTGTGAGGATCCGTTCGACTACGTCCGTTTGTATTCTTCATGGACCCGTTCTTCTTCCTTGTTGGATTTCAGGCAAGATGACCACACCCTCGAAATCACTTCTTTCTTTGCTTGCTAGTTGTTCACTCTATTGCTATGTCGCGCTACCTACCACTTGTTTATCAAGCCTCCCAAATTGCCATGATAGCCTCTAACCGTTTTCAACCATCCTAGCAAATCGTTATTTGTCTAAGTTACCACTTTTGCTCAGCCCCTCTTATAGCGTTGCTAGTTGCAGGTGAAGTTGAAGTTTGTTCCATGTTGGAACATGGATATGTTGGGATATCACAATATCTCTTATTTAATTAATGCATCTATATACTTAGTAAAGGGTGGAAGGCTCGGCCTTATGCCTGGTGTTGTGTTCCACTCTTACCGCCCTAGTTTTTGTCATACCGGTGTTATGTTCCTTGATTTTGCGTTCCTTACGCGGTTGGGTGTTATGGGAACCCCTTGAAAGTTTGCTTTGAATAAAACTCCTCCAGCAAGGCCCAACCTTGGTTTTACATTTGCCTAACAACATATTTCCTTTCCCTTGGGTCGGCCAACCCGAGGGTCATCTTTATTTTAATCCCCCCGGGCTAGTGCTTCTCTAAGTGTTGGTCCGAACCGAGCTGCCTACGGGGCCACCTCGGGGAAACTTGAGGGTTGGTTTTATTCGTAGCTAGTCTTAACCGGTGTTGCCCTGAGAACGAGATACGTGCGACTCCTATCGGGATTGTCGGCACATCAGGTGGCTTTGCTGGTCTTGTTTTACCATTGTTGAAATGTCTTGTAACCGGGATTCCGAGACTGATCGGGTCTTCCCGGGAGAAGGAATATCCTTCGTTGACCGTGAGAGCTTGTGATGGGCTAAGTTTGACACCCCTGCAGGGTTTGAACTTTTGAAAGCCGTGCCCGCGGTTATGTGGAAGATGAGAATTTGTTAATGTCCGGTTGTAGAGAACTTGACACTTGACTTAATTAAAATGCATCAACCACGTGTGTAGCCATGATGGTCTCTTTTCGGCGGTGTCCGAGAAGTGAACACGGTTCTTGTGTTATGCTTGAACGTAAGTAGTTTCAGGATCACTTCTAGCTTCTCGACTGTTGCGTTGCTTCTCTTCTTGCTATTATTTGCGTATGTTAGCCACCATATATGCTTAGTGCTTGCTGCAGCTCCGCCTCACTACCTTCTCCTACCCATAAGCTTAAATAGTCTTGATCACGCGGGTGTGAGATTGCTGAGTCCTCGTGACTCACGGATACTTCCGAACAGTTGCAGGTGCCGATGATACCAGTGCAGGTGATGCACCCAGCTCAAGTGGGAGCTTGATGAAGATCTTGGTCGTTGTTTTGTTTTGTTTCCTTTTGATCAGTAGTGGAGCCCAGTTGGGACGATCGGGGATCTGGCATTTGGGGTTGTCTTCTTTTATTTTGGTTCCATAGTCGGACCTTGTTTGTATTCTGGATGATGTATGTTTAACTTGTTATTTGTGTGAAGTGGTGATTGTAAGCCAACTCTTTATCCCATTCTTATTTCAGTACATGGGATTGTGTGAAGTTTACCCCACTTGCGACTAAACTACCATGCGGTTATGCCTCTAAGTCGTGCCTCGACACGTGGGAGATATAGCCGCATCGTGGGTGTTACAAGTTGGTAATCAGAGCCATCCCCGACTTAGGAGCCCCCTACTTGATCGAATCGCTGACGTTGTCGAGTCTAGAAGAAAATGTTTTGAGTCTTAGGATTATATATATCGGAGAGTAGGATTCTTTTTACTCCTCAGTTCCTTCGTCGCTCTGGTGAGGCCTCCTTATGTAGAAGTTTTGACTCTCCTCTCCTCAAATTTCACGAATTTTTTTAGGATCACGCGGGTATCTTGGAATCGTTCAGATAGTATTGTGACGAGAACAATGTTCTTGGTGCCTCCTGACATTTAGCGGTTGTGGCAGTGTCCCGGGGAGTTGAGCTCTGAGGTGTTGTCATCACAATTTTATCGTTGCAGTTCTGGAATACCTGAGTTTCGCTGACATCGAAAATCTCTTTTATGCAGTTGTTGGTGAGATAACCTCGACGCCACCCAGTACTGGGGCGAGAGTTTGGGAGTATTCCCATAACTCGTATAACGGATGCTTTTCGAAGGTTGAGGTATATGTTTTCCGAAGGTTTCTTGGTTATGTGTTGAAGGATGGATACAGTTGGATGTAGGAATTGTTAGTTTGGGTGAGATATTATGCTTCCCCTGTATCCCCAACACCTGATTGCATAACCAGAAAGTTTTGGGAGTTTATAAGTGGGAATTCGAGTATCATATGTTTCCAACAGACACATGATATGATATGGGGTCTATCATATGTTTGTTTCCGGCTTATTCTGCAAGCCAGATCCTTTGTTTTGTTTTGAGTTGTGGTATTTGAGTCGATTCAATGTCAAGTGTTGAATCCATACCTTTCCTAAGCAGTGTTCTCATATTCCTATGCGAATACAAATCCTTCTTGATCTTCGAGTTTGTCATCTCAATTTCTTCTCAACTGGCGTGCTCCTCTTCAAGTGGATCCGATCATTTTCAACATCCGCAAGATCAAGTCTAGGTTCTTCCCAACGGTGTTTGTTTCATCCATCCCATGTTGCTTTTGTTTTCCCGCCCTCCCACCCTTTTATTCAAGGACTCATATATCTTAATCAAGCATCCATTTTATTGATGTGAAGTTTCTTCATTCTTTTCCTTCAAAGTTCTTACCCGGCGATTCTCATGAAGATGCTAAGGAAGCTTCAAGCTCATTATTCTTCATTCTTTTCTTCTCCAGTGGATTCAATTCAAGCTTTGTCGATCATACCCTTTTCCTCCTTTCAAATGCTTTCTCACGCCGGTGCACCTCTTAATCATTCATTTCTCGCCATTCGTGTGTTCTGGAGTGTTGACGATATCTCAGAAGGCTCGTCTTTTCATGCAAGATCCGTTCAACCTATTTCGAGGTTGTTATCTCATTCAAGCCATTTAATTCAACCGACGCAATCTCTCTTTTAAATCATTCCAACGGTGTTTTATCTTGAGTGGGCCCTAACCCACAGGTCTTTTCCCAGGATCTTACCTAACTCTTCTAATTTTATCGGAGCTATTCTCAAATCTTTTAAAGTTTGACATAAGAATGAGTTATCATCAGTAAAATGTCTTTCTCCTCGATCTTTCAAATTCTTTTCACCGTTGGTTCAACCTGTCTAATTTTCATTCCGGAGTGCCTCAACTATTTGTGGTGGTGTTTCTCATCGTCGTTCTCTGCATTTGTAGATCGAAGAAGAGTTTTCATCTAAATCTTGCTCCGTTCTCTTGAAGACTCGTAGTTCAAGCTTGAGGCCATCCTCTCATAATTATTTTCGATTGTGAGAATTTTTTTTCACCCATCCGGAGCAATTCAGGAGTCTTTTCAGTTTGATTCTTCGAAGGCCATCATCTCAGAATTATACATTCTAGCTTTCAGCTCACATTCTCCAAATCTTACCGGTGCATCGCTCAAGTATTCTCTAGTTAGTTCATGATCTCTTCGTTTCACTTGTATCTAAGTTCTCTCAAGTATATTCATTCATTTTCCAATTCTTCCTAGTGATGTGTTCGTTCTTTTAATCTTTATAGTGGTTCATTCAAGATTTCTCTTCTTTCATTATCATATCAATTCATTCGTTCTTTTCAATCCTACCGGCGGATCATTGAAGACTTTTCTCAAGTTTGCGCTACCCGCAAGAAGAATAAGTAGTATGCCAAATCCGCTGCTTGTCATCAATCTAAATTGGTGAAGGATACGCATAACATAATTCTTATTCTTGCTTCATCCAAGTGATTGATTCATTCTTCTGAAGTAAATTCACGATGAGTAAATTCTCGGTTCAAGTGCTTCATACTTTTCCCGGAGTTCCAAGATCTCTCAACTATATCACCACGAAGATTCATCTAATCATTACAAGGCTTCAATCTTGTTCGCTTCAAACCTTCAATTCTTTTATGTTATCATTTCCTATCCAAAGTTCTTCATGGAGGCTCAACATGATGGCTCATTAAGGATTTCTTTCATTCTTCATTCGTTCTTTAAGATTTCTCTTGAAGTTATGATCCGCCAAGGTATACTCTCAAATAAACATGGTGCTCAACACATGTCTTGTTTTGAGGAGTTCAAGCATTCTTCATCTTGCATTCCGAAGTGCAATTCTTTCTATCTTATCTTTTGAGGTGGTGTTATGTCATTCTTGATAATTTTCCCTTCGTGTTTCATGATTCACAAGTTGTTAGGAATGAGATATTTAAACCCATCAATGTCTTCGAGCATGAGATCTTCTCAATCCATCAAGCTCTTCGTTGGAGTTATCTTGGGTTATGTTTCACCTAAAGCCTTCCCTATGGAATGTTGCTAATTATGGTGCTATTTATTGATCCAGGTTTCCTCCTACTCTCGCGGTGAAAGAAGTTTTTTCCATCTCTTCATTCCTTTCAGCTAATCAATCTTTCGGTAGTGGCAGGATTTCACCTCAAGTTTTGGGATGTTTCCCATAAGCCCACAACAAGTTTATTCTTTTCATTGTTCATTTTCCAACAACTCCGTTCAATCCTTCTTTTTAAGGATGCTCTCTAAAATTCATTTGAGGTAGAACATGTTGTTTTCTTTTTCGTTCTTTTCATTGCATTCTTTCATTTCTTCCGGAGGCATTGTGATGATGCTCTCTTCATTCATCATCTCGTATTGTGAAGATCCTGTTCTTTCTTTTGCTTATCCATTCAACCGGAGTGTCGTGTCCTTCATTCAAGTTCTCTCATCTTATCAAGTTTTTCCTCCCTTCTCAACCGGAGTGCTGTCTGAAATCTTTCTTACCCCTTGTGCCATTCTTTCGATAGTTTTGGAGGCAGTGTGTTGTTGATCTCATCAAGTATCCTCTCATCTTGTCAAGTTCATGTTCAATTCCTTCCATTTACAGTCGGAGTGCTGCCCAAATTATATCATTCTCATTCCTTCTCTATCTTGTTTCAACTGGGTGTTGTCATAATTGATCTTTATTGTTCCTTGTACATCTCGTTTCAACCGGAGTGCTTGCATGTGCTTCTTGTCCATTGCAACCTTTTTCTTATGTCTTTCAACCTACAAGGTTCTAGTAATGTTCCTTGTTCCTCTTTTCTAACGGAGTGTTTACAATTTTGTTCATCTCCGTTGTATTCTTTCTTCCAATTGTTTAACCTCTCAAGGTTCTTTGGTTTCACTCATTCGTCAAAGAAGCAACTTAGTTTTGCCTCATCTCTTCCTCTTCTGTTTTTCTCCGGTGCCATCCTAGATCTCGGGACGAGATCCTCTTGTAGGGTGGAGTGTTGTAACGCCCCGAGACCATTGCGCCAGGTGTCTTCCAGTTATTCGCTGTCTTTGCCATGTCATTTGCTTGCGTGTTGCATTTTGCCATGTCATCATGTGCATTGCATCATTATGTTTTCAAAACTTGCATCCGTCCAGGTCTCCCCGTCCTCTCCATTGTCCGTTCTGAGCCCAACCACACTCGTACGCGCCTGTGGAATGTCCGAAATAGTATTTTATAAGTGGCTGGAAAATGTTCTCGGAATGGGTTGAAAGTTGGCATGCGGTGTTGTTATAGATTAGATAGGCCGCTTGCCAAGTTTCATCGCATTCGGAGTCCGTTTAACGCCCCAACGGATAACTATAGCGGCATATAGCCGGTCAAATCATCGGACGTTTTTGGTCTTCGGAAACGGTTGCCGGGTTGCATTCCTCCTCTCTCGTCTCAGTACAACCACACACTTGACCTCATTCGCCTGACCCCTCTTTGCACAGTGCATCGACCCCTCGCCCGTGTCCGAAACTTCCCCGAACCCGAACCGGACTATCGTTACCGTTGGGTCCGGATCATCCCCAAACATCTATAAAACATCTCTGTTTTTGTGTTGGACTCTTCTAGCCTATTTTTCTCGAACCATATGATTTTGATCAGAGGGTCTTAAACCTACCCTGTGTAACCCACTACCTATTTAAGCAGTGCAATCTGGAGATGAATCCCTAATTTCTAGGGATCCTCCTCCCCTCCTCCACTCTCTACCATCTCCATCGGGATCCCCTCCCGATTCAAACCCCCAACCACAACCGCTTCCTCCACCGAGCCCACTGACGTCCATCGTTTTCCCCAATGGCCCAACCAGCGCCCCGCCTGTTTGATCCGGAGGAGAGGAAGTCCTCCATGCCCCACCTCACCTCAATCCAGCAGCATGGCAGCTCCCCAGCGACCGCAACCCTTCTCCACACTCGATCCCGAGAGAAAGAGGACCCCGACGGCTCGTCCCCGAGCAACCGCGAGGCACCGGACCTGCAACAACCTCGCCCGAGTTCCCAACCAGGCCGGACCTTCTGCAGGTCATCGTCACTGGAGCATCCCTCCACTCAGGCTGCTTCCCCGATGCACTTCTCCCTCTCTCTTCTTCTCCCATGCCCTACCTTTTCTCTGCCTCACCTCCCCATCTCTTCCCCTGCAAGAACCCATGGCGCCATCCCCATGGAGCTATGACCGCCGCCGCGAAACGTCTCTGATGCCGTCCAAGCCCTCCTTGCCGCTGGACCCAACGTCCCACGCAGCCCCGCTCCTGGATCCACCCGTTCCCCAGCCTCCCATAGCTGCATCGCCGCCCCGCTGGCAGCAAGGTCCTCCCATGCCTTGGCTGTTTCGAGCCAAGGAGGAGACGCCCTGCTTCCCCTGCTTCAAGCGCGTTGACCACGCCCTCCCCGCCGTGCACCTGGCCTGCCTCCAGTGCCAAGTCCCCTCGCCGTCGCTGCTGTCCCGTGCGCTGTGCCCCTAGTCATCTACAGCAAGCGCGTTGACCCCGGCCTTGCCTCGCCAGCCGCCGCCGACCTCCATTCCGTCCTGAGCGCCGCCCGACCAAGTCCGACGACCAAGCGCGTGATCTGGTCGATCTCGCCGCCCCTCGCCTTCTTGCACGTTGTATCCGTCCCCGCCGAACCTGCCGTTGACCTATGCTTCCTCTGCAATGACCAGGTGCTCACTCGTCGTGCGCCTCTACCTCCCGTCGCCAACACTTTCGTGGGCCCAGCGTCGCCCCAGCCTCATCCGGCCCATCCCCCCCTCCTCCAGCAGGCTAGATCTGGCCCGAGGTAAGATGCCCACAGAAGCCCACCCGTGTGTAGTGCTTGCAGTAGCTGGCCCAGTTCAGTTAGATTCAGCCCGATATGTTCTTGTCCTCTTCTAGCGAATTTAGTTTTATCCCAGGTTTTACAGATTTACAATTAAGTCCTTCATGTTCATGCATATTATAACTCACAAACGTTGAATCGGTTTAAAATGTTTTAAACATGTAAAATGCTTAGAATTTTATCTAGTTTCATAATTTCCAACTTTCATCCGTGTCAAAAATATTTAAAATGTTGTTTGTTTAAATATGCCTATTGCCATGCTAAAATGCTTTATTTCATAACTAAATAACCGTAGCTCCAAATTTAATAAACTTTATATGTAAATGGGGTGAAAAATGCCTAGTTTAACATGGTGTATTCATCTTGTATGTTTAACAACACTAAAATATGGTTTAGGGAAGAACAATACCAAATCCATAATTTGCATATGGGGATTTTCTGGATTTGTTGTTTGTTATTTCTCGCCTCATTTAAACTTGCCTAGATAGGTAGTTTTCATATGCTTCACCCCTTGCCATGTTTAATAACATTTAATATTGTTGGGTACATAAACGAGAGATAACTAAATAATTCATGTGGTGTTTCGTCAATATGCAACTCGTTGCATATTGAGCTCCACTTAATTTGTAGTATTGTTTGTGCACTTTGTCATGCCATGAATCATTAAACCGGACATGCATCATACTTGGTTGTGAATCATGCCATGTTTATGTGATGGTTGTTTACTATGTTGTTTGCTTCTTTCCGGTGTTGCTTGTTCTTGCTAGTTCCGGTAACGTCGCATTTGTGAGGATCCGTTCGACTACGTACGTTTGTCTTCTTCATGGACTCGTTCTTCTTCCTTGCTGGATTTCAGGAAAGATGACCACACCCTCGAAAATCACTTCTATCTTTTCTTGCTAGTTGTTTGCTCTATCGCTATGTCGCGCTACCTACCACTTGTTTATCAAGCCTCCCAAATTGCCATGATAGCCTCTATCCTTTTTCAACCATCCTAGCAAATCGTTATTTGGCTAAGTTACCTCTTTTGCTCAGCCCCCCTTATAGCGTTGCTAGTTGCAGGTGAAGTTGAAGTTTGTTCCATGTTGGAACATGGATATGTTGGGATATCACAATATCTCTTATTTAATTAATGCATCTATATACTTGGTAAAGGTTGGAAGGCTCGGCCTTATGCCTGGTGTTTTGTTCCACTCTTGCCGCCCTAGCTTCCGTCATACCAGTGTTATGTTCCTTGATTTTGCGTTCCTTACGCGATTGGGTGTTATGGGAACCCCTGGACAGTTTGCTTTGAATAAAAATCCTCTAGCAAGGCCCAACCTTGGTTTTACATTTGCCTAACAACCTATTACTTTTCCTTTGGGTCGGCTAACCTGAGGGTCATCTTTATTTTAACCCCCCTAGGCCAGTGCTTCTCTAAGTGTTGGTCCGAACCGAGCTGCCTGCGGGGCCACCTCGCAGAAACTTGAGGGTTGGTTTTACTCGTAGCTAGTCCCATCCGGTGTTGCCCTAAGAACAATATACGTGCGACTCCTATCGAGATTGTCGGTACATCGGGTGGCTTTGCTGGTCTTGTTTTACCATTGTCGAAATGTCTTGTAACCGAGATTCCGAGACTGATCCGGTCTTCTCGGGAGAAGGAATATCCTTCGTTGACCGTGAGAGCTTGTGATGGGCTAAGTTGGGACACCCCTACAGGGTTTGCACTTTCGAAAGTCGTGCCCGCGGTTATGTGGCAGATGGGAATTTGTTAATGTCCTATTGTAGAGAACTTGACACTTGATTTAATTAAAATGCATCAACCATGTGTGTAGCCATGATGGTCTCTTTTTGGTGGTGTGCGGGAAGTGAACACAGTTCTTGTGTTATGCTGAACGTAAGTAGTTTCAGGATCACTTCTTGATCACTTCTAGCTTCTCGACCGTTGCGTTGCTTCTCTTCTCGCTCTTATTTGCGTATGTTAGCCACCATATATGCTTAGTGCTTGCTGCAGCTCCACCTCACTACCTTCTCCTACCCATAAGCTTAAATAGTCTTGATCACGCGGGTGTGAGATTGCTGAGTCCTTGTGACTCACGGATACTTCCGAATAGTTGCAGGTGCAGATGAAACCAGTGCAGGTGACGCACCCAGCTCAAGTGGCAGCTTGATGAAGATCTTGGTCATTGTTTTGTTTTGTTTCCTTTTGATCAGTAGTGGAGCCTAGTTGGTACGATCGGGGATCTGGCATTTGGGGTTGTCTTCTGTTATTTTGGTTCCGTAGCCGGACCTTGTTTGTATTCTGGATGATGTATGTTTAACTTGTTATTTGTGTGAAGTGGCGATTGTAAGCCAACTCTTTATCCCATTCTTATTCAGTACATGGGATTGTGTGAAGATTACCCCACTTGCGACTAAACTACCATGCGGTTATGCCTCTAAGTCGTGCCTCGACACGTGGTAGATATAGCCGCATCGTGGGTGTTACAGGTCCGTACTCCTTTGCTGTTGCATCACAATATTTACTCATACTAACTACTTTCAAATTTGAAGGATCCAATTGGAACTCCAATGATGCAACAGGTATGTTTTAAACCTATTTCTTTAAATGGATTGTTGTTGTAACTTCTTGCTCTATGTTGATTTCAGTTTCAGTTGTATAAACAGTTATGTTCTCATGTGATGCACATTACTAGTGTTGCCAGTGCTGTGTAGTTTCTCACACTTATTTTTTGTCTATGCTGTTGTGTCTTAAAAATATATGATTAGAACTGTGTCTCTATCTTGATTTGGCAAAATAAATTTGAATGATATGGACAATACAGTGACCATAGTACATAGATATATGTTTGTTTCATGCTGTTATCCCGTCCAACTTACTACTAAACCAGTTTACCAAAATGAGTTTCGTATACTACATGCTAAACCTGTGATTTGTGTGCTTGTTCTCTTGTAGAATGCGAAAAGAATATTGGAGAAGAGCACCCCAATATGCAATCGTAGAGAAAGTAATGTAGATAAGGTTCAAGATAGTGCGACAACCCTGTTGGTCTCCAAGAACGGTGATAAAAAGATCTTGTAGACACTGAGTCAACCCCACAGTCTTGCATTGATGTAGTGTTCGAGTTACTCGTGAGTACCACTGGCACAAGCTCTTCGAACTTGCTGCCTGAATCACTTCGGCTTCTTCAGTCTCAGCTACAAGCTGAAAGGCATCAGTTAGTTGTGTTGTGGCAAGAAGCCGAAGGACTGAGGAAGTCCCTGCAGAATTCAGATGCATACTTTCTGGTGCAACAGCAAGCGCTGGAGGATTTAAGCGCCAAACAAGAGAAAGTTAATAATCTTGCTAAGCATCCTGCCAGCATTAGGGGTACCTAGGATATTGTTTCTTGAGCTCTTCGGAAGTGGTTTAAATTTTGCACTTGTTTTGCTGTGGCGTTTATTTGCACTGGTCGCCAACTTTGACAACTAGTGTATGTGATATGCTGCTTTGTTCCCTATATTTGCACTGGTGGCAAACTTTGATGCCCAGTGGATGTAACATGTGTAATAGTCGTGATAGCCTAGTGTAAGTTGCTTGCTTATTTATTTCCTTGTTCTCTTGTTTATTTGTTTGCTTGTACTCAGTGTAGTTATTTTTCCGCGGTTTGCTAGTGGCCACAATAACCTATTTTTTAAAACTAGGCCACAATAACCATGGGCTACATATTTACTGTAGTGACCCTGGGCATCCTATGGGCCGTAGAAACAATGGGCCTTCTACGGGCCATAGAAACAATGGGCCTTCAATGGGGCATAGCATCAATGGGCCTTCTATGGGCCGTATGATCGATTGGCCAAACATGGGCCAATAACAGACCGCATTATGGGCCGTAAACAGGCTAGAGTTGGAATCGCCCATTCACGGGCCAACCATAACAGGCCATCGTTAATCAGCCATATTTGATTAACGGGCCACAAACGGGCCGAGTGTAACCACGTGCTGAATTTGGCCCACAAGCAAAAAAGGCCAGTAACGGGCCATAAGTAGCCGAATGCTGGAAATGAGCCCAAGAATAAATGGGCCCTAAGAAGGCCGAAAGATAACATGGGCTGGAAACGACCCAATGGAATAATGGGCCGTTAATGGGTGTAAAGTGATACACTGTTCATTATGGGCCAGTTTCACCATGGGCGGTTAATGGGCCAAGAGTTACAAAGGGCCTCATATATATGGGCCAAAAGACGTCATGGGTCATATATGGGCCGAAAGTTACAACAGGTTGGAATCATATTGGACGGCCCAGATGACGCTACTAGGCCTAATTCGGATAGGCCGTAATGGGCCATGAGTTAGCGGGCTGTAAATGGGCTATATGCGAACAAACCGTTCACATGATTTCTGTGGGTCGGCCCGCTACCTTTTGACCAAGTCAAATGGGCAGGCCTTTTCACAGAAATGGGCCTCTGTTGGACCGTGCCACGTGTCGATGTATCACAGGCGCCTTCTGTCCAATGAGTGGATGACATCTGTCCCAACGGTGAGCCGACATGTGGTTCCTCTGGCCATTGAGAATTTTACACGTGGAAAATCCCCATTGGTCCGGGCTATTAACGGGTTATTGGATCCAAACCGGAACCCGATAGCTTAACGACGACCTATTACAGTGGATGTGACGCCCCAAGACCGGAGCTTCAGATACCTTCCATGGTTTCCGAGATTCGTGGTTTTTGTCTGTTGCATTCATCTTTGCATTTGTGCCTTTTGTCATTTGCATTGCATCCTCATCATGTGCATTGTGTGTTTGTATTCATGCATCATGTTGCATGCTCCATGTGTGGTTCTTTCACCATCACCCCCTCCTTCCTTCCTTTTCTTCCATTTCTACGAGTGCCATTTTCCCCTTCTCCTTTAATGTTCATTTTCTCCCAAATAGTCAAACTTATTTTCCTAAACCCCTCCGCCAAATTTCACCTATTTTGGAAATGTTTTGGTTAGGTTTTAAAATGGCTCAAGTTTGAATTTAATTCAAACTTGAATTATTTTTAAACCTCTAAAATCCCCCAAATCATTTTATTGAAATAGGGCATAATTCCAGGGTCCTGGGGATATTTTCATATCTCTCACCACCCCCTCCAATCCATCCATACTTTTTGCCCTTTTATTTCTGTTTGAAGAAGTAGAAAAGAGGCAGAAGCAGTCGAGCGCAGCCCAGTCCAGCACCACCAAAGCTCAGCCAGCCCAGCTGGGCCTCCCTACCTCCTGCGCTGGCCCAACCTCCCCTGGGCCATCTGTGCCTAAGGCCCAGTAGCAGCCACTACCAGAAGCCCATCCTAACCCTAGCACTCCCGTTCGGCACTCACCCTCTCCCCCTTGATGCCATCCTTCCTCCGCCGCCACACACACGCCCGCACGCATCGAGCCGAGGGAGAGGAGCTCCTTTGCCCGATCCATGGCCTCTCCCTTCCTCCCCTCATTGCTTCTCTCCAGCGCCGCCGCCCTCGACCCGCCTCGTCGTCGCCTTGGCCTGGAGCCCGCACCTGGAGCTCCATCGGATCGCACGGCCGCCGGCCATGGCGGCCACCATGGCGGCCCTAAAAGGCATCGCCTTGCGCCCACGTCCCCGCTGCCAACTCTCCTCACCGAAGGAGCACTGGGAGGAGTGGAACACCACCGTCGTCGCCTCGTTCCCTGCTTCCCCCTGGTCTTCATCGCGAGGTCCAGCAAGTCCGGTGCCTCCCCAAGTCCAGCGACCGTCCCAGTCACCTCCGGCTGCCAGGACTCTCCAGCAAGCCGCCGTTGCCTCTGCTTCACGAAACCATGCTGCGGCGCCCCAGTCACCTGCGACCTCGGGTCGTCTCTGCTTCGTCCTCGTCTCATGCCATGCCTCTCCGCGTACGTGTTCACTGCGCCGCCGTCGCAGCGCCTCCCCAAGTTCTGCCCCTGCCTCGTTCGGCTACCACGACCGCACCTCCTCGCTGCTGCTCTGCTCGACGCGCCCTTCTTCGTTGCCTTTCCCCGCGCCAAAGCAAGCCGCAACCACCGAACCAGGAAACGCCAAGGACATCTTCGGGGTTTTCGTCCTGTTCTGTTGAACGTACACGCAACACCGACGTCCACGAGTACCTCCTACTAGCCGTCCACACCGACCACATCAAGCCGGCAAGTCCGAAGACCCCAATGTACCCGTGGACGTCAAATACCTCTGCCGAAGACTCTCGCCAAAGACACGTGTACGACTATTACATGAACAAGCACCACGACGACCCTCGAAGAGTTCAGATTCATCAAGTTCATCTACGTGCCTCTACGACTACACATCCGGGATGCGTCGAGTAACTCTACGGAAGAGCCGAAGGTCTACAAACCGTGTGCGACGACCGTTGTTGAAGACCGTCGAGTGAACGTCTACCCACGCCGTGTTTTTTACCAAGTTCGATGACGACCTACGAATAACTCGGATTCACCAAGTACCACTACCATCACCGAGGATCGATAGTACCACTACTTCTACTACCGTCGCGGGAACGACTACTTCCTCTACTTTCCTCGACGAACTCGAACCGTCCCGTTTGCATGCTTTAAGGGTATACCGCCAAGAATGACCGCCCGTGGACGAATGCATGTGTGGTGTATGAGATGCCCGTGTTTGCTCCGTGTCGGAGTTGTTCGTTGCACGAAGCCCCTCTTTTGCCTTGCCACCTTCAAGTGGGACACCCGGTATCGGGGAGCACCCCACCATCCTTGCATGACACGCTCCTGTCACTTTTCCTTTTTCACCGGTATCCCCGTGAGCTACTGGATCATTGGAATGTTGCCGTGGCATCATTTCCATTCCGCCGCCGTGGCACCATTCCCGTTATCATTGCTGTGGCACCCTTTTCGTTTCCGCCACGATGACAAATGCTTCATAACATGCTCTTATCAACATTTTCATAAACTTGCATAAAACTTGTACATGTCATCCGCATCATGATAATAACATTTAAAGTGTTTAAAATTGTTGTTTGCCTTAAATTGCTAAATGCATATGGGGTTTCACCAGAATTGTTGTTTGGTGTTCCGGCCTCATTTAAACTTGCCTAAATAGATAATTTATTTATGCTTCTCCTCTTGCCATGTTTAACAACATTTAATATTGTTGAGTACCTAAATGAGAGAGAACTAAATAAGTCATGTGGTGTTTCGTCAATATGCAACTCATTGCATATTGACTCCACTTAATTTGTAGTATTGTTTGTGCACTTTGCCATGCCATACCTCATTAAACCGGACATGCATCATACTTGTTTGCGCATCAAGCCATGTTTATGAGATGGTTGTTTACTATGTTGCTTGCTTCTTTCCGGGTTGCTTCTCTCGTTAGCTTCGTTTTTGTTCCGGAGTTGTGAGGATCCGTTCGACTACGTCCGTTTGTCTTCTTCATGGACTCGTTCTTCTTCCTTGCGGGATTTCAGGCAAGATGACCATACCCTCGAAATCACTTCTATCTTTGCTTGCTAGTTGCTCGCTCTATTGCTATGCTGCGATACCTACCACTTGCTATATCATGCCTCCCATATTGCCATGTCAAGCCTCTAACCCACCTTTTCCTAGCAAACCGTTGTTTGGCTATGTTACCGCTTTGCCCAGCCCCTCTAATAGAGTTGCTAGTTGCAGGTGAAGATGAAGTTTGTTCCATGTTGGAACATGGTTATTGTTGGGATATCATTATTATATCTTGTTTACTTTAATGCATCTATATACTTGGTAAAGGGTGGAAGGCTCGGCCTTATGTCAGGTGTTTTGTTCCACTCTTGCCACCCTAGTTTCCGTCATACCGGTGTTATGTTCCTTGATTTTGCGTTCCTTACGTGGTTGGGTGTTATGGGAACCCCTTGACAGTTCGCTTTGAATAAAACTCCTCCAGCAAGGCCCAACCTTGGTTTTACCATTTGCCACCTAAGCCTTTTCCCTTGGGTTCTGCAGACTCAAGGGTCATCTTTATTTTAAACCCTCGGGCCAGTGCTTCTCTAAGTGTTGGTCCAACCTGAGCGATGTCCGGTGCCCCCTGGGCAACCAGGGTCTATGCCAACCCGACATCTGGCTCATCCGGTGTGCCTTGAGAACGAGATATGTGCAGCTCCTATCAGGATTTGTCGGCACATCGGGCGTCTTTGCTGGTCTTGTTTTACCATTTTCGAAATGTCTTGTAACTGGGATTCCGAGTCTGATCGGGTCTTCCTGGGAGAAGGAATATCCTTCGTTGACCGTGAGAGCTTGTGATGGGCTAAGTTGGGACACCCCTACAGGGTTTTGTACTTTTGAAAGCCGTGCCTGCGGTTATGGGAAGATGGGAATTTGTTAATGTCCAGTTGTAGAGAACTTGAAACTTAACTTAACTAAAATGAATCAACCGCATGTGTAGCCATGATGGTCTCTTTTCGGCGGAGTCCGGGAAGAGAACACGGTCTCTTGTTATGCTTGAACATAAGTAGTTTCAGGATCACTTCTTGATCATTATAGCTTCTCGACCGAGCTTTGCTTCTCTTCTCGCTCTCATTTGCGTAAGTTAGCCACCATATATGCTAGTGCTTGCTGCAGCTCTACCTCACTACCTTTTCCTACCTTTAAGCTTAAATAGTATTGATCGCGAGGGTGTGAGATTGCTGAGTCCCTGTGGCTCATAGATACTTCCAAAATAGATGCAGGTGCCGATGATGCCAGTGCAGGGGACGCAACTGAGCTCAAGTGGGAGCTCGATGAAGATCTTGATTGTTGTGTTGTTTCGTTTCCTGTTGATCAGTAGTGGAGCCCAGTTCGGGTGATCGAGGATCTAGCATTTGGGGTTGTATTTATTTATGTTGGTTCTGTAGTCGGACCTTGATTGTATTCTAGATGATGTATGCTATATTCATGTATTGAGTGAAGTGGCGATTGTAAGCCAACTCTTTATCCCTTTCTTATTCAGTACATGGGATGTGTAAAGATTACCCCTCTTGCGACATGCCTACCATGCGGTTATGCCTCTAAGTCGTGCTCCGACACGTGGGAGATATAGCCGCATCATGGGTGTTACAGTGGATGCCACGTGTCTGTTACCCTTGATGAAAGCAATTCTATGACGCGTGATTTATCGTCATGAAAGTGGACACTTCTGTGATTATAATTTTCGTAATGTCATGGAACACTTCTACGATAACACATGTATGACTATCTTGATTCTGTCATAAAATCGTCATGGATGTACAAGCGTGACAGAAATTGTGACCTACTGTGACAAACACGTATCATCACGAAAGTGTATTTTTTGTAGTGTACGACAGAAGAAAGAGAAAAGATGAATGTCATCCCCTATGCCCCAGCCATAGGCTCTATCATGTATTCCATGCTGTTTGCTAGACCTGACGTGTACCTTGCCATTAGTTTGACTGGTTGGTACCAAAGTGATCCAGGAATCGAACACTGGACATTGGTCAAAAATATCCTTAAGTACCTAAAGAGGACCAAGGAAATATTTCTTGTTTATGGAGGTGATGAAGAGCTCATTGTAAAGGGTTACATCGATGCTAGTTTTGAAACTAATCCGAAGTAGCTCCAAGAAGAGCGTTGTAAACATAAAGGTTTGCAAAGTTCATACAGATCTAAATGTTGTAGACCACTTGACTAAACCTCTTCCATGAGCAAAACATGATCAGCACTAAAACTCCATGGGTGTCAGATTTTTAACAATGTAAACGCCATTATTGACTCTAGTACAAGTGGGAGACTATTGGAAATATGCCCTAGAGGCAATAATAAAGTTGTTATTATCATATTTCCTTGTTCATGACAAGTGTTTATTCTCCATGCTATGATTGCACTAATCGGAAACTCAAATACATGTGTGGTTACATAAACAAATATTGTGTCCCTAGTAAGCCTCTACTAGACTAACTCATTGATTAAATATGGTTAAGGTTTCCTAACCATGGACATGAGTTGTCATTAATAATAAGGTCATATCATTAGGAGAATGATGTGATGGACAGACCAATCATTAGCTTAGCATCTGATCGTGTCACTTAGTTTAAATTGCTAAAACTTTCTTAATATCAAGTATCTGTTCCTTAGACCATGAGATCATGCCACTCCCTACTACCAGAAGAATGCTTTGTGGGCATCAATCGCCACTTCGTAATTGGGTGATCATAAAGGTGCTCCTAGGTATCTCAGAAGGTACTAGTTGGGTTGCATGGATCAGGACTGGGATTTGTCACTCCATGTGATGGAGAGATATCTCTGGGCCCTCTTGGTAATACAACATCCTAAGTAGCTTGCAAGCATGTGTCTAATGTGTTTGGTCATTGGGGTATTTGACAGAACACTAAAACATGGGGTATGCTTGATATGTTGTGCATACGCACCCACTCGGCTATAACCCTATTCAAGAATACCCTAAAATGTAAATTGTGGCACCGTGTTAAAAAGAGGAACTCGAAGAAATTAAAATGCATGTATTAAGCAAAGGAGAAACAACACAGAAGATCCCCGAGGAGAGGCATGATGTCAGCCATGATGCATGTAGGGGCTGCCTCCCCGAGCTGACAGGACACACGCCGGCCAGATGAGCTGGCATTGCGATGCACTCCATCGACCAGGCATTAAATGTCTGGGCAGAGTAGCCCGGCGCAGGGTTACATCTAGGGCCATCATCGCGATGACCCAAGGGGCACGTGACAAGACAGGGCACCGACATGGAGTAAAGAAGTAGAAGGGCTGTGCAACGCATCATGTTGGGGGAGACACTCAAGTACCTGACACAACATAGTGTCAGCTCATCTACTAACTTCTCGACAGAAGCAAGTGGACTACTTGGACCGAGTAACTCTTTGTACATTACTTTGTATTTATTAACCAGACCAAGTGTGGTCCCCTTGAATCTATATAAGGGGAGGGCCATGGTCGAATGGAGGATAAGCAACACTACACACACCTACCACTCCACTTCCACGCTTAGGGATTATTTAAAGAGAGAAGGAAGAGATAGAGATAGGTGTGATCGGGCACTCTAGTTAGTACCTGAACCACCACTTTTGTCACTCCGAGCACCTCACCCAAGCACTTGTACACCCAAGTTTATATGGAATACCAATAGGACATAGGGTTTTATGCCAATATAGTGGTCTGAACCTGTATACACCCTCATGTGTTCATACTTTCCTTGCCTGCCTTTTTGAGATGATTGACTTGGTGTTTTAGCCCTTGGCCGAACTAACAAATATGGGGTATCCTTGGTCCCTGGTGGCTAGAGATCTCCCTGTGATATCTGGCACACCAGGTAGGGGGCTAAGGCTGAGCCAAGAAACTAATAGCATGAGCAAAGGCTCGATCATGGGTCAAGGTGATCTGGAAGAGCTCCCCCAAACAACCACCCTCAAAGCACGGGCTATTGGGGGGGGAGAATAGGAAACTACGAGTCCCAGTCTCCCCAAAGTGGGGGCTTCATGGCAATATCCCCTAGGGTCTCTGGACCTATAGAAGCATTGCTCTCCATATGAGCATTCCCGCGTAGCCCGCGGGTGCCTATGGACATGCGGTATCCCTTGAGCGCATGGCTTTGGGAAATCTACGACATTGCCAACAACGTCCTAGGACCCAGGATGCTGTGAGAGAGGGAACATTCCTGTATCAATCCACTCCGTTCGGTCAATAGACTTAGCAAGGAAGTGGAAGCAAGACGTAGGCACCAATGAGTCTACGAACGAGAGGTTGTCCACTCTTGGTGGGGCCATAAAAAACGGCACGGGAAAAGTGTCACCATTCAACGAGAAGAAGGTGAGCATCTCCCTCACATACTCCAATGATGTAGCTTGAACTAAGACGAGGGAAAAACTCTAGAAGCTCCATCGGATGCACGTCAGGTAAGGACCAAGGCATTTTTTCAAACAGAAGTGGATCTAGAAGACCAGATGTCGCATTTCGGGTTTCGGCAAAACCCTTGAGGTTCGAAAACTATGGTGCGCACGAAGATCTCTCCCCCCCTCTAGCTCGCACACATCAGGATATCACGGCCTAGCTCGACGAACCCAAAGAACAAGAAACACAAGAGTTTATACTAGTTCGGGCCACCGATGTGGTGTAATACCCTACTCCAATGTGGTGTGGTGGATTGCCTCTTGGGCTGAGGATGAACCGCTACAAGGGAAGAACAGCCCCCTGAGGAGAGGTGTTCTTGTGCTTGGTGAACTTGTGTGGTTGAGGATGAACTGAATCCCCTCTTTCTCTCTCTCTCCCTCTCCCTCTCTCTCTCTTGACCAGTTCAGTTTAGTTCCGTTCAGTTGCCTCCTACTGTGGCGGCTAGTCGTATTTATAGAGGCCCTGGTCCTCTTCCCAAATATTGAGCGGGAAGGGCTCCCGCAATGGCCAAATTCGAAGGGAGACAACTAGTACAAGTTATCCTGACAAAAGTAGTCTTCGCCTGCCAAAGGCTCTGGTGGTGACGCCGTCTTGGGCTCCACGGTGACCTCCATCCTGCTGTCCTGCTGGTCTTGGTCTTGTTGCACCGATATGGAAACCTTTGCCTCATGCCTCGGGACTCCTCGCCTGCGCTTGCCTCTTTAGCACCAAAGAGGAAACGAGGACACTACGCGCGCTGGCGCCTGCCTGGCGCCCGCCTGGCTCCAATCGTCATGGCTTGCATCACAGAAACCTCGCGAGGTGTCCCTTGCCTTGATCTCTCTGCCCCTCGCGAGCCAACCTGGTGGGGCAGCCCTCGAAGAGGTCTTGTGTTGTTCGCCTCGCGAGGCTTGGCCCCTCGTGAGGGTCTTGAGTGTTTGCTGGTGAAGATGGGCCGTACAGGGCCGCTGGTAGAGCCACGATGTGGGCCAAAGGCAGGGAAGTCTGGGGACCCCCATTCCCAGAACACCGACAGTAGCCCCCGGTCCCAAGGCGCGCTCGGTCTTGGCTTCGAGGTGAAGCCAAAGGGCAAGTGCGGAGCACTGCGGGCCCCAATAACCTGTGGCCCCAGTTGGTGCATGGCGATTGATTGGACGTGGGCGTCTCCGCTTCCCCACGCCGCCTCGGCCACTGCCCGTCTGACAAAAAGGCCGGTGCGGGCAATGCTTGCCTTCATTGCTTTCCTTCGTCTTGCTCCAGATCCCCTCTCTCGCTCCTTGCTTCCAAAATCTCCAGATCTACTTCAATCCCCTTCCGAGCTTCCGACCAATGGTGCCCCGAAAGGCCAAGGCCATTTCGCCACTTGCCTGGTATGAGCCGGCTCTGGACGCGCCCAATGTCTCGGAGAAGAACCTCGCCGCCACACGCCTGCTGATGGCGGGGGAGAACAACAAGAAGGGGAAGACCGAGCTCCGGGCTGGCTCCGCTGTGCCGGAGGCTTTGAAGAGCTCCTTCTACCCCTTCTTTATGAGCAGCGTCGTCGCGGGCCTGGTTCCCCCCCTTCTCCAAGTTCTTCTATGCCGTCCTCCAACATTACAGGTTGCAGGCCCTCCACCTCCATCCCAACTCCGTTCTTCTCTTGCCGATCTTTGCCTTCTACTGTGAGGCATATGTCAGGCTGATGCCATCCGTGGCACTGCTGCACCACTTCTTCTTCCTCTGAATCAACGACGGCGACACCTCGGGGTGCACCAACTTCGTCGCAGCCGGCAAGGCCAATGCGATCTCGAAGGCCGGAAAGAAGGCCGATGGCTTCAGGAGCAAGCGGGTCATGATGGATGCCAAGTGTGTCCACCCACGGTTGAAGCTGCCGACGAAGATGCCCCAGTCTGACGAGGGGTGGTCCCGCGCGAAGCTTACTGACGACCGGGCGAAGTCGGTGCTGGAGAAGATGACCGCCAACCTGAGGTCGGGCAATGCGAAGGCGGCGAAGCTGATGGGGGACATGCTCCTGAGGGAATTCCTGATGCTGCGGGTGGCTCCTCTCTAGGCGCGCTCACATCCCTTGTGGACGCTCGGGGATGGATAAGACAAGCTTCGCTTTAGTCCGGAGGCCTTGTCTGAAGGGGAGCTGGCTGTGGCTCTCCGCCTCTTGGTCGGGGTCGACCAAGAGTATCCGCCGAGTGCCCACATTCCCTTGTTCCTTTGGAAGGACGGGGCGCAGGGCATGGCCGCCAAGCCCACCTTTGACGGGCGCGGCCTGGTGCCGCCGGCGCCCCCTGGGGTCCCAGTGGCGACGGTGACGGTGGATGTGTCTTCTGGCGATTCCTGCAGGGAGGGGGAAGAGGAGGAGGGCGAGGAGCGCGACTCAGAGGCGACCCCCGAGGGGATGGGGGAGACCTCCCCCTTGCGCAAGGCCGACATCCTCCGCACCCTGCCCAATGACGATGACTAGGCTGGCGTCCTCCCAGAGAGAGAGGAGCTGCCCGCGGTTCCGACGAGTGGCAGGTCGGCGCTGATCTCCTAGGACGACGCTCCTGCCCCGACACCGCCTGGAGCTGCTTCCGGTCCATCTGCTGCCCCTGCTTCTACTCCTGGAGCTCACGCGCCTGCGCCTCAGGCTACGAGGCTCTCCGGCTTCAAGCTTAAGAACCGGAGGGACTATGCCGCGATGGACTAGTAAGTGTTCTTGTCCCGCCTTGTTCTTGCTTCTGTTGCTCGTCCTTGACGCTTCTCCATTGTGCAATTAGGCCGATGCCCCGCGGCAAAGAAGAGAAAGGAGGATGAGGTGGTACTGCTCGAGCCCATATCGCCCCTTGTGGCCGCACCCCTCTTCATGGATAAGGGCAGCGACGGCGCTCGTGTTTCTCCAGCCCGATCATCCTCGCGAGGCTTGGTGGAGCATCCTCGGGAGGAGTCAGCCCCCGTGGCCCCGGTGGCTCCGGAGGTGCCAACGTCTGGCTCGGGCGCTGGGGTCCCCAAAGCTCAGGAGCTTCTGGCCTCCCAGGCCATTGTGACGATGTCGCCTCCTCCTCCTACTACCGCATTGCTGTCTCCGGGTTCTTCCGCCTATCCTGACGTCCTGGAGCGCGCTCTTTCTGCGATGGCCCTGCTACGAGAAGATCTTCAAGGCACCGACCGTCGCCTGGTGGCCGGGCGCCTGGAGCTGGTCTCTAGCTGGCTTCACTTCGATGTGTTCGTTCGGGCGACGTTGAGTCAGGCTGCTATGGACTCCGAGAAGGACAGGGAGGCCGTCTCCCAAGCCGTGGCCACCCGCGAGGTGGCGTTGAAGGATGCCGGGGCCGCCCAGGACCGCTGTTGGTCACTGGAGGCCGAGCTGGAGACTGTGCAGAGGGAGCGCGGGAAAGAATCCTGAGGCCGCAAGGCAGAGGAGGAGAAGATGAAGGCCCGAGAGGATGCCGTCAAGGATCGCGACACCGAACTGGAGCAGTTGGCAAAGGCGCAGGCCACGAAGCGCAGCCGGCTGGAGGAGCTGGAGCAGAAGCTGAAGGCGCAGAAGGCCGAGCTTGATGCCAAGGCGAAGGTCATGGCTAAGAACCGTACAGCCTTCAAGCTCCTCGAGGAGAGGTCTCGGACGGTGCTGTGGTCACTCTACGAGAAGGGCTTGGAGGAGCCACTGGCGGCCAGCGACAAGGGCCCCACCCAACTGCTTCCTTATCTGGTCGGTGCGCTTGAGGACGTCGTGAGCAGTATCGACCCCATGGCAGAGGAAGAAGCCCGCATTCTTTCCTCAGCCGCGCTGACACACGTCTTCAGCACCTCCATCTCTGCGATCCTGCCACCCGCCTTGACGAGCTGTTGGAGCTTGAGGGCGACGAGCACTGCGCGGCCGCTGCCGCAGCCGTGAAGGGTTAGGTGGAGGCCCTGCTGAAGAAGTTCCACGCCTTCGCTCCCGCGCCCCCGACCGGTGGTGCTACTGATCCTGCAACTCCGGCTGGTGGTACAGGTGAACACGACGTCGTTGAAGAAGAAGCATCCCTTGCAGGAGACGGTGGCGTCCAGGGGTGACAGGATGACTTGCTGGCGATTCCTTTCCTGTTTAGTTTCTGCAATATGCACCATACCTCTTGTGGAGGCGTTAAACTCGCATTTGGTTTCAGGAGAACACTATGTCTTATAATATTTGCTTTGAAATTCTGCGATTTCCTTTCCATTTTCTTTATGTTATACGTCGGCAGGGCCCGACCCCGCGCATACCTTAGCCGCCATTGGGCCATCCGGATCACCAGGACGGACCAAGGAGTGAGGGGCTACGTGATCAGTTAGGCTCATGAGTCGCTATGCTCAGGAGTCCCCCTTGACGTGCAAATGACCTTCGTACCTTGGCTCTGCTCGGGAGGGCGCGCGACGACCAGGTCCGGGGGACCTGTCTGGGTGGCATACGCTTGGGCGTGACCTGAGTGCAGCCCCCGTGCCCAGCCCCCTCGCGCGACTCTCCCGAGGGGAGGTGTTGCGATGAGGCCAGACACTGAGCTCAGAGGCTCCCTGAGGTTGATACGGCTGTGAGGCCGCCCTCAGTTGTTTATCACCAGCGCGGAGCATAGAGCTTCAGCACTTTCATGGGCAGGGACGCTCCTCTGCAGTGTTGACTGCCAGCGCGGAGCATGGTGCTTCCACTGGCACGTGGGAGGGGACTCCCTACTGCGGAGAGCCCCCGGGGCATGTACATCCCCGCCCTGACATGTGGCTTGCATGGTAGGGCTAGACGAGGTGTGTCTGGGCACTCGTGAGCCAGCGTAGGACTCACGAGGCCCTACCTCAAGGCGGGTTGCGCCTGGTCTTGGTTCTTGATGGTTGTGGCGTTCCTGCGAGATGGTTAGACAACCTGCACCGAATGAATCTCCCGAGGCTATCGCACGAGAAGGCCAAGCACCAACGACCCCAGGAGGTGACGTGAACGGGGCCGACCTGCCGTACAGAGCTCAGACATTGGATTTATCGACGCTGCAGGGACGGCCCCGAGCACAGACGCCGTGCCTAGCCTTCTTATGCGAAGGATCCCGAAGAAAGACGATCGACGCGCGGCTCCCATGGTGGGTGACAATCAAGCAGGTGATAACCATAGATAGATTACGCATGGAAAGCAAACTAGCTTAGGTAAATGCAAGAACGATACACGCCACTGGGTTGGACCCGCGTGGCTTGGGGATGATGCAGCCCGAGGGGTGCCCCGCGCAGAGTAAGCTAAAGATGCAAGTGAATACATGCCGCAGGGACAGACCCACACGACCTGGGAATGATGCAGCCCAGGGGACGCTCCCAGCCAAATAAACTTGGAAAATGTCACCTGGTTTGGTTGCCGAAGGAGTGTTGGGTTAGTTGAAGATGCATGGCGAAGAAGTTTCTCCTCACGAGCCATCGAGACCCACAGCCTTGGGAGGCTGTGGAGGCTCAAGTGGCCTCCTGAGGACCGTCTCCATCTCCACCAGGATAGCGTGATGCCTGGCCTCCTGACCTGCCAGGATGCTCCGCAGGTTGCGCTGGAAGGGGGATGCCACGCTCGGCAGGCCGAACGGCATGTGAACATAGCTATGAGGTGGACCCTCACACCGTCCAGCACGCAAAGGCCAGAAGCACTCCTGAGATGCGGCCCTGTTGAGCCCTGGGATGTCGATGCAAACACGCAGCTCAGCACCCTCGCCTGGATGGGGAGCAGCACTAGGTGGGTGGTGGTCGCCACGTATTGCCCTTGCTTCCTGAAGCTCCTAAGTAGCCTTGGTGATGAACTCCTGAGCACCGGGCGCTACTCGCCCGGTGCCCTCCCGAGGGAAACGTGTCGTGAAGCATGCCTCCATGTGGTGCCCGAGCACCTTCCTTGTGATGTTGGCCAGGTCTGAGGCCCTCCAGAAGAGAGCTCTCAAGCCTTGCCCGAGGAGGACACCGGGCGTGCCTCCCTATGTGAGGGAGGGAGGCGCGCCAGGCGTGGGCACCGATCCTGAGGTGGCACCACTGGAGGCGCCACTCCCCTGAGGCCCAGCGCGGAGTAGTTGCTTCTTCTTGTAGGGGTTGGCCTCAAGAGGGTACTGCACACCCACGCTGTCAGGGTCTTTGATTACTGCAGGTTGGAAGGCGCGCTCGAGGAAGCACACCGCGTCCCTTTCTTCGCAGGGGGCTATGATGATTTCGCCGCTCCCGACATCTTGAGGACGTTGTAGCCATGGTGGGTGACTGCCATGAATTTGGCTAGCGCTGGGTACCCGAGGATGTTATTGTACGGCAGGCGAATGTGGGCGACGTCGAAGTTGACGAGCTCGGTGTGGTAGTTGTCGCGCTGACCGAAGGTGACAAGGAGACGAACTAGCCCTATCGGGGTGGTGGATCCGTCAGTCACCCCTAAGAAAGGCTTGGTGGGCTGGAGCTGATCATATGGCACTTGAAGGCTGTCGAACGTCTCAACAGACAGGACACTGAGCCCTGCGCCGCCGTCGACGAGGGTCTTGGTAACTTGGACATTGATGATGATGGGTGAAAAGAGCATGGGGAGGACGCTGGTGGTTGCTGCACATTTGAGCTGGTCCACCGAGCTAAAGGTGACGGCGTACTTGGACCATCTGAGTGGGCGCGTGACCTCGAGCTTGGGGAGGGCTGCATTCACCTCGCGAGAGAACTATTTGAAGATGCACTGGGAAGCTGGGGCCTGAGCGCCACCCAAGATGCAGGCGATGGCGCGCGGCTCCTGGAAGCCCCCAACCCCTTCGTCTTGTTGGTGGTCGTCATTCCTCCTTGGTGGCGGCGGTAACGGAGAGAGACCAGGGCTGCCCTGAGGACAGTCCTTGCGAGGCTGGTCCCTCCAGGCGCCCTCACGAGGCTGATCCTGCCAGCAGTCCTTGCGAGGCTAGTAGCGCCACTCCTGGCAGGGCCTGCAGTCATCCCAACGTCCTCCACCTCGTCCACCTCCTCGGTCGTAGCCCCGGTCATTTCGCTCGGGGCATCGACCGAAGCGTCCATCTCGAATGGCCCTGAGCTCTTTATAGTCATCGGCGTTGTGGCTGCGCACGTTGTGGAAGGCGCAGAACATACGGCTGCCCTTGGATGACTCGGGAAGGTCTCGGCCACGCTTTGTGTCTTGCTCTGCCGGGAGTACGGCCACCCCTTTGTGCTTCACGTCCTTGACCTTGGCCTTCTTCTCCTCTGGATCCACACCGGGGAGTTCGATGAGGGAGGGGCGCCCCTCCTCATCTCTTGCACACTTGGTTGCTATGTTGAACAGCTCCAAAGTCGTGCATAGCTCCTCATGGATGGCGAGCTCCTCCTTCATCTTGATGTCACGGACGCCATCGGAAAACGCTGAGATGATGGCCTCATCCGTCACCTTGGGGATCTTGAGGCACACGCTGTTGAAGGCTGGATGTACTTCTACAGGGTCTCTCCCTGCTGTTTCTTGATGCGGCACAAGTCACCTGCGGCCGGGGGGCGGTCGCGAGTGCCCTGGAAGTTGGTGATGAAGTGGTCGTGCATCTCATCCCAGGAGGAGATCGAGCCGGGGGGCAGATTCAGGAGCCATGAGCGGGCGCCGTCCTTGAGAGCCATGGGGAACCAGTTCGCCATGACCTTTTCATTGCCATTGGCCACCTCGATGCTCAGCTCGTAGAGCTGCAAGAACTCCGCAGGGTCGGGGGTGCCGTCGTAGCAAGGAGGCAGATCCAACTTGAACTTGCCTGGCCAGACGATGCTACGCAGCTCAGGAGTGAAGGCGCGGCAGCCTGCCGTGGCCACCGGGGCCCGTCGTGGAGACGGAGCTTGATCTTGGTGTCCCTGCGCCGCCACGGCAAGTGGCGCATGTCCCTGCCGCTACAAGCGATCCTGACATGGCGGTGCTGGGAGCGGTGGAGCGTTTTCTTGCGGACGGGGAACCTCTTGGCAGCTTCTTTCTTCGTGCGCGGGCACATGTCGCAGTGGATCATGCCACGGGACCACACATCTTGGAGCGAGGACGCCGTCTTGACGCGGAGGAGGCAGAGGCGCTCCATGAGCCGCGCATCTCGGTGCGACGGCGCCGTCTTGATGTAGAGGGGGCGGAGGCGCTCCGTGAGCCACGTCACCCGTAGCTGGGGGCGGGCGAGGCAGCGAGAGGGATGGTGCAGGGGAGCCCCCCGCGGCGCTGGCGAGCTCGGCGATGCGGTCCAACTAGTCCTCGTAGAGGTCGTCGACCGGTCGATAACACAGGAGCTCGCGTGCCATGAGCAGCGCGGCCTGCACGTCTATGGGTGCGCGGCGAGCATGAGATGATGGACCGGCCGGAGTCAGCGACGGGGTGGCAGTGCGGCCGTCTCGCCGCACGGAGGGGTGCAGTGAGGAGGCTTGCAACTCGTTTGCCGCCGGGCCGGTAGCGGCGTTGGCAGCGGGTGATGGAGAACGACGGGGAGGTCCACCGACAGGGGCTGTCTGAGCAACGCGGGTGGTGAGAGCGGCCTGGCACTCAGCGCGGGCCCGATGAGCGTCGGCCATGAACTTGGTGGAGTGGCAAAGCGCGGACTGACGAAGGGGAAAGCTTAAGCGCACCCTGAGGGAGTCCTGAACTAAGGGGTCCTCAGGGTTTGGCCTGTTGGACATGGCCTGGACTATTGGGCCATAAAGATACAAGATAGAAGACTTTCTCCCGTGTCGGGATGGGACTCTCCTTTGCGTGGAAGGCAAGCTAGGCGGCCAGATGTACTATTTCCTTTCTATGTAACCAACTTTGTACAACCCTAGTCCCCTTTGGTGTCTGTATAAACTGAGGGGTTAGTCCGTAGGGACAATTACAATCAGATAGGCTAGAGTTCTAGGGTTTTAGCCATTACAATCTCGTGGTATATCAACTCTTGTAACCCACATTGTCGGTGTCAAAACCGGCGGATCTCGGGTAGTAGGTCCCGAACTGTGCATCTAGGCCAGATGGTAACAGGGGGCAGGGAACACGATATTTTACCCAGGTTCGGGCCCTCTTGATGGAGGTAAAACCCTACGTCCTGCTTGGTTAATATTGATTATATGGGTAGTACAAGAGTAGATCTACCATGAGATCAAGGAGGCTAAACCCTAGAAGCTAGCCTATGGTATGATTGTATGTATATGTCTATCGACTAGCCTGGCCTCGGTTTATATAATGCACCAAAGGCCTAGGATAACAAGAGTCCTAGCCGAATACGCCGGTGGGGAGGAGTCCTTGTCTGATCACCAAGTCTTGTAGAATCTTCCATGTATGCGGCAGCTGTCCGAAATGGCCCGTGAGTATACGGCCATGGGGGTTCTCGGCCCAATCTAACAGATCGGGAGATGACGTGGTGAGTACCCCCTAGTCCAGGATACTGTCAGTAGCCCCCTGAACCGGTCTTCAAGTTAGAGACGCTCCTCGATTCTTCCGAACTATTCTTCATCTTCGGTTGTCGGTCTTGGAAACTGGTTCAACAAATCTTCCCATCTTCGATCTTGAGGATCACCGAAATGCATTTGACGAGTTTGCACGTCGGGTATCCGAGGAGTCCCTTTAAGTTTCCGGACTTTATCAATGCCTTGTTATTTTTATGCCACACCTCGGGTTTGAAGTTGTTCCCAGGAGGCAGTGTCCTCTTGCGTCCGAGCTCTAACACCGGATAGCATTCGACGTATCTATTGCAGCCGAGCACTAATGCCGGACTGCTTCCGAGCTCCAACGCTGAGATATATCCGAGCTCCAACGCCGGACTGTGTCCAAGCTCCAACGCCAGACTATATCCAAGATGTCATAGATCATCTTGGTCCAAAAAAGTTGAAGGAGTTTAGCCGAGCTTAATGCTGGAAATGCCCTCTATGGAGCTAGCCACTAGGGCCCGAGCTTTATGCCGGACTGCTTCCGAGGTGGTGCACCACCCCGAATGTGGGCCGATTTTTGTGAATATTTTTTATTGGTGCAATTTATTCTCTGCCGAGATATATAGCCAGTATCCCTCAAGGTGTGTATCGGTCTAAAACCTGAGATGCACCTGAAGGATGACGTAAGACCGCTGATCCCAGTAGCCGCTGAGACTCAGGTTGATTTGCAAAATCGGCCTGAGGATCAAGTCCAAGCTCGGCAGAATACTTCGGGGCACTAAAAGCGGCGTGCTCAGTCTTCGGGACTCAGGTTGGGTGCGGCCGACCAACCTGAGGATCAAAATCTCCTCGGAAACTATATTGCACATAAAATTTTCTGCATTAGACAAGCAATGCAGTAGCCCCCGAGACACTGGTCGGGTGGTAACTCCAGATCAGGGGATCAATGTGCCCCTTTAATATTTGTAAATAATAAGCCCGAAGCCCAGTAGCCCCCGAGCCTTAATGCGGGCACGGGTGGCCGAATTAAGGATCAATATCCATAGTAAAATCACAAATTATGTGTAATGACTCTATGTATCCAAGTACATTACGTCATTAATGCTCGGATCCGCATTGTACAAAACCTTGTTGACCGACCATCGGCTTCCACCTCTTCGGCCAGTAGCCGAGGAGTGTTTGTCCTACTTTATAAAGCCTTTATGAGGGCAAAGATTTACAACAAACAAGGCAATCTGGCCATACAGTTTTATAAACGAAGGTACGCAGAGAGTTATATTACTGTTTAACAGAAGAAATGTCTTCCAAAGAAAATAGTCCCGCTATCGGTTCCTTTCTTTGGGTTGTCATGCTAAGCATGATCATTAAACCTCAGCTCTAATGTAAGAGTAAAATATTGAGGATTTAGTTTTGGGAGGCCAGTTAATAGCCCTGGTAGTGTTTGGCGACAGTCGGGGTCAAGCCGTAAACACTTCGGCCAATGTTATGAACGGCCCATCATTTAACATAGTCATCGGATCGCTGACCAGTTTACGCTTATTGTGAAAGTCAGTTTTCGGCTTTCTCCACTGAGGTGCTTAACCGTGGGAGCTGGAAGCACAATCGCAGTGGTTCTCCCTTTGCATGCCTAGCCGAACAAAACGGAATGTAGGAAGCAAGTGCAGGAGCCGGGCAACCCAACTATTGACCGAAGACACAATTCAAAACCGATGCATATATAGCAATATCTGAGAATGTTTTTGCCGAATCCCTAAAGGTGTCCGGCGTTGCACTGCGAGACAAATGTTGGAAAAGCACAAATAGTTTAAAAGTGCCAAAAAGCTTGGAAAACCAAGAAACGTCGGTAAAAACATGACGTCCGAACAATATCAAGTGTTCGGTGCCAATCCGAAAGTTGGTCTTAGAAAAAAGAAGTGCTTCTGTCGTGCTTTAACATGATACATCCTATCTCAAGACTTCGAGCGGGTCAGCCTACGGCTTCAACCTCCTATCCCGAGGGCGGAGTACTTCTCATCAGGCCAGTTTAGCAAACTAAACTCTAGCGGTTTTGAGAGAGAAATTAGGCTCCCCGGCTAGTGACCGCACACTCGTGTCGAAAAAAGGAGTGATAAATAATAATAATAATAATAAAACTTTGCAACGACTAAGAAGAAGAACACTTATTATAAAACGGCTCAAATAAACTTAAGAGCCCCCAAGTGACTTGGGTAGAAGAATGATTGCATGTACCAAAGCACTTATATCATATCTATGTTCAACCGAACTTTAAACGCGTCTTAACCGACCGTCAGCTTCTCCCTCTTCGGTCAAGGACCGAAAAGTGTTATGTACTCCATCGGTCGAGAATATCGATGGTGTTTCCAATAACCAGGAAATCAGGCCATAAGGCTGTAACAGACAAAGCGCGCTCAGGGAACTTATGCTATATTACCGTGAAGTGTAAGAAGCATCTTCGAAGAAAATAGTACCCCCACCGATACCTTTCTTCGGTGCTCATTGTTATTATGAGACTTGTGCAATAGATTTTTTTGTACTCATGAGTTCCGTTGTGTGCCTACCATCATTGAAAACTATAAGAGCGCTAGCTTTCGGCTTCACTCAGTCTGAGGTCCGGCTTGGGCGACCCGATCGTGACAATCGCAGAGGTGCTCCCTTTACTCCCTAGCTGAACAATCGGGAATGTAGGGGTAAACACAGGAGCGAGGCAACCCAGCTTGCAAATCGCTTAAGTCAATATGGTGCATATTGTGGCGTAATACACGAACAAGGAACGAAGCCGTACAAGTATAATCATATGCAAGTGGAAAAGCTTCATGAAGGAAGCCCCCAAATGAATTGGGTATTTGAATTTATGCGTCACAAACAAAGTTTGGACAGGGAAATTTTTTACAAGCAACTTTTTTCCAAAAAAGTATAATGCTTGGTCGAACCGAACACAAGTTAAAAATTAAAACTTTGAGCATGAAAGTGACTTAGCTGGTTAATGTGTTCGGCATTGATGACGCGGTCCGAGCTTGATGCGGGACAAGGTTCCATCCCCCAAGCCGGTCCCGAGGTGGCGGAGCGGAGAGCTCGACACGCCGAAGTGGTGACATAGCATGGTCAGTGCAGACCGGCAGAGTGACGACGAAGTCCCCGGATCGTTTTCTTGTGCACAAAAAATAGTGCAAACCGGAGATAATAGTAATAATAATAATTAAAAAAAATCATTGCATAATAAATAATTTATGCAAAGTGAGTAATAAAAGAAATATGGCCTGGCACCAAAGTCAATGTCGACCCAGGGCATCGGCATGATGCGGTAAAGGCGTGGCAAAGCCTGGATTCATAGGTCGGTCCGAGTTCCGGATGCGGCGTTCGCCGGACTATGTACGGAAACTGACCGAACCACCACGCGACCGTCGTTAATGCGGCCATCATTTGATAGACCTGCGTACAGATGATGGACAAAACAGAGTAATAATTCCTTGGGAAAATAAACCCAAACAAGCAAAAAATACTAGGATTAATAGCACCTGGTTTATTTGTTGTAGCAATCCGAAGAAAGGCGATTCCCAAAATTGGGACTCAATCCGCACACCCATTGCCTGATGGGCGATAAAGCGATGGTATGGCGATGCTGGCAAAGGTTGGCTCGCCGAGGCAAAACCCTCGGTCCAGCTAACGTGACGGAGCTGGTCGGCTAGTGACGCCGAAGTCTCCGGAGTAGGTTGATGAAGAGAGGGTGAAGCCCCCGGTCCAGCTGAGATGTCGAAGCCTCGGTGTCAGCCGATGAGTCGAAGTAGGTCGGCGTGATGGACACCAGCTTGAAGAAGCAATAGTGCGGCCCTGCCGATGCAGGGCGTGACGTGGTTGATGCCGGCTTGATGAAGTGACCGTGCGGCGATGCCGATATGCCCGCTCCGTGTAATCCGTGGGGCGGCGATGTTGGTGATGATTTATCCTTCACGATGCTGGACTCTTGTTCGGCTTGCCGAGATGATGATTCGAAGAAGTTGAGCTCGGCTAAAGTGACGATGTGTCTAGCGCAGGTCGGCAGCCATGGAGTAATATTGCCGGACTGGTTTGACACCAGCATGATGTTGAAGATCATGTTCAAAAGATCTTAAAGTTAGCGGGATGTGTTCGGGAACAAAACACAATACCCCATATAAAACTTCCTTCAAAAGGGATGTCCGAAATCCCGTTCATAAAAAAGATGAACTCGGGTCGGAATCATTTTCGCGCAGAAAAGAGATCCGAAAAGTGATGCACTAATCGGAAGGTTCCCGGAGTTTGGACGGTCGGATCGAGCTGAAATTTTGAGAGGTGGTAGATATAGGAATTCCGCAGCCGATCAACGGTTGGATCTTCCAAAGGACGTCCGAGCCATAAGCTGGATACCACGCCCTAAACTCATCCAAATTCCCGTCCAGATTTGACAGGGCTCCGGTATATCGTGGATTGCCAGAGATTCCTCCGTCGGAACTCGACGAAATTTTCCAGGGTTGTTATAGACTCAATTCCGCACAATTCCACCAAAGCGATACTCGAGGAGGTGGTGGCAGCAGATACGAGTTTGCTGTCCAAAAAAAAAATAGCGCGGTCGCTTGAGGGCAATGTTGACGTTGAGCTCCCGAGCTCTATAGATGATTCCTCCATGATCTTGATAGAGATCGGAGTTGATGTTTGATGAAGGCCCTCGTCCGAACATGGTGATCCGAACACGGGGCGCAATTCTTGGTCGAACCAAGGTGACCAGTCGAACTGGTGACGAAGACGCTGAAGTTGCAGTTGATCTGCAGGCGAGCCATCGATCCTTTTGTCGATCACACAGCGGAACTCTCAATGAAAGCACCAATGTCGGTGTCAAAACCGGCGGATCTCGGGTAGTAGGTCCCGAACTGTGCGTCTAGGCCGGATGGTAACAGGAGGCAGGGAACACGATATTTTACCCAGGTTCGGGCCCTGTTGATGGAGGTAAAACCCTACGTCCTGCTTGGTTAATATTGATGATATGGGTAGTACAAGAGTAGATCTACCACGAGATCAAGGAGGCTAAACACTAGAAGCTAGCCTATGGTATGATTGTATGTATATGTCTATCGACTAGCCTGGCCTCGGTTTATATAATGCACCAGAGGCCTAGGATAACAAGAGTCCTAGCCGAATACGCCGGTGGGGAGGAGTCCTTGTCTTGATCACCAAGTCTTGTAGAATCTTCCATGTATGCGGCAGCTGTCCGAACTGGCCCGTGAGTATACGGCCATGGGGGTTCTCGGCCCAATCTAATAGATCGGGAGATGACGTGGTGAGTACCCCCTAGTCCAGGATACCGTCACACATACTCATCAATATTAATCTAGCAGGACGTAGGGTTTTACTTCCATCGAGAGGGCCCGAACCTGGGTAAACATTGTGTTCCCTATCTCCTGTTACGATCAAACCTTAGACGCACAGTTCGGTACCCCCTACCCAAGATCCGCTGGTTTTGACACCGACATTGGTACTTTCATTGAGAGTTCCACTGTGTTGTCGAAGTCAAGGTTGATGGCTCGCCTCATGATCAAGAACAACTTCACCGCCGATGGAGCCCTGGCCTCAGGACAAACCCTCCGGTTGGATGGCTTTATCATGACCGCCCGTTCGACCGGTGAACCGACGATGACTTCTCGAGTCATTGAAAATCGCCTCTGAATTGACTCCGAATACTCCAGACAGATGGATCCAACGGAATTATCGTCCTTCAACGAACTCCCGGATCGCATCGCCGCCTTGGGGGTCGCTACAGACTACGGTCGGATTGGGCTTAAACCCGATCAGAGATAAATCGAATCTCCATCTATCACCCACCAGATCGCGGTAGTGGAGGAGCAAAACAACAACTCTTCCTCTATACTGAGGATGAACTATGTTCGGATCTCTGAGCTCGAAGAGCCGGATACCTGTCCACGGAACGACACACCTTGTCCTTCGAACTTGGAATCAGACAGTAGACCTGAAAAATCGGTCGATCCCCCGGAGCCCGAACTATTCGGCTCGGAAATTTCTCAAGCTCCGGATCCCAAATTGGGTCAGGGTTCGGACTTAAATCCACCCACCCACCCAGATATACGCGATCTCACATACCTACGACAGCAGTCCCAGGAAACAGTCCATCACTTTTGGGTCAGATTCCTCCTTGTCAAGAACAAGATCAAGGATTGCCACCACGAAGATGCGATCACAATATTCCAAAATAATTCTACGGACAAAGGAATCCTCAACGCTATCAATCGCCGTCGCGTGTTACACTTCACCGACTTGGCAACCATAGTACAGAAGTACTGCGCAATGGAAAGTGCCTGGAAAACTCAGGCAGCTTGTTGGGAATCGCCAGCTCCCACTCAACCTTCTGTCCGGACAAAAAGGATGCACCCTCATGGGGCGCCTGACACAGCAGTAAAGAAATCCAAATGCATTACGGGGCGCGGAACCTTCCTGGAGGGATTGCTGGATAGGCCGTGCAAAATACACACAACACCGGATACCATACCTACCCGCGACAAAACCACTCATTCCTGGTAAGGCAAGAGAAGCCATTGAAAAGGGAACACGACGACCGCAGAGTATTGTCAGTCTTCGAGACTTTCGCCTCAAACAATCGGTGCAAGAGGGCACTTCGCGACCTCGCTGAAGTCTCTCAAGTCGCAACAATAAATCCTTGGAACGACACGGCCATAACTTTCAATGCTAGTGACGAACCAAGAACCCGGTCAGTCCGGGCACCAGCTGCCTTGGTCCTCAATCCAATTGTGGATGGCTTTCGACTCACCAAGGTGCTCATGGACGGCGGCAGCGGATTAAACCTCATCTACGAGGATACACTCAGTAAAAAGGAAATAGTACATCCGGCCGCCTAGCTTGACATGGAGCCGCATCGAGCAAAGCAGCACGACCTTCCGAGGAATTATTCCCAGTCGGGAGGCATGATGCACGGGAAAAATCACACTTGACGTGGTATTCGGCACGCCAGAGAACTCTCGGTCCGAAGAGACAACCTTCCAAGTGGCCCCTTTCAACAGTGGGTACCACGCCCTATTGGGGCGGGATGCATTCACACGCTTTCAATCCATACCTCATTATGGGTATATGAAGCTCAAAATGCCCGGGCCCAACGGTATTATCACTCTCGCTAGTGATCCGGACATAGCCCTCCGCGCTAAAAACAAAACAGCCTCCCTGGCCCTTGAGGCACTCTCTGAGGCCCTTGCGGCCGAAGAGTTAACGGTGCTGCGCTCAACTATGGAGAGGGACGACGTAATCCTCGACAAGCGTTCCAAATCCACCTCCTTCAAACCAGCAGATGAAATAGTCAAATTTCAAGTCCACCCGACGGACCCAAAGAAGACAACCTCCATTGGCGCACAGCTGGACCCGACGGTGGACGCCGCACTACGAGCGTTCCTACACGAAAACTGGGACATATTCGCCTGGCACCCTTTTGATATGCAAGGAGTCCCACGTAGATTGGCTGAGCACAGCCTCAATATACTGAAAGGATCACGCCAGTTGAGCAAACGCTGTGGCGCTTTTCCGAACCCAAACGACAAGCTATGGGGGAGGAGCTAGCCAAGCTAATTGAGGCCGGATTCATCAGAGAAATAGAACATCCGGACTGGCTAGCAAACCTGGTGATGGTGCCAAAGAAGGATAAATCATGGCGCTTGTGCGTCGATTTCAAAGAACTCAACAAAAGCTTGCCCTAAGTATCCATTCCCCCTCCCCCGCATCAATCAAATTATTGATGCCACTGCAGGACACGACTCATTGTGTTTCCTCGATGCGTACTCCGGATACCATCAAATTAAAATGAAGGAACCCGACCAAGCCGCAATGGCATCTATTACCCCATATGTGCCTTTATCCTTCAACACTATGCCCTTTGGGCTCAAAAGCACCGGCGTCACCTACCAACGCATGATTCAAACATGCCTGGAGAAACAAATCAGCAAGACAGTTGAAGCATATGTGGACGACGTCGTCATCAAGACTAAGCGCGTTGAGTCACTAATAGATGACTTACGCCTCACATTCAACAATCTCCGGACATACGACATTAAGCTCAATCCAAAAAATGTGTTTTCGGTGCCCCCTCTGGAAAACTAGTGGGCTTCATTGTTTCCAGTAGAGGAATCGAGGAAAATCCAGCCAAAATCTGAGCTTTAACACAATTGGCTGCACTAACAGACCTTAAGCAGGTCCAAAAACTAGCTGGATGCGTGGCAGCTTTAAGCCGCTTTATCTCCAGACGAGGAGCAAAAGCATTGCCACTTTATAGACTTCTTCGACGCACCGATCATTTTGAGTGGACAGATGCAGCAAGGGCCGGATTGGAAGAATTAAAGGCTCTTTTAGCAAGCAACCCAATCCTAGCCGCGCCAAATGTCAGTGAACCAATGTTATAATACATATCTACAACACACCAGGTGGTGAGCGTAGTACTTGTCGTCGAACGAGAGGAGGACGGACACAGATTCCCGCTCCAGAAGTCGGTATACTACGTATCCACCGTCCTAACTCCATGAAAATCCCGGTACCCTCATTATCAAAAGATAGCATACGCAGTCTTCATGGCATCCCGGAAGCTACGACACTATTTCCAAGAGTGCTCGATCACAGTGGCTTCCGAAGTTCCACTGAACGACATAATAAACAATCGTGACGCAACGGGCTGGATTGCCAAGTGGGCCATTGAGCTCCTTCCATTTGATATAACATATAAGCCACGCCGGGCCATCAAATCCCAAGTACTGGTAGACTTTGTTGCCGAATGGATAGAAGCCGAACTCCCTAAAGAGTACGACACATATTCCAACTGGGTTAGGCATTTCGATGGTTCCAAAATGCCGGCGAGCTTAGGGGCAGGCGTTGTCCTAACATCCCCCACTAGAGATACAGTTCAGTACGTACTCCAAATATTATACACAGACTCCAACAATGCAGCCAAATATGAGGCTTTATTGCATGGTCTTCGGATGGCTGTCTCCATGGGCATACAATGACTGGAAGTGCATGGGGACTCGAACCTCGCGATATCTCAAATAAATGGAGATTTCGATGCCAAGGATATGAAGATGGCGACTTACCGTAATACCGTTCTCAAAATGTCAGCTCGGTTTGAGGGGCTCGAGTTTCACCATGTGGCTCGAGAGAGTACTCAAGCGGCAGACGTCCTTGCTTGCATGGGCGCCAAGCGCGACCCCGTCCCACCTAACATCTTCTTAGAAAGGCTTCTCAATCCATCCGTGGTGTGGCAAGGGGAGAGCGGAAATGTCAGTCCGGATCCAACCATAACCCCAAATTCCGAACATACCGACATCATCAGAGGCTCAGCCACCGAAATAACACCGTCGACCCATCTTATCATGGCAGTCATTGCCCCATGGACCGAACCCTTCTTGGCCTACCTCAATAGGCGAGAGCTCCCTGAGGATCAGAATGAGGCTCGCTGCATTGTTCGGCGTTCGAAAGCCTATAAGGTCCATGGAGGAGAACTCTACAAGAAAAGCGCTACCGGAGTACTCCAAAGATGTATCTCCGAGGAGGAGGGGCAGCAGCTCTTGGCTGAGATTCGTGCCGGTCTCGATGGTCACCACACCGCAGCTCGGGCCCTTGTAAGCAAGGCCTTCCGCATAGGCTTCTACTGGCCGACGGCCCGAGCAGATGCACAGGACCTTGTCCAACGTTGCGTCGGATGCCAACTTTTCGCCAACCAAAGCCATATGCCACCCACTGCTCTACAAACAATCCTCATCACTTGGCCTTTCGCGGTCTGGGGGCTTGACATGGTTGGACCCCTTAAAGGAGGCAGCCATAAGAAAAATACCCGCTAGTCATGGTAGATAAGTTCACTAAGTGGATAGAGGCCAAACCAGTTAAAACGGCCGAAGCCGGACCAGTGATAGACTTTATATCCAGCGTTGTGCACCGTTACGGTGTCCCACACAGCATCATCACCGACAATGGATCTAACTTTATAGCCGATGAGGTGAAAGCCTGGTGTGCTAATCTAGGCATTAATCTCGATTACGCCTCCGTCTATCATCCGCAAACAAATGGTCAAGTCGAACGAGCCAATGGTCTTATTATGAGTGGCATCAAACCCAGGCTAGTGCGGTCTTTGAAAGAATCATACAAGCAGGGTTGAGGAGCTCGACTCTGTACTCTGGGGGCTGCGGACCACGCCCAATCACACTACCGGATATACACCTTTCTTCATGGTGTACGCGCGCAGAGGCTATGTTACCCTGCGACATTATTCATGACTCACCTCGAGTGCGCATGTATGAAGAGAGAGAGGCCGAGCTTGATCGCATGACAACTTAGATGCCCTAGAGGAGGAGCGCGACGTTGCAAAAGCCCGTTCCACATTTTATCCACAACAGGCACGCAGATACCAAAGCAGAGAAGTATGGGCCAAGACCTATAATGTTGGCGAACTCGTTCTACGCTTGCCGGAGAAGAAAAAGGACAAACTCAAGCCCAAGTGGGAGGGTCCCTTCATCATTGACGAAGTTCTCACTGGAGGAGCGTACTGCCTGCATGATGCATCAGATAACCGCCTCGAACCAAACCCCTGGAATGCGGCCAGACTCCGAAGATTCTATGCCTAGCGCCGAACCCTTCATTTGCGTCCTTCTCCCTATCGCTTACATTAATTTTTATCCTCTCTTTTCACCTTCCTTTTAGCCTGAAAGCTTTTGTGTGGCTACAACTGTACACCTATAGCGTACACATTCTCAAATGTGCACATCCATTATACCTGGGGGCTTCTTGCACAGAAGCTTATTATCATTATTTCCCGAGCATCAAGCTCATTACATATGTGTTTTTCCTCATATGTACCATTTCTTCGCCCTTATATGCATCGATATGACTTAAGTTTTGGCCAAGCTGGGTTGCCTGGCTCCTGTGCGTATGCCCTACGTTCCCGTTAGTTCGGCTAGGGCATAAAGGGAGCAACTCTGCGATTGTTACTGCTGGGTCATCCGGATGTGTACCTCATACTGGGTGAAGCCGAAAGCTAGCGTTCTTAAGGGAATATTCAGTCGGCGGACTAAAGATGTTTTACATTTCTTCCACTATAAACCCCCAGATGTTACCTATACTGTGATGTTTTCGATCATAGCTCGGACATGCTTATTAATGCATGCACACCCAGGGAAAGGAACCCTTAACGAAACTATTCGCTCTGTAAGATGTTTCTTACAATCACAATGTAATATAACATAGCTAGCCGGATACAACTTGTCTGTTTAAGCAACTATGACCCCTACGCCTGGTTTCCATGCATACCCCGGTTTATTTTTACTGCTCGAGTATTCGGAAACACTTCGTGCCTTTGGGTCCAGAGATCGAAGCGAAAAGGCCGGCCATGACAATCGTTTTTACAATTCGGCTAGGAACAAATATATTAAGGAAAATACACAGTCACTTGGACTCAAAAACTTCCTCCTCCATGCCGTCCAACAGGCTGTCTAGCCTACAATCCCGTTGAGAATACTTGGCAGCTACTTCTACTTGGTCATATACCAAACTAACGGAAATTTCTTTCCCATCTGATCCTAGCGGTCCAACCCAGGCCATATGATTCGGATCAAGCTTGGTATACCGTGTTTTTACCATGGCCCAGGCCTCTCATGCACCTCCCCGGCAGTCTCATATCAACCATAACCGAATACGCTGTTGTGCCCCTTTGAACAGCTCCACGAGCTCCACCACACCTCCTAGAGGAGAGGCGGATGGCCATAAAGCCTTGGCAACACTACGCATTGCCTGCCGAACTTGCTCATGCATCTGGGACAACTCTTGTAGCAGGTCGCCGGATGATCCGGACATTTCTTCCTCGGGACGGCTAGTCAGCATACCTGCAGACATAAATCTGTCAGTTTCGGCCCTCACCGAATTATAGGGAGGCAAGTTTGAAAAGAATACTGAATATGCCGCCTCGAAGCTTCTTATTTTACTTCACAGAGTCAGCCAGCTGGGCCCGTACATCTTTCAGTTCCTCGCCCAGTAGGGTCTTGGAATCATGGAGCTTGTTTTTCTCCTCCACGATTCGTGTTAGCACACGCTCGCCTGCAGATAGTAGTCTTTTGGCTTCTTGTTCTCCCCATTGAGTGGCTTTCAGTTGCTCTTGCAGTTGATCTAATGATCCTAATAAGAGATGAGCAACCGTTTTAGCATTTTTGGTATACAATTATGTTCTCTCGATAGAGGAGAACATTACCAGGTGACACCTTCTTGGATTTCTCTAGTTCGGCATTGGCAGCAGCTAGCTGGGTCTGATACTTTTCTAGTTCCTGAGATAACAGGATGTTCTTCTCCGTAAGTACCTGGTTATACAATGATCCTTAAATTAGTTGGATCAACTACTTCAAGTCTCGGGGGCTACTGGTATATAACTATCAGATTGGTACAATATAAACTTACCCGCATATCTTTTAGATGCTAGTCCGTGGCTCTGACAGGCCCATCTCGAGCAGCCCGGATATACGCATCGGCCGAGCTGAAAGCATCGAATGCTTCCTTTGAAAAGCCGGGGTCATGGACAGCAGACCTCCAACGATGATGATTCATGGCGCTCTCCACTTCAGAGTTCGTGACAGACATATCGTCCGAATCCTCCATGGAAGGACAGTTCGGCGCCACTCCCGTATCAGCCACCGTTCTTAGGGCAGGTTCCGGAGCCTAACTAGTGGAGGCACGACCGGCAGGATCCCCGGACATTGTCCGGAGGACACTTTTCCAGATAGAACGCGGCGAATGGCATCACGATTTGATGTGGTGATCAGAAGATGTATTCTTCAAAAGAAAGCCTTACCTCTTTGATGAGGGTTCTACCGTATTATCATTTGCCTTCCTCTTCGAAGATGTGCTCGGCACGGGCGCCGCTGTCCTCGAAGACACTTTTGGTGCACGTTTTGATGTTGAGAGCCTCCCCTTTGGAACACGAAATAGTGCGGTGGGTGAGGCATAGTAAGGAAACTCTTTAGAAGAAGGTGCCTTTTAAATTACTTACATGCGAAGCAGGAAGGAGGCCGGGGTAATCGTTGATGATGGGTACTTTCGTACCATTGTTGCTCGTCTGACAGAATAATCCATCCTCAAGCTCCACAAATATGTCCGGATCTTCTTCAAATCCGGGGTCAAGGTCCCGGTTGTGACCCTCTGGCTGGGGGCGGGGTTATGGATCCCCTCGATAGCCTTTCGCCATTCCTGTTGTGAGTGGATAGGTTACTGTCTGTCAAAAATGATTCAGGGAGAGGAGTAAAATGGTGGGGTTGGAGCTTACCCTGCTAGGAGGATTATACATGGCAAATCCGTCTCGACATTGGAGATGAGTGAACTCCTCCTTCTCCCCTTTGTATAGTTCGGCCAATATTTTGGCCAAAGCGGCGGGGGTTTCCGGACCCTTCTGACCGCAGCGTGAGGCGTCATCTTCCCCATTGTAGTGCCACATGGGTAGCCCTCTATATTTGAGTGGTTGGACCCCCCGTACTATGGAGATCACCATTTCCTCGATTATTGATAATCTGGAGTGGGTGAGCATCTTAATCTTACCCATCAACTGACTGACTTCCGCGCTGTCCTCCTCCTCGAGGCTCCGAGGACACCAGATGTGGCGTTTCTTCAATGGAGCGCTTGAAAATTCAGGGAGACCCATTCGAACTAGGTCAGGAAGAGCGACGTTGTCAATATAGAACCATTCAGAAGGCCACTCTTCGGAAGCCTTTTTCGGCGTGCCGGACAGATATCCGGTCCCGGCGATGCGCCACACTTTGGCTCCTCCCACTTTGAATATTGATCCCCCTTGATTACGTGGGACGAGGCAGAACGGTTTTCTCCATAAATCAAAGTGGCCCTCACAGCCCAGGAATAACTCACATAGAGCAACGTAACCTGCGATGTGCAGGATGGAGGCGGGAGTGAAACTGTGCAGTTGAAGGCCATAATACTCCAGGAGTCATTGGAGGAAGGGATTGATTGGAAATCCGACACCTCTCAGCAGGAAGGGAACAAAGCATACTCGTTCACCCCTGGACGGATTGGGGAAATTCTTCGCCTGAACCCCACCGTTGAAGGACGTTAATCCTGCTCGGACAGGGACTAGATCCATGGGACGAAGAAAGCCCTGTTTTTGCAGCTTCGTCAGCTGACCGTGAGATACGGAACATCTCTCCCAATCACCCTTTTCGGAGCCGTGGGGACGAGAGGAAGAGCTGGGAGCGCTAGCCATGTTGGGATGGTTTTTCTTAGCAAGCTTTGAGGATTTTTCGCAGGGTGTGGAAGGGATCTAAGATCTATTTTCTTTAAATAGGCACCTCTTTTGTATGGTCAGGGTGGTATGTGCAAAAACACCCCGACCTCTCGTATTCGCTCGCCACGTGGAAGCTAAAGTCAGGAAGGCGTGGAAGCTGAGGGGCGCGACATTAAATGGAAAAGCCGAATACCGCTCTTTAAGTCGGGAACTTTGAAGTGATCGGAGGGGGAACCCGCCTTGCAATGTCGAAGACAATCTGCGCACAAGACACCTCGTCATCGAAGCATGGTTTGGGGGCTACTGAGGGAGTCCTGGACTAAGGGGTCCTTGGGCGTCCGACCCGTTGGACATGGGCCAGATTATTGGGCCATGAAGATACAAGATAGAAGACTTTCTCCCGTGTCTAGATGGGACTCTCCTTTGCGTGGAAGCCAAGCTAGGCGGCTAGATGTACTATTTCCTTTCTATGTATCCGACTTTGTACAACCCTAGTCCCCTCCGGTGTCTATATAAACTGAGGGGTTAGTCCGTAGGGACAATCACAATCAGATAGGCTAGAGTTCTAGGGTTTTAGCCATTACGATCTCGTGGTAGATCAACTCTTGTAACCCCCATACTCATCAATATTAATCTAGCGGGACATAGGGTTTTACCTCCATCGAGAGGGCCCGAACCTGGGTAAACATTGTGTTCCCTGTCTCCTATTACCATCAAACCTTAGACGCACAGTTCGGGACCCCTACGCGAGATCCGCCGGTTTTGACACCGACACACCCCTACCTGGCGTGCCAAATGTCGGATTTCGGGTTCCGGCAAAACCCTTGAGGTTCGAACACTGGGGTGCGCATGAAGATCTGTCCCCCCTCTAGCTCGCACACATCAAGATCTCATGGCCTAGCTCGACGAACCCAAAGAACAGGAGACACAAGAGTTTATACTGGTTTGGGCCACCGATGTGGTGTAATACCCTACTCCAGTGTGGTGTGGTGGATTGCCTCTTGGGCTGAGGATGAACAGTTACAAGGGGAGAACAGCCTCCTGAGGAGAGGTGTTCTTGTGCTTGGTGAACTTGTGTGGTTGAGGATGAACTGAATCCTCTCTCTCTGGATCAGTTCAGTTCAGTTTAGTTTAGTTCCGTTCAGTTGCCTCCTACTTTGGTGGCTAGTCCTATTTATAGAGGCCCTAGTCCTCTTCCCAAATATTGAGCGGGAAGGGATCCCACAATGGCCAAATTCGAAGGGATACAACTAGTACAAGTTATCCAGACAAAATTAGTCTTGACCTGCCAAAGGCTCTGGTGGTGACGCCGTCTTGGGCTCCACGGTGACCTCCGTCCTACTGTCCTGCTGGTCTTGGTCTTGTTGCACAGATATGGAAACCTTTGCCTGATGCTTCGGGACTCCTCGCCTGCGCTTGCCTCTTTAGCACCAAAGAGGAAACGAGGACACTGCACGCATTGGCGCCTGCCTAATGCCCGCCTGGCTCCAGTCATCATGGCTTGCGTCACAGAAACCTCGCGAGGTGTCCCTTGCCTTGATCTCTTCGCCCCTCGCGAGCCAGCCTGGTGGGGCAGCCCCCGAAGAGGTCTTATGTCGTCCGCCTCTCGAGGCTTGGCCCCTTGCGAGGGTGTTCAGTGTTTGCTGGTGAAGATGGTCCGTACAGGGCCGCTGGTGGAGCCACGCTGTGGGACGTAGGCAGGCAAGTCTGGGGACCCCCGTTCCCAGAACACCGACACCAACACGTGGAGGACCAGGAGATCTAGGAGGGATATCACCTTCTCAACCAGGAGTAGTCTGCTGCATACTAATGAGAGGAAGATTCGGTTATCCAATTGGGTATAAAAACATCTCCAACTAGGAATAGTCCGCTGCAAACTGACGGGGAGGTTTTTATCACCTCAACCTTTGGTAAATGGGCTTCCCTGACAAGGGGTCCCATTCCATCACCCATACTTGTAACAAGGGTACCCTGACGAGGGGACCCTCAATGCTGCCCCATAGGCAATGGGCATCGCTGACTAGGAGCAGTCCACTTCAAAATGAAGGCGGGCTCGTGTTGATTACATGTTTGAGCTCTCCTCAACCAGGAGCTCGTGCTACAAACTGGCAGGGAGGCTCTTACGGACCAACATGTGGGTCCCTTTCAACCAGGAGTAGTCCGTTGCATACTGACGAAAGGGCCCGTTCTCTGAAACACAAGTAGGAGGGCGGGCACACAGAACCATTTTCCCCTGACCATAATCTCACAGAAGGAAGGGCCAGGGGAATTAGGCAATGACCAAAGTACGAACCTTTTCCCATCCTCGAGCAATCATGCTGCTAGGAGGTGGTTGATCCCCGTCCACACTAACAAACCCACATGAGGGAGGACGGGCGTACGGTTCTTTTTCTTCCCTGAGCATGGAAATGAAGCATGGATTGGGAGGACGAGGGAATGTAGGTCAAGGATAGTGACAAACTCAATCTAGCTGGGCTAAGATACAGGTAGCAGATCTAGAGGCCCCATCCACAGGAAATGCTAGAAGCACTCTTTCTAGTAAAAATCTTGACCACTGGATGGGATGACCGAAGAAACCATAAAAAAGAAGGGGAAACGACAAAGTACGGTAAAATATAACCAGTAGAGGATTACAAAAGTTTGTTCCTAGGAGAGCACTAGTACAACCAATGAAGTTTCCTCCTCCCCCTTTTTTATTCTTCTCATCCTAGCCTGAGTATGGTAGAAGGGCCAGGGCCAGGAGCCAAGTCATTGGTGCAGGGATCCTTGGATGCACATCCTTGATACAACCCTACCGAGCAACTATGAGTGGGTTGGTGGACTCCGCCGCCCGTTGCGCCCATCTCAGGATGTGCTTGGAAGGCAACAGGTGGATATGTGCGCCCATGTCCTTAGCTTCCTCCGACGTCACCTCAATGATGATCTGATATGCTAGGAGGTGGAGTTCGGCTTCCCCCGATGTTGGAAAAAAGCCAACTCCAGGTGAAGAATCTGGCCGAGACTAGGGTTCTCTGATACGTCCATTTTGCATCATGCTTTTATGTTGATATTTATTGCATTATGGGCTATTATTTCACATTATGTTACAATACTTATGCCTTTTCTCTCTTATTTTACAAGATTTACAAGAAGAGGGAGAATGTCGACAGCTCGAATTCTGGACCGGAAAGGAGCAAATCTAAGATACATATTCTGCACAACTCCAAGTGTCCTGAAACTTTGAGATTTTTTTGGAATATATAAAAAATATTGGGCAAAGAAACAACATAGGGGGACCCACCAGGAGCCCACAAGCCTAGGGGTGCGCCCCCAGGGCTTGTGTGCCCCTGGCCATAATCTGGTGCCCATCTTTTGCTATATGGAGGGTTTTGACCTGGAAAAATCATAAGGAAGCTTTTAGGATGAAGCGCCGCCGTCTCGAGGCGGAACCTGGGCAGAAGCAATCTACGGCTCCGGCGGAGCTGTTCTGCTGGGGAAACTTCCCTCCGGGAGGGGAAAATCGGAACCATCGTCATCACCAAAAATCCTCTCATTAAGGGAGGGTCAATCTTTATCAACATCTACACCAACACCATCTCCTCTCAAACCCTAGTTCATCTCTTGTATTCAATCTTTACCTCAAAATCTCAGATTGGTACTTGTGGTTGCTAGTAGTGTTGATTACTCCTTGTAGTTGATGCTTGTTGATTTATTTGGTAGAAAAATCATATGTTCATATCCTTAATGATATTCAATATCCCTCTGATCTTGAACATGAACATGCTTTGTGAGTAGTTATGTTTGTTCCTGAGGACATGGGAGAAGTCTTGTTATAAGTAATCATGTGAATTTGGTATTCGTTCGATATTTTGATGAGGTGTATGTTGTCTTTCCTCTTGTGGTGTTATGTGACCGTTGACTATATGAAACTTCACCATGATTTGGGCCTAGGGGAAGGCATTGGGAAGTAATAAGTAGATGATGGGTTGCTAGAGTGACAGAAGCTTAAACCCTAGTTTATGTGTTGCTTCGTAGGGGCTGATTTGGATCCAAATGTTTCATGCTATGGTTAGATTTATCTTAATTCTTCTTTTGTAGTTGCGGATGCTTGTGAGAGGGGTTAATCATAAGTGGGAGGATTGTCCAAGTAAGCACAACACCCAAGCACCCGTCCACCCACATATCAAATTATCAAAGTAACGAACACGAATCATATGAGCATGATGAAAACTAGCTTGACAATAATTCCCATGTGTCCTCGGGAGCACTTTGCTTTATATAAGAGTTTGTCCAGGCTTATCCTTTGCTACAAAAAGGATTGGGACACCTTGCTTCACCTTTTTTACACTTGTTACTTGCTACCCGTTATGAATTATCTTATCACAAAACTATCTGTTACCGATAATTTCAGTGCCTGCATAAATTACGTTGCTAAAAACCGCTTGTCATTTCCTTCTGCTCCTCATTGGGTTCGACACTCTTATTTATCTAAAGGACTATGATTGATCCCCTATACTTGTGGGTCATCAAGACTCTTTTCTGGCACCATTCCTGGGGAATGAAGCGCTCTTGGTAAGGAAAAATTATTATTACGTGCTGAAATTTATTGTCACTTGTTACTATGGAAAACCATCCTTTGAGGGGTTTGTTCGGGGTATCTTCACCTTGGCCGGAAGCATAATTAGTTTCCCCTCAACCTACTGCACCTACTAGATATATTGGTTATGAAATTCCTTCGGGTATGATAGAACAAGTGCTAGCTAATCCTTATGTAGGAGAAGGAACAGAACATCCTGATATGCACCTGATACATGTGGATGAAATTTGTGGATTATTTAAGCTTGCAGGTTTACTAGGAGATGAAGTTAATAAGAAGGTTTTACATTTATCTCTGAAGGGAAAAGCATTGGCGTGGAATAGGCTATGCGATGATATTGGATCTTGGAACGAGAATCGATTGAAATGCAAATTTCACCAAAAAATTATCCTATGCATCTAGTTCATCATGATCGGAATTATATATATATATATATATATATATATATATAATTTTTGGCCTCATGAAGGAGAAAGTATCACTCAATCTTGGGGGAGGCTTAAGTCAATGTTATATTCATGCCCCAATCTTGAGCACTCAAGATAAATTATTATTCAGAATTTTTATGCTCGGCTTTCTCATAATTATCAATCCATGCTCGATACTTCATGTATCGGTTCTTTTATGAAGAAGATTATTGAATTCCGATGGGATCTTTTGGAAAGAATTAAATGCAACTTCGAAGATTGGGAACTCGACAAAGGTAAGGAGTCAGGTATAAACCTTGAGTTTGATTGTGTTAAATCTTTTATGGATACTGATGCTTTTCATGAATTTAGCACTAAATATGGACTTGACACCGAGATAGTAGCTTATTTTTGTGAATCATTTGCTACTCATGTTGATCTCCCTAAGGAGAAGTGGTTTAAATATCATCCTCATATTGAAGTCACAATAGTAGAACCCATTAAAGCTGAAGAAGAAACCTTTACTTATAATGATAGTCCAGTTGTTCCTACTGCTTATGTTGAGAAACCACCTTTTCCTGTTAGGACAAAGGAACATGCTAAAGCTTCAGGTGTGGTTCGAAAGATTTATAGAAGAACACCTACACCCTCTTAACAAATTTAAGTTGAACCTAATGTTGCTATGGTTAAAGATATCTTGGCTGAAAATATTGATGGGCATGTTATTTATTTCAATGATGAAGCCACTAGAATTGCTAAACCAGATGAAAAAGATAAGCATAGACCTATTGTTGTCATGCATGTTGTCTCTGTTAAAATAGGAGATCATTGCTATCATGGCTTATGTGATTTGGGTGCTAGTGTGAGTGCTATCCCATTTACTCTATATCAAGAAAATATGAATGGTATTTCACCTACTGAAATAGAAGATATTGATGTTACTATTAAGCTTGCTAATAGAGATACAATCACACCACTTGGGATTGTTAGATATGTTGAAGTCTTGTTTGGGAAAATAAAATACCCTATCGATTTCCTAGTTATTGGTTACCCACAAGAAGATATTTGTCACATTATATTTGGTAGACCTTTCCTGAACACGGTTAATGCTAAGATAGATTGTCAGAAAGAAACTGTTAGTGTATGTTTTGGTGATGTGTCATGAGTTTAATTTCTCCAAATTCCATAGACAACCACATGATAAAGAACTGCCTAGTAAAGATGAAATTATTGGTCTTTCTTCTATTGCCGTTCGTCCTATCGATCCTTTAGAAAAATATTTGCTAGACCATGAAAATGACATGTTTATGAATGAAAGAAATGAAATAGATACGATATTCTTTAAACAAATGCCTGTTTTGAAACACAATTTGCCTGTTGAGACTCTTGGAGATCCTCTTCCACCCAAGAGTGATCCTGTGTTCGATCTTAAACAATTACCTGATACTTTGAAATATGCTTATATTGATGAAAAGAAGATATATCCTGTTATTATTAGTGCTAACCTTTCAGAGCATGAAGAAAACAGATTATTGAAAACTGTGAGGAGGCACCGTGCCGCTATTAGATATACTCTTGATGATCTTAAGGGCATTAGTCCCACTCCATGTCAGCATAAAATTAATATGGAGCCTGATGCTAAACCCGTTGTTGATGACCAACGACACTTAAATCCTAAGATGAAGGAAGTGGTAAGAAATGAAATAATAAAGCTCCTGGAAGCAGGTATATTCTATCCCATAGCTGATAATAGATGGGTAAGCCTTGTTCATTGTGTCCCTAAGAAGGAAGGTATTAATGTTGTCCCTAATGATAAAAATGAACTTATCCCACAAAGAATTATCACAGGTTATAGAATGGTAATTGATTTTAGAAAATTAAACAAAGCTACTAGGAAAGATCATTATCCTTTACCTTTCATTGATCAAATGTTAGAAAGACTATCAAAACATACACATTTCCGTTTTCTATATGGATACTCTGGTTTTTCCCAAATACTTGTGTCACAAGGGGATCAAGAAAAAACTACTTTTACCTACTATTTTGGTACCTTTGCTTATAGACGTATGCCTTTTGGTCTATGCAATGCACCTTCTACCTTCCAAAGATGCATGACTCCTATATTCTCTAACTTTTGTGAAAAGATTGTTGAGGTTTTCATGGATGATTTTTTCCATTTATGGAACTTCTTTTGATGATTGCGTAAGCAACCTTGATTGAGTTTTCCAGCGATGTGAAGAAACTAATCTTGTCCTGAATTGGGAGAAGTGCCACTTTATGGTTAATGAAGGCATTGGGCATAAAATCTCCGAAAGAGGTATTGAAGTAGATAAAGCTAAAGTAGATGCAATTTTAAAAATGACGTTTCCTAAAGATATCAAAGGTATAAGAAGCTTCCTTGGTCATGTTGTTTTCTATAGGAGATTTATTAAAGACTTCTCTAAAATTTCTAGGCCTCCCACTAATCTTTTGCAAAAAGATGTTCCATTCGTTTTTTATGTTGGTTGTGTGGAAGCATTTGAAATACTTAAGAAAGCCTTAATTTCTACGCCTACTGTTTAACCACCTTATTGGAGCCAACCCTTTGAAATTATGTGTGATGCTAGTGATTATGTTGTTGGTGTTGTTCTAGGACAAAGAGTTGATAAGAAATTAAATTTTATCCATTATGCTAGTAAAACTCTAGACAGTCCTCAAAGAAATTATGCTACTACTGAAAAGGAATTTTTAGTAGTTGTGTTTGCTTGTGATAAATTCAGATCTTATATTGTTGATTCCAAAGTAACTATTCACACTGATCATGCTGCTATTAAATACCTTATGGAAAAGAAAGATGCTAAACCTAGACTTATTAGGTGGGTTCTCTTGCTACAAGAAGTTGATTTACGTACTACTGATAGGAAAGGAGCTGAGAACCCCATAGCAGATAACTTGTCTAGGTTAGAAAATATTCTTGATGACCCATTGATGATAGCTTTCCTAATGAACAATTAGCTGTTATAATACTTCTTGTAGTACCCCATGGTATGCAGACTATGCTAATTATATAGTTGCTAAATTTATACCACCTAGTTTCACATACCAACAAAAGGAAAAAAATTCTATGATTTAAGACATTACTTCTGGGATGACCCACACCTTTATAAAGAAGGAGTAGATGGTGTTATTAGATGTTGTGTACCTGAGCATGAACAGGAACAAACCTACACAAGTGTCACTCCGAGGCTTATGGAGGACACCATGCTGGAGACCGAACTTCACACAAGGTATTACAATCTAGTTTTTATTGGCCTACTCATTTCAAGGATGCTTGTAAGTTTATCTTGTCTTGTGATGAATGTCAACGAATTGGTAATATTGGTAAGCATCAGGAAATGCCTATGAATTATTCTCTTGCTATTGAACCATTCGATGTTTGGGGATTTGATTATATGGGACCTTCTCCTTCCTCTAATGCGTATACATATATTTTGGTTGCTGTTAATTATGTTACTAAGTGGGTAGAAGCTATTCCAACTAGTAGTGCTGATCATAACACCTCTATTAAGATGCTTAAAGAAGTTATTTTCCCGAGGTTTGGAGTCCCGAGATATTTAATGACTGATGGTGGTTCATTCTTTATTCATGGTGATTTCCTTAAATTGCTTGATAAATACGATGTTAATCATAGAATTTCATCACCTTATCATCCTCACTCTAGTGGTCAAGTACAATTAAGTAATAGAGAAATAAAATTGATCTTGCAAAAGACTGTTAATAAATCTAGGAAGAATCGGTCTAAGAAACTTGATGATGCATTATGGGCTTATAGGACCGCTTATAAAAATCCTATGGGCATGTCTCCGTACAAAATGGTATACGGAAAAATCATGTAACTTACCTCTTGAATTCGAACACCAAGCTTATTGGGCAATCAAAGATCTCAACTATGATTTCAAACTTGCCGGTGAAAAGAGGTTATTTGACATTAGCTCACTTCATGAATGGAGAATCCAAGCTTATGAAAATGCCAAGCTGTTTAAAGAAAAGGTTAAAAGATGGCATGACAAAAGAATACAAAAGTGGGAATTTAACGTAGGTGACCAAGTCTTGCTATTCAGCTCTTGTTTAAGATTTTTTGCATTAAAATTTCTCTCTAAGTGGGAAGGTCCGTATATTTTCGAGGAAGTTTATCGTTCCGGTGCCATCAAGATTGTTGGGGAAAACAACACCTATGGGATCCCAGGGGAATCCCTTCTTCGGTTGGCGGGGTGTGGGGCTGCGCAAAGAGCAGCTCTACTGATCAACACGAGGGGATTTTTACCCAGGTTCGGGCCGCAAACGATGCGTAAAACCCTAGTCCCGCTTGTCTGTGTTTATTTGGTGTTCTTCCGTTCTTGGACTAGCTACTATGCGTGCCTAGTCCAAAAATTTCGAATCCTTCCCCAGTACGCCTCGGGCCTCCTTTTATATGTCAAAATGGTCGCCAAAGTGGCACTTTGGAGGTGGAAAGTATCTACAGTGTACAAGTTCATCGCCTGACATCATAGGACATACGCATTTAATGCGCTGCCTACGTGCCCTGTTGCTTTATCGGGGGTTGCAACAGAGATCGCCCCGCCCGTCGCCGCCTCGCCTTGCTTCGACGCGCGTCCAAGCTGACGAGGCATGCAGTGCCATGCTGGCTGGCTGGTTGATGTGCTGGTGTGGTGACATGGTCTTCACGAAGATCTGCATTCCACCACGCAGGTGCTTGACTAGTTGGCTTAGAAGCTGCATGCTGCCACACAGACGCTTGACTGATTGGCGGGATGGTTGCCGTGTCAGAACGGCCATGGGGCAGCGAAATGTTGGTGGGTGCGGGCCTAGCCGTGGCCCCACAGATGCCCCCGACAAGGGTCTTGCCGGGGCCTCGCGGGCGTCCCCGGCAAGGATCCCACCGGGGGTCTTCGTCCATGCCCGGCAAGGATCTTGCCAGGGGTCTTCGTCTTCTGGTTCTTATCTAGGCTTGCAGGCCTTTGGTCTTCACCAAGTTCTTCATGCTACCACACGGGCACCCCTGAGTCTTGGTCTCGACGTTGTCGATGGTATCAGAACTCTCGGGCTCTAGGGTGGTGGCCTTGTTGGTAGTATCCTTCAAGTAAGGTGTCATCGGTGCAAGTAATAAAAATGCTCTCTAAATATGTATGATCTTTTAGTTCGAGGAAAATAAACTTTATACGAACTTGTGATATGGAAGGAATAAAAGAGACATACTGCATAATAAAGTTCTCTATCACAAGCGGCAATATAAAGTGACATTCATTTGCATTAAGATTTTCTCCATCCAACCATAAAAGCACATGAAAACCTCTGCTTCCCTCTGCGAAGGGCCCATCTTTTATTATACTTTCTATATTTATACAAGAGTTAAGGTGATCTTCGCCCTTCCTTTTATATTTTCTCTTTTTGGCAAGCATTATATGTTTGGGATGATCTAGACATATATATATCCATTCGGATGTAGGAGATCATAAAGTATTATTATGGACATTTGATACTTCTTCAATGTATCTATAATTTTTTATTGTTCCATGCTATTATATTATCAATCTTGGATGTTTTATAATCATTTTATATCTTTTTTGGTACTAACCTATTGACATAGTGCCAAGTGCCAGTTGCTATTTTTTGCATGTTTTTTACATCGCAGAAAATCAATACCAAACGGAGTCCAAATGCAACGGAACTTTACGAGGATTTTTTATGGTCCAGAAGACACCTAATGGGCAAAGGCAGCGCCTGGGGGTGCTCCGAGGGGAGCATAACCAACTAGGGCGTGCCTGGAGGCCCAGGCACGCCTTGGTGGGTTGTGTCCACCTCGGGTGCCCCCCGGACCGCCTCTTTGCTCTATAAATACCCTAATATTCCAGAAACCCTAGGGGACTCGACCAAAATCAATTCCAGCCGCCGTAGAGTCCAGAACCATCAGATCCAATCTAGACACCATCACAGCGGGGTTCACCACTTCCATTGGTGCCTCTCCGATGATGCGTGAGTAGTTCTTTGTAGACCTCCAGGCCCGTAGTTAGTATCTAGATGGCTTCCTCTCTCTCGTTTGATTCTCAATACAATGGTCTCTTGGAGATCCATATGATGTAGCTCTTTTTGTGGTGTGTTTCTTGGGATCGGATGAACTTTGAGTTTATGATCAGATCTGTCTTTTTATATCCATGAAAGTTATTTGAGTTTCTTTGATCTCTTATATGCATGATTGCTTATAGCCTCGTATTTCTTCTCCGATATTTGGGTTTTGTTTGGCCAACTTGATCTATTTATTTTGCAATGGGAAGAGGTGCTTTGTAGTGGGTTCGATCTTACGATGCTTGATCCCGGTGACAAAAAGGGAACCGACACGTATGTATCATTGCTACTAAGGATGAAATGATGGGGTCTATCTCTACATAGATAGATCTTGTCTAAATCATGTCGTCATTCTTATTGCATTACTCCGTTTCTCAATGAACTTAATACACCAGATGCATGCTGGATAGCGGTTGGTGTGTGGAGTAATAGTAGTAGATGCAGGCAGGAGTCGGTCTATAAATTTTGGACGTGATGCCTATGTAATGATCATTGCCCGGATACCGTCATGATTTTGTGAAGTTCTATCAATTGCCCAACAGTAATTTGTTTACCGATCATTTGCTATTTTTCTCGAGAGAAGCCACTAGTGAAACCTACGGCCCCCGGGTCTCTTTCTCATATTATTTGCCTTTGCAATCTACTTTTCCTTTCCTTTTATTTTCAGATCTATTAAACCAAAAATACAAAATTCTTTGCTGCACTTTCTTTTATTTGGTGTTCTATCTATCAATATCTACAACTTTCTCCCGTCCACGTGCCAATTTCTGGCGCCGCTGCCCGAAAGGGATTGACAACCCCTTTTACATGCCGGGTTGCGAGTATTTGTTATTTGTGTGTAGGTGTTGTTTACGTTTTGTTGCTTGGTTCTCCTACTGGTTTGATAACCTTGGTTTCATATCTGAGGAAAATACCTACCGCCGCTGTGCTGCATCATCCCTTCCTCTTTGGGGAAATACCGACGTAGCTTCAAGCGATATGAAAAGTAATTTCTGGCGCCGTTGCTAGGGAGGATCTTCAACATATATCAGGTTCCTAATGACAAATCTCATCTCCTCGCAATTTACATTATTTTCCATTTGCCCCTCATTTTCCTCTCCCCCACTTCACAAAAAATTGCCGTTTTTATTCGCCCTCTTTTCCGTTCGCCATTTTTTGTCGGATCTATCCTTTGCTTGCAACCATGAGTGATTTTGGTATGGCACTAATAGATGATGGACTAACTCCATTGATTTGATGTACGAGCAGTCTGGATTCTAAAACTTTTATCTTAGGGCAAGGAAACGTTATGGGAAAGGAACGTATCCAAGAATTTTTTAATTGTGTGGGAAATCTATGTCTCGATGATGCTTCTATACTTAGAACCACTAGATCTTATGCAAATGCTATTTTAGCACTAGTTCTGAAACTTGAAAGTATATTTATCCATACTCATCCTACTTTGCAAAGATTGTTTTTTTGAGCTTCTTGTTATAAAGAACCCTAAGGCTAAAAAATTGGCCACTCTCGTTCTTATGAATGAGTTTGACTATATCATACGACAAGCTAGGGAAATCTTTGATTTTTATGGTATCAATTGTGAAAAGCCCGTGATGGATGAAATTATTTACAATAGTGATTATGCATTAAGACATTGCATGGGGACAATAAGATCTTTGATGAGAATCTTAAAAAGGAAGTCCCAATCCTAGATGTAATTCAATAAGTTTTTGATAATTTTAATCAACATTACTCTTGGATTGTTGCCAGAAATCAACGTGGTTATGGTAATGGGAAACTTAATAATGCTAAGGTTTCTATGGATAATATGTTTTATGTTTTTTTACAAAACCCCATGATGTAAGTACCTCCAAGGGAATTAAGAAGAAGGATGACAAAATTTAGATCCTTGCCTTATGCCTAGCTAAGGGCGTAAAACTGTAGCGCTTGTTGGGAGGCAACCTAATGAATAAAATTTATTTTTGCTTTTTGCTTTCTGTTCTTGAGTGTTAGCTCAATTATGCTACTGTTGTGATTGTGTTTTTTCTGTTTTAATTAGTGTTTGTGCCAAGTAAAGCCTTTAGGATCTTCTTGGGTGATAGTTCTTTGATCTTGCTGAAAAAGCAGAAACTTTTGTGCTTGCGAAAATAATTTTCATTTTTAACCAGAGAGCGATAAAATACCAATTCCTTTTGCAGTAGATTAATATACAAATTGCCAAGGACGTCCTAACTTTTCAGAGTTTTTTGAGGAAGATAAGTATTCGAATTACCCAGATTGCTATGGACTGTTCTGTTTTTGACAGATTCTGTTTTATTTGCGTTGTGTGCTTGTTTTGATGGCTCTATGGTTTTCTTTGATGAGTTTTTGCCATAGAAAAGTTGGAATACAGTAGATATAATGCAAGAACAAAATATGAATTGGTTTACTACAGCAATTATATTAGTGATTTGTTTTCTTATACTAACGGATATCACGAAGGCTTTTGTTGATTTTTGTGTGATTGAAGTTTTCAAGTTTTGGGTTATCTTACGACGAATGAAGGAATAAGGAGTAAGAAGAGCCTAAGCTTGGGGAAGCCCCGACATCCCAAGCTATTATCCAAAAGAGAGAAAGCAACTAAGCTTGGAGATGCCCCCAAGTGGCATCCCCTCGTTCTTCTAAGGACCATCGATATTTTACTCCAAACTATATTTTTATTCGTCACATACTATGTGTTTTGCTTGGAGAGTCTCGTATGATATGAGTCTTTGCTTGTTTTATTTTGTGTTTTAAGTCTTGATTCCTTGCTGGACACACCTATTTGAGAGAGCCAAACTTATGTCATGACTTGTTAGAATTGCTCTCTATGCTTCACTTAAATTTTTATGAGCTATGGAATTGCTCTAGTGCATCACTTATATCTTTTTGAGCATGGCGTGCTTTAGTATTTTTGAAGAAATGCTCTCTTGCTTCACTTAGATTTATTTGTGAGTTAGTAAAATTTTCAAGAAATTCTCTCTTGCTTCACTTAAATTAATTTGAGATAAAGAAATATTATGCTCATGATCTTCACTTATATTTGTTTGAGCTTATCAAAAGCAACACATGAAAATTAGTCCTAAAGTGATAGATATCTAAGAAGGATATAATAAAAACTTTCATGAAGATCATTGGACAAAATACACTTGATTCTTAGTAATAGTTTTGAGATATGATGATGTGATATGTGAGTTATTGTAGCGACCCGACCCGAATGGATCAAGTCTCTGTGCTTAAGTGCCATCCCTGGATCGGTATGCTGACACACACAGTACTCGAGGTAAATCACATGTAAAAGTAACGTAAATACTATTACCTCAAATCCAAAATAGCGGAAGCAACAAGGTTGTGGATTCCCATCAACACCAACGGAAAATTTGAGTGTAGAATCGTAACCCTAACGTATCACTTACTCGTCGTAAGAAACCTGCAACATGAGACGTTGCAGCCCAAAACGGGTCAGTACATTGAATGTACTGGCAAATTCACACCATAGAGAAAATGATGAACAATGGCTATCACTATATGCATATATGGCTGGTGGAAAAGCTCTATGGTTATAATGTTTTTGCAAAAAGCCAATTTTTCCCTACTGCAAAGGAATAAATTTATTTAACTATCATGGTGGTTGTTAAACATTGAGAATGGTTGACAGCATTCTCAATCCCAATTAAGTAACATTATTAAAACCCAACAATATTCATTTAAAGTAACGTGATGAGATCAACAGGATAATCCAAGAACTAGATACTCAAGATGTCCATAACCGGGGACACGGCTAATCATGATTAGTTTATACACTCTGCAGAGGTTTGCGCACTTTTCCCCACAAGACTCGATCGCCTCCGTTGGATTTCTCGCACTACATGGTGTTTGAGAAACGGATGACCGAGACACAGTCTTTCAGAAGCGCTAGCACCTTACGATGGATAGACCGGTACACCTACTTTCCCCTACATTTGCTAGTCTACCCTATAAGAGTTCGCATGACTTAATCAACTATGCCAGAGCCCATAATGGCTTGTGGCTGCACACGGAAGTTTCTAGTTTGAAAAATCTCATGATCCCTTTGAGCCTGGGTGGCGGTCCAAAAGAAAACAGGCAAGTCCTGGATTACCCAGGTGCCTAGACAGGCAATCCTAGAATAACCAGGTGCCTCAGTCCACCCAGATGTGTGTTTAAGTTGCCACCTTAAGTAAACCATTAATTAACAATCTCACATCTGTCATGGATACTCTCAAAACCCAATCCACATCTACTAGCATAGCATGGCATAATAAGCAAACGTAGAAGTAACTCCCAAAGGTTTGATAATAAACAGGTAATAGGTACTACCTCATCTACTTCCCATCCCACAGTTTAATTAGATCCTAATCATGCAATGTGTGAAGATTGATCTAATGCAAAAAAACTGGGTATGGAAGGGGATATGATCAAAGTGTGAACTTGCCTGCAATGTTGATGAAGATGATTCGCACTCAAAACTCTTGATAGATCTACTCGTCACACTCCGGTCAATCTATCGTAAGCAAGCAATAGTAACCACACATAAGCAATCACTCAAAAGATCAAAAAGATCGAAGAAGACAATTCGGAAAACATCAAAACCAAGCAAATAGCTCTTGCAACATAAAACTATTTATAACAGTACCAAAATTATGTGAATTTGGCTTTATTAGAAGGTTTAGGTCAAGAGCTTCGATTTGCAAAAAGAATCAACTCAAACAGAGCTACGGAACTCAAGTTATGATCAAACGAAGTTTGAATTCAAAACTGATCTAATTGAAATTTTAAACTCTTCAAAACATGTTTGAGTTGGATTAATGGATAGAGGAGATCATAACGAAGACGTGAGTGTTGGTTTCGTTGGATTTGGATAAACGGGTAAAAAGTAATGATAGATTGAAGTACAGGGACTAATCTGTGAAGAAAGTTATCACGAATAGGTCCCTGGCCGAAATTAAAACAGAAAAAGGAAAATACTAAACAGTGAACGTTCACTACTGAACCCTAACGAACGAAAAGCGTTCGCTAAAGAGATCTAAACAGAGAACGCCCGTTAAATAAAAAAACGGTTTATGTAAAAAACCAATTTGAATCGGACCGGTCGGCGGCGGTTTTTACCACGGTTCTAGGCGGTTTGACGGTCTTCGCAAGAAAACCGGCGGTGGCGAGATGAACTCCGGCGACGGCAGCAGCGACGCGAAGCGGCTCCGGCGAGGAAAGGGCGGTGGTTGCGCGGGGGGGGGGGGGGGAGGGGCCTGGGCGGCATCGGCGGCGCTGGGCCGCGCAAGGCAGCAGCGCGCGGGCGGCGGCGGCAAGCGGCTCGGCGGTGCGAGTGCGGCGGCAGGCGGCGGCGATCTGCGAGAGGGGCGGCGCGGCGCGGCAGAGAGAGAGGCGGGGCCCGGGGCGGCGGCTTTATGAGGAGGGCGAGGAGGTGGCGTGGAGGAGGGGCAAGGAGAGGCGGCGGGGAGTCCGGGCGGAGCACGCACGTCGAGGCGGCGGCGCAGTCGTGCGAGATCCGGCCTCTAGCGCGAGGTCGGGGAAGGCTCGGCTGGGCTGGGCTTGGCCTGGTTGGTTGGGCCGGCCCAGTCGGCGGAATTTTTTTATAAACATTTTTTTTCAGAGAACTAAAATAATAAAAACAAAATAACTAAAAATATTATATAGGCATATAATATATCAAAATTTTCAGAAAAAGATTTTCTACAAGAGGAACATTTTTATAACTTCAAATAAAATCCACACAAATTCAGATAAAACAAAGAGTGCTACTGGTCTATTAAAATCCAACTAAAATCATTTTTAAAAATACCAAAATGATTTCAAATTTATTTCTCTCCAATTTTCTGTTGTAGGGAATCATGTTACCCTAATTTCCATATATTTTATTTTTGGAGAAAATAATTTGAATAAAACTCAAATAACTCCAAATTGAAAATAAATTCAAAAGACTTTGAATTTGATCCTTGAATCTCACAACTCATATTTCATAATTTGAAGAAGTCATTTTATCTTCTCTCGTGAAAATCATTGAGTTGCATGAAAAATATTTTCCAAATGAAATTCAAATATTTTCAACACCCCATGTCATTTAAATAAATGGAAGAAGTCATGTCATCTTCTCTCCAGGGTTTTGTGATGAAAAGAATTTGAATTCTCGGGGATCAAAAGAAAAAGGTGAAAGTTTGGGAAAGTCCTTTTATTCCCTCTCATTTAACTTTCAAAAAGTTTTGAATTCACTCACTTTCAGACAATCAATCAAACAATCAGTCAAATCTATCTATTTATTATAGCATTCCAAAATTTAGAATTTTGGGATGTTACAGTTACGTTGATGAGTAATTATGCTCTAGTAAGAATATTGGTGTTAAGGTTTGTGATTCCATACGCAAGCACAAAAGTCAATAATTATGCAATGAAATTATATCCTACTTGTGGTGCATTATTAGGTGTTAATTATGCTTAATGCTCACTTCTGAGATTATTCGTTTCTTGGTTGGTCGCTTCTCAATATTTTGCTAGCCTTCATTTTGCACTAAGTATGATCACTACTTGTGCATCCAAAAACCTTTAAACCAGTTTGCCACATGAGTCCATTATATATACCTATATGCGGTATTCTTTTGCCATCCTAAGCAAATTTGTATGTGCCATCTCTAATTTTCAAAATAAACTTCTGTTTTGTGTGTTTGTTCCGCTCGCGGAGCGGTGAGGGGTGGCTAATATTTTCCATGCTAGATGTGTTATTCTCACGATGAGTGTTTGTTCACTTGTCATTACACGAGAGTAAGGCAAAGGTATTAGGGATGCCCAGTCCCAAAATGAAAAATGAATTTACTTTATGTTGTCAAATAATAAATTCCTTGGAAAGTGTTGGTATGGAAGGCACCCGTGGATACGGTTATCCATGGAAAGTTGAAGTATGGTGGAAAAGGAATAAACTTTATTTCCTGCTTGGGAACCGCCTATAATATATCTAGCATGGAAAGTGTTGGGAACTCTAAGTTGTTTTTTGTTGGTGGGAAGGACACACCTCCCAATATGTTTTTATCTCTAAGTTTTTGGATTTGAGCTCCGGCACCTCTACAAATCTCTACCTCCCTCTGCGAAGGGCCTTTCTTTTACTTTATGCTATTTTTATTTTCGAATTTGAGTCTCCATCTTCTCTTATAAAAGCACCAACTAGGAGGCACTATGATCGTACTTGAGCATTGGGTGTAGTTAATATGCGAGTGTGTTTCGTGAATGGATCAATGATTGAGCATGATGGGCTAGGGATAGCTTATTTTAGCATTGATATTCTGAAAGACATGGTTGCTTGTTGATATGCTTGAGTATTTAAGTTATCATGTCAAAACTAGACTATGGCTTTGAACAATATAGAAGTCCAAATGTCCATGCTATAAAGAAAAGAATATGATATGACATGATAGGCAACATTCCACATCAGAAATTCTGTTTTTATCACTTACCTGCTCGAGGACGAGCAGGAGTTAAGCTTGGGGATGCTGATATGTCACCAACGTATCTATCATTTTTTATTGTTCCATGTTGTTATATTATCAATCTTGGATGTTTTATAATCATTTTATAGTCATTTTATATCAATTTTGGTACTAACCTATTGACATAGTGCCAAGTGCCAGTTGCTATTTTTTGCATGTGTTTTACTTCGCAAAAAATGAATACCAAACAGAGTCGAAATGCAACAAAACTTTACGGGGATTTTTTTATGGACCAGAAGACACCTAATGGGCCAATGCAGCGCCTGGGGGGGTGCTCTGAGGGGAGCACAAACCACCAGGGTGCGCCTTGAGGCCTAGGCGCGCCCTGGTGGGTTGTGCCCACCTTGGGTTCCCCTCGGACCGCCTCTTTGCTCTATAAATATCCCAATATTCCAGAAACCCTAGGGGAGCCGACGAAAATCAATTCCAGCCACCGTAGAGTCTAGAACCACCAGATCCAATCTAGACACCATCACGGAGGGGTTCACCACTTCCATTGGTGCCTCTCCAATGATGCGTGAGTAGTTCTTTGTAGACCTTCGGGGTCCGTAGATAGTAGATAGATGGCTTCCTCTCTCTCGTTTGATTCTCAATACAATGGTCTCTTGGAGATCCATATGATGTAACTCTTTTTGCGGTGTGTTTGTTGGGATCGTATGAACTTTGAGTTTATGATCAGATCTATCTTCTTATATCCATGAAAGTTATTTGAGTTTCTTTGATCTCTTATATGCATGATTGCTTATAGCCTCGTATTTATTCTCCGATATTTGGGTTTTGTTTATCCAACTTGATCTATTTATCTTGCAATGGGAAGAGGTGCTTTGTAGTGGGTTCGATCTTATGGTGCTTGATCCCAGTGACAGAAAGGGAACTGACACGTATGTATCATTGCTACTAAGGATAAAACGATGGGGTCTATCTCTACATAGATAGATCTTGTCTACATCATGTCATCGTTCTTATTGCATTACTCCGTTTCTCCATGAACTTAATACACTAGATGCATGCTGGATAGCGGTCGATGTGTGGAGTAATAGTAGTAGATGTAGGCAGGAGTCGATCTACTAATCTTGGATGTGATGCCTATGTAATGATCATTGCCTGGATATCGTCATGATTATTGGAATTTCTATCAATTGCCCAACAGTAATTTGTTTACCTACCATTTGCTATTTTTCTCGAGAGAAGCCACTAGTGAAACCTACGGCCCCCGGGTCTCTTTCTCATGTTGTTTGCCTTTGCGATCTACTTTTCCTTTGCTTTTATTTCAGATCTATTAAACCAAAAAGAAAATAAAATACTTTTCTGCACTTTATTTCATTTGGCGTTCGATCTATCAATATTTACAACTTTCTCCTGTCCACGTGCCAATTTCTGGCGCCGCTACCCGAAAGGGATTGACAACCCCTTTTACACGTCGTGTTGCGAGTATTTGTTATTTGTGTGCAGGTGCTGTTTACGTTGTGTTGCTTGGTGCTCCTACTTGTTCGATAACCTTGGTTTCGTATTTGAGGGAAATACCGACCGCCGCTATGCTGCATCATCCCTTCTTATTTTGGAAATACCGACGTAGCTTCAAGCGACATCAACATTACCCTTGAGGTAAAAGGCTGGGAGGCGAAACTATAAGGCCCAATCTTTCTATGTGTCCGATTAAAGCTTTGATCTCATAAGTATCATGTGAGTGTTAGCAGTTATGAAAGATTAAATGATGGTTGAGTATGTGAACTTGCTACTTAAAACTCTTACATTGACTCTTTCCGATGTTATGATAAATTGCGATTTCCTCAATGACCGAGATCATAGTTTGTTAGTTTTCAATAAAGTTTTTGATTCATACTTTACCTTGTGAACGAATTATCACTTTAGCATAGAAGTTATATGACAATACGTTGCTATTCTAAAGATGATCATGATGCCTTCATGTCCGTATTTTATTTTATCAACACCTCTATCCCTAAACATGTGGACATGATTATCGATTTCGGCTTTCGCTTGAGGACAAGTGAGGTCTAAGCTTGGGGGAGTTGATACGTCCCCTTTGCATCATGCTTTTATGTTGATATTTATTGCATTATGGGCTATTATTTCACATTATGGTACAATACTTATTCCTTTCCCCTCTTATTTTACTAGATTTACATGAAGAGGGAGAATGCTGGCAGCTAGAATTCTAGACCGGAAAGGAGCAAATCTGAGATACCTATTCTGCACAACTCCAAATGTCCTGAAACTTCATGAAGAATTGTTTTGGAATATATAAAAAATATTTGGCAAAGGAACAACAGAAGGGGACCCACTAGGAGGCCACAGGCCTGGGGGCGCGCCCTACCCCAAGGGCTTGTGGCCCCCCTGGCCATCATCTGGTGCCCATGTTCTGCTATATGGAGGGTTTTGACCTAGAAAAAATCATAAGGAAGCTTTCGGGATGAAGCGCCACCGTCTCGAGGCGGAACCTGGGCAGAAGCAATCTAGGGCTCCGGCGGTGCTATTCTACAGGGGAAACTTCCCTTCTGGAGGGGGAAATCGAAGCTACATCATTACCAACGGTCCTCTAGTCTAGGGATGGTCAATCTTCATCAACATCTTCACCAGCACCATCTCCTCTCAAACCCTAGTTCATCTATTGTATTCAATCTTTGCCTCAAAGCCTCAGATTGGTACCTGTGGGTTGCTAGTAGTGCCGATTACTCCTTGTAGTTGATGCTAGTTTGTTTATTAGGTGGAAGATCATATGTTCAGATCCTTAATGATATTCAGTACCCCTCTGATCTTGAACATGAACATGGTTTGTGAGTAGTTACGTTCGTTCCTGAGGACATGGGAGAAGTCTTGTTATAAGTGATGATGTGAATTTGGTATTCGTTCAATATTTTGATGAGATGTATGTTGTCTTTCCTGTAGTGGCGTAATACGTCCATTTTGCATCATGTTTTCCTACTGTTATTTATAATGTTTTTATGCATAATAATGCTTTACGGAGTAATTCTAATGCCCTTTCTCTCATAATATGCAAGGCTTATACAAAGAGGGAGAATACCGGCAGCTGGAATTCTAGACCTTAAAAAGCTACGTCAGGGTGGTATTCTGCACAACTCCAAATGAGCTAAAAATTTATGGAGAATTATTTTGGAATATATGAGAAATACTGGAGCAAATAACTACCGAAGGGGGCTACCGGGTGACCACAAGACACCAGGGTGCGCCTTGGTGGGTTGTGGCCAGCTCAACTCATCTCCGGTGCCCATCTTCTGGTATTTAAGGTCTTTTGACCTAGAAAAAATACAGAGAGGACTTTCGGAACATAGCACTTGGGTAGGAGCGATTCCGCAGGAGGAACTTCCCTCCCGACGGGGGAAATTGAAGCCATCGTCATCACAAACAACCCTCTCATATTTGGGAGGCCAATCTGCATCAACATCTTCAACAGCACCATCTCCTCTCAAACCTTTTTTCATCTGCTGTGTTCAATCTTTGTACCAGAACCTCAGATTGGTACCTGTGGCTGACTAGTAGTGTTGATTACATCTTGTAGTTGATTACTGTATGGTTTATTTGGTGGAAGATTAAATGGTCATATCTATTATGCTATTTAATACCCCTCTGATCTTTAGCATGAATATTATTTGTGAGTAGTTACTTTTGTTCTTGAGGACACGAAATAAGTCATGTTGCAAGTAATCATGTGAACTTGATATGTGTTCCATATTTTGATGATATGTATGTCGTGATTCCCTTAGTGGTGTGATGTCAACGTCGACTACATGGCACTTCACCATCTTTGGGCCTAAGGGAATGCATTGTGAAGTAGTTATTACATGATGGGTTGCTAGAGTGACAGAAGCTTAAACCCTAGTTTATGCGCTACTTCGTAAGGGACCGATTTGGATCCAAATGTTTAATGCTATGCTTAGATTTTATCTTAATACTTTTCTCGTAGTTGCGGATGCCTGCGAGGGGGTTAATCATAAATGGTAGGTTTGTTGATGTAAGAACAGCACCCAAGCACCGGTCCACCCACATATCAAATTATCAAAGTACCGAACGCGAATCAAACAAACATGATGAAAGTGACTAGATGAAATTCCTCGTGCCCTCAAGAACACTTTGTTTATTATAAGAGACCGTTTGGCCTGTCCTTTGCCATAAAAGGATTCTACTACCTTGCCGCACTTTATTTACCGTTACTGTTACTTGTCCGTTACAAATTATCTTGCTATCAAACTACCTGTTACTGACTATTTCAGTGTTTGCAGAAAATACCTTGTTGAAAACCACTTGTCATTTTGTTCTGCTCCTCGTTGGGTTCGACACTCTTACTTATCGAAAGGACTATGATTGATCCCCTATAGTTTTGGGTCATCAAGACTCTTTTCTGGCACCGTTTTCGGGGAATGAAGCGCTCTTGGTAAGGAAAAAATATTATTACATGCAAAAATTTATTGTCACTTGTTACTATGGAAAACCATCCTTTGAGGGGTTTGTTCGGGGTATCTTCACCTCGACCGGAAGCATAATTAGTTACCCCTCAACCTACTGCACCTATTGGACATATTGGTTATGAAATTCCTTCGGGTATGATAGAACAACCGCTAGCTAATCCTTATGTAGGAGAAGGAACAGAACATCCTGATATGTACCTGATACATGTGGATGAAATTTGTGGATTATTTAAGCTTGCAGGTTTACCCAGAGATGAAGTTAAGAAGAAGGTTTTCCCTTTATCTTTGAAGGGAAAAACATTGATGTGGTATAGGCTATGAGATGATATTGGATCTTGGAACTGGAATCGATTGAAATTGGAATTTCACCAAAAAATTATCCTATGCATCTAGTTCATCGTGATCGCTGGCCATTGTCCTGCGTGTTGGTATTAGCCACAAAGTCCATGTTACCATCATCTTTACGCTTGCCTCCACCACCATTGCCTGCCCAGTGATGCTGCTGACCTTTGGAGTTGCTGTTCCTCTTTCCCTTCCCTGCCTTGTCATCATCAGATTCGGGATCCTTGGTACTATCAGAATCAGCATACTTTACCAAAGCAGCCATGAGGGTCCCCATGTCAGTGCAATGACGCTTCATCCGTCCCAACTTCAGCTTTAGGGGCCCAAACCGGCAGTTGCCTTCTAGGGTTAATACAACAGTGTCAGCGTTGATGTGGTCTGATGAATGCAACACTTGTGAAACCAGGCGCACCCAATGAGTCGTCGATTCTCCTTCCTCCTGGACGCATGCAGCTAAGTCCACTATCGACATAGGCTGTTTACATGTATCCTTGAAATTGCTGATAAACCGGGCTCGTAATTGGGCCCATGAACTGATAGAATTAGCCGGCAAGCTTTTTAACCAAGTACGGGCCGTTCCTTCAAGCATCATGGTGAAGTATTTCGCACACGCCGCGTCATCCACATCAAGCATCTCCATGGCCATCTCATAGGTCTCCATCCATGTCTCTGGAGGTTGATCCGCCGTGTAATTTGGTACTTTGCGCGGGCCTTTGAAATCCTTGGGCAGGCGCACATTGCGTAAAGCGGGGATAAGGCAAGGCACCCCCAAAGAACTAGAAGTAACACCAGGTTCGATCGAGATAGTTGGACGAACCGGCGTGAGCTGCCGAGCCTGATGTTGTGCGGCTAACTCGGCCTCCCTGCGCGCTCGGGCCCGGTCCACCACTTCCTGAGCGTTATCAGCACCACCTACCGGGTTGTTGCCACGGGGTGCTCCACGTCGTTCATTACTCGACACTGCCGGTTCATCCATATGTCTGCTATAGCTCCGGCTTGGACGGGGGGTTGAGTGGATTGGGTCGCGGCTGTACGAGTATGCTTCCTGTTGGACCAAAGCTGTCCTCAGAAGCTCCTTGACCCGTCGCGTCTCTACTGCCTGCGGTGAGTCACCTTCAATTGGAATGGCCTCCAGCCGTGCAGCAGCGGCGACGAGATTGTCCATTGGGTTGGAGTAGTGACCCGGAGGTGTTAAAACAACCTGAGGTATAACGGTGTTTTGACGATGCGGGTCCATCCGACGAGGCTGAACCGGTGCTCCGGTCCCAGGAGCTTCCGCTCGGTTTCCCTCCAGCGGATTACTGGTTCCTGCTCCTGGGGTGTTGAAAAGGTCTCTGGCCTCAAAAACCGGAGGCAAACGGGATCGGTACCTCCTCCTCATGACTTCCCGCGACGCACTCTAGTCCAACATGAGCCTATAGGCTTGTGCGTCTAGAGCGGCCCGCTCTGTGGCCATCCTGGTGTCCTCAGCTGCCAGATCCGCCTTGGCCTGGGTGATCTGTTCCTTTATCTTTGCAATCTCCGCGTTGTGGACATCCTGATCCGCCAGATTAGCTTCCGCCATAAGCACAACCAATGCATCAAATAGCTCTGATAGAACTTGAGCCGATGGGCGCACAGGGCCTCCTGCCCCGGCAGCCGTCGCCGCTGCTGAACCGGAGGTTGTTGCCGCAGCGGTCGAAGAATAAAGCGCTGCTTGTGTGCCGGCCATGAATATTCCAACTCGGTTGGGCAGATCAGAGGGGTCCGGAATACTGTCGCCATCGGAACAGCCCCCAATCTGGCCATCTTGTAGCTGATAAAGAGATTCGGTTTCTCTGATCGATGACTCGTCATCGGAACAAACGATGGTCTCGCCACGAGATTCCGATCCATCCTCATAACTTCCTCCATGGATGACTCCTACGAAGGCACGCTTCATGGCCGGTTTAACCCGGGCGGATCGCGCACGCTGAGCCGTCTCGACGAGGTCGGTGCAGATGTCCGGCTCAGGGCCCGGTTCACCGATCTTGCCAATGAAAACGTGAATGCCACCAAAGGGGACCCGGTACCCATACTCAACTGAGCCGGCCTCGAGGCCCCAGCCTGCGTCGTCGATGTAGAGCTTGCCGCGACGACTCTTAGTCATCCGTCCTACAGCGTAGCCCTCGAGTCCTTCAAAGTGGCCCTCCAAGAACCTGAAACCATCGTGCGATAGCCCCACGGTGGGCACCAACTGTCATGGTTTTGTCACGGCAGATGTCCTAGATAAAGGACTTAGTCGTGGAGCCATCGCGACGGGTTAGCTTGAAGGGGTTAAAGCGGACACAGGGACGCAAGAGAGTTTATACTAGTTCGGCCCCTTCGATGAAGGTAAAAGCCTACGTCTAGTTGTGATGGAATTGATGGGGTTTCGATGACTAGGGAGCAAACAAGCTTCGCCTATGTCTCAAGTTGTTGTCTGCCCTTGAACCGCCGCCGGGTCGTCCCCTTATATACACGGATGACGCTCGTCGGTTCACAGAGTTCCAACACCGGTCCATATTTGTATCCGGGTTGGTCTCTCCTTATTCCTAACTTACAATACAAGTTTATATACAAATGCCGGTTTACAGCTACAGGTCTAAAACCGACCACGGGCCTTAGGCCCTTGTCTGTCTTCTTGGGATTTAGCACTCTTGAACTACTGATGAAGTTGACCCAGCCCAGATAGGCCGGTTTACTCCCAGCGGTAATATCCCCAACAACTAGTACAAACAATGAAGTTTCCTCCTCCCCCTTTTTTATTCTTCTCATCCTAGCCTGAGTACGGTAGAAGGGCCAGGAGCCAAGTCATTGGTGCAGGGATCCTTGGATGCAAATCCTTGATACAACCCTACCGAGCAACCATGAGTGGGTTGGTGGACTCCGCCGCCCGTTGCGCCCATCTCAGGATGTGCTTGGAAGGCAATAGGTGGATATGTGCGCCCATGTCCTCAGCTTCCTCCGACGTCACCTCAATGATGATCTAATACGCCAGGAGGTGGAGTTCGGCTTCCCCCGCTGTTGGAAAAAGCCAACTCCAGGTGAAGAATCTGGCTGAGACTAGGGTCGTCTGATACGTCCATTTTGCATCATGATTTTATGTTGATATTTATTGCATTATGGGCTATTATTTCACATTATGTTACAATACTTATGCCTTTTCTCTCTTATTTTACAAGATTTACATGAAGAGGGAGAATGCCGTCAGCTCGAATTCTGGACCGGAAAGGAGCAAATCTGAGATACCTATTATGCACATATCCAAATGACCTGAAACTTTGAGAATTTGTTTGGAATATATAAAAAATATTGGGCAAAGAAACAACATAAGGGGACCCACCAGGAGCCCACAAGCCTGGGGGTGCGCCCCCAGGGCTTGTGTGCCCCTGGCCATAATTTGGTGCCCATCTTCTGCTATATGGAGGGTTTTGACCTAGAAAAATCATGAGGAAGCTTTTAGGATGAAGCGCCACCGTCTCGAGGCGGAACCTGGGCAGAAGCAATCTATGGCTCTGGCGGAGCTATTCTACTGGGGAAACTTCCCTCCGGGAGGGGAAAATCGGAACCATCGTCATCACCAACAATCCTCTCATTAAGGGAGGGTCAATCTTTATCAACATCTACACCAACACCATCTCCTCTCAAACCCTAGTTCATCTCTTGTATTCAATCTTTACCTCAAAATCTCAGATTGGTACTTGTGGTTGCTAGTAGTGTTGATTACTCCTTGTAGTTGTTGCTTGTTGATTTATTTTGTGGAAAATCATATGTTCATATCCTTAATGATATTCAATACCCCTCTGATCTTGAACATGAACATGCTTTGTGAGTAGTTATGTTTGTTCCTGAGGACATGGGAGAAGTCTTGTTATAAGTAATCATGTGAATTTGGTATTCGTTCGATATTTTGATGAGGTGTATGTTGTCTTTCCTCTTGTGGTGTTATGTGAATGTCGACTATATGAAACTTCACCATGATTTGGGCCTAGGTGAAGGCATTGGGAAGTAATAAGTAGCTGATGGGTTGCTTCGTAGGGGCTGATTTGGATCCAAATGTTTCATGCTATGGTTAGATTTATCTTAATTCTTCTTTTGTAGTCGTGGATGCTTGCGAGAGGGGTTAATCATAAGTGGGAGGATTGTCCAAGTAAGTACAACACCCAAGCACCCGTCCACCCACATATCAAATTATCAAAGTAACGAACACGAATCATATGAGCATGACGAAAACTAGCTTGACAATAATTCCCATGTGTCCTCGGGAGCACTTTCCTTTATATAAGAGTTCATCCAGGCTTATCCTTTGCTACAAAAAGGATTGGGCCACCTTGCTGCACCTTTTTTACACTTGTTACTTGCTACCCGTTACGAATTATCTTATCACAAAACTATCTGTTACCGATAATTTCAGTGCCTGCATAAATTATGGTGCTGAAAACCGCTTGTCATTTCCTTCTGCTCCTCATTGGGTTTGACACTCTTACTTATCTAAAGGACTATGATTGATCCCCTATACTTGTGGATCATCAAGACTCTTTTCTGGCACCGTTCCCGCGGAATGAAGAGCTCTTGGTAAGGAAAAATTGTTATTACGTGCTGAAATTTATTGTCACTTGTTACTATGGAAAACCATCCTTTGAGGGGTTTGTTCGGGGTATCCTCACCTTGACCGGAAGCATAATTTGTTTCCCCTCAACCTACTGCACCTACTAGAGATATTGGTTATGAAATTCCTTTGGGTATGATAGAACAACTGCTAGCTAATCCTTATGTAGGAGAAGGAACAGAACATCCTGATATGCACCTGATACATGTGGATGAAATTTGTGGATTATTTAAGATTGCAGGTTTACCAGGAGATGAAGTTAATCAGAAGGTTTTACATTTATCTCTGAAGGGAAAAGCATTGGCGTGGTATAGGCTATGCGATGATATTGGATCTTGGAACAGGAATCGATTGAAATTCGAATTTCACCAAAAAAATTATCCTATGCATCTAATTCATCAAGATCGGAATTATATATATATATATAAATTTTGGCCTCGTGAAGGAGAAAGTATCACTCAATCTTGGGGGAGGCTTAAGTCAATGTTATATTCATGCCCCAATCTTGAGCTCTCAAGATAAATTATTATTCAGAATTTTTATGCTCGGCTTTCTCATAATTATCAATCCACGCTCGATACTACTACGTATTTTAGCACTGCGTTGGTTTTCCCGAAATAGGAAGGGATGATGCAGCAAAGTAGCGTAAGTATATCCCTCAGTTTTTGAGAACCAAGGTATCAATCCAGTAGGAGGCTACGCGCGAGTCCCTCGCACCTGCACAAAACAAATAAATCCTCGCAACCAACGCAAATAGGGGTTGTCAATCCCTATAGGGCCACTTACGAGAGTGAGATCTGATAGATATGATAAGATAATATTTTTGGTATTTTTATGATAAAGATGCAAAGTAAAATAAAGGCAAAGTAAATGGCAAAGTAAATAACTAAGTAGTAGGAGATTGATATGATAAAGATAGACCCGGGAGCCATAGGTTTCACTAGTGGCTTCTCTCGAGAGCATAAGTATTCTATGGTGGGTGAACAAATTACTATTGAGCAATTGACATAATTGAGCATAGTTATGAGAATATCTAGGTAAGATCATGTATATATGCATCATGTCCGAGACAAGTAGACCGACTCCTGCCTGCATCTACTACTATTACTCCACTCATCGACCACTATCCAGCATGCATCTAGAGTATTAAGTTAAAAACAGAGTAACGCCTTAAGCAAGATGACATGACGTAGAGGGATAGACTCATGTAATATGAAGAAAACCCCGTCTTGTTATCCTCGATGGCAACAATACAATACGTGCCTTGCTGCCCTTACTGTCACCGGGAAAGGACACAGCAAGATTGAACCCAAAGCTAAGTACTTCTCCCATTGCAAGAAAGATCAATCTAGTAGGCCAAACCAAACTGATAATTCGAACAGACTTGCAAAGATAACCAATCATACATAAAAGAATTCAGAGAAGATTCAAATATTATTCATAGATAGACTTGATCATAAACCCACAATTCATCGATCTCAACAAACATACCGCAAAAGAAGATTACATCGAATAGATCTCCACAAGAGAGGGGGAGAACATTGCATTGAGATCCAAAAAGAGAGAAGAAGCCATCTAGCTACTAACTATGGACCCGTAGGTCTGAAGTAAACTACTCACACTTCATCGGAGGGGCTATGGTGTTGATGAAGAAGCCCTCCGTGATCGATGCCCCCTCCGGCGGAGCTCCGGAATAGGCCCCAAGATGGGATCTCGTGGATACAGAAAGTTACGGTGGTGGAATTAGGGTTTTGGCTCCGTATCTGATCGTTTGGGGGTACGTGGGTATATATAGGAGGAAGGAGTATGTCGGTGGAGCAACAGGGGGCCCACGAGGGTGGAGGGCGCGCTTGGGGGGTAGGCGCGCCCCCTACCTCGTGGCCTCCTGTTATGTGGCTTGACGTAGGGTCCAGGTCTCCTGAGTTGTATTCGATGAGAAAATCACGTTCCCGAAGGTTTCATTCCGTTTGGACTCCGTTTGATATTCCTTTTCTTCGAAACCCTAAAACCGGCAAAAAATAGCAATTCTGGGCTGGGCCTTCGGTTAATAGGTTAGTCCCAAAAATAATATAAAAGTGGATAATAAAGCCCAATAATGTCCAAAACAGTAGATAATATAGCATGGAGCAATCAAAATTATAGATACGTTGGAGACGTATCAAGCATCCCCAAGCTTAATTCCTGCTCGTCCTTGAGTAGGTAAATGATAAAAACAGAATTTTTGATGCGGAGTGCTACTTGGCATAATTTTAATGTAATTCTTCTCAATTATGGTATGAATATTCAGATCCGAAAGATTCAAGACAAAAATTCATATTGACATAAAAATAATAATACTTCAAGCATACTAACTAAGCAATTATGTCTTCTCAAAATAACATGGCCAAAGAAAGTTCATCCCTACAAAATCATATAGTTTAGTCATGTTTCATTTTCGTCACACAAGAATGCTCTCATCATGCACAACCCCGATGACAAGCTAAGCAATTGTTTCATACTTTAGTAATCTCAAACCTATAAACTTTCACGCAATATATGAGCGCGACCCATGGACATAGCACTATGGGTGAAATAGAATATAATGAGGGGGGTTATGTGGAGAAGACAAAAACGGAGAAAGTCTCACATCAACGAGGCTAATCAATGGGCTATGGAGATGCCCACCGATTGATGTTAATGCAAGGAGTAGGGATTGGCATGCAATGGACGCACTAGAGCTATAAATGTATGAAAGCTCAACAAAATAAACTAGTGGGTGTGCATCCAACTTGCTTGCTCACGAAGACCTAGGGCACTTGAGGAGGCCCATTGTTGGAATATACAAGCCAAGTTCTATAATGAAAAATTCCCACTAGTATATGAAAGTGATAACATGAGAGACTCTCTACTATGAAGATCATGGTGCTACTTTGAAGCACAAGTGTGGCAAAGGATAGTAACATTGTCCCTTCTCTCATTTTCTCTCATTTTTTTCTTTTTGGGATCTTTTTATGGCCTTTTTTGGGCCTTCTCTTTTTCATGCCCTTTTTATTTTTTATTTATTCCTCACTTGGGACAATGCTCTAGAAAATGATGATCATCACACTTCTATTTATTTACAACTCAATGATTACAACTCGATACTAGAACAAAGATGACTCTATATGAATGCCTCCGGCGGTGTACCGGGATATGCAATGGACCAAGAGTGACATGTATGAAAGAATTATGAATGGTGGCTTTGCCACAAATACTATGTCAACTACATGACCATGCTAAGCAATATGACAATGATGAATGTGTCATGATGAACGGAATGATGGAAAGTTGCATGGCAATATATCTCGGAATGGCTATGGAAATGCCATAATAGGTAGGTATGGTGGCTGTTTTGAGGAAGATATAAGGAGGTTTATGTGTGAAAGAGCGTATCATATCACGAGGTTTGGATGCACCGGCAAAGCTTGCGCCAACTCTTAATGTGAGAAAGGGCAATGCACGGTACCGAAGAGGCTAGCAAGGATGGAAGGGTGAGAGTGCGTATAATCCATGGACTCAACATTAGTCGTAAAGAACTCACATACTTATTGCAAAAATCTACAAGTCATCAAAAACCTCCGTACTACGCGCATGCTCCTAGGGGGATAGATTGGTAGGAAAATACCATCGCTCGTCCCCGACCGCCACTCATAAGGAAGACAATCAAATAACACCTCATGTTTCAAATTTGTTGCATAACGTTTACCATACATGCATGCTATGGGACTTGCAAACCTCAACACAAGTATTTCTCAATTTCACAACTACTCAACTAGCACAACTTTGATATGATTACCTCCATGTCTCAAAACAATCATCAAGCATCAAACTTCTCTTAGTATTCAACACACTCATAAGAAAGTTTTATTATTTATCTTGCATACCAAGCATATTAAGATTTTAAGAAAATTACCATGCTATTAAGACTCTCAAAATAATCTAGGTGAAGCATGAGAGATCAATAGTTTCTATAAAATAAATCCACCACCGTGCTCTAAAAGATATAAGTGAAGCACTAGAGCAAAATTATATAACTCAAAAGATATAAGCGAAACACATAGAGTATATTCTAGCAAATTCCAAATCATGTATGGCTCTCTCAAAAGGTGTGTATAGCAAGGATGATTGCGGTAAACTAACAAGCAAAGACTCAAATAATACAAGACGCTCCAAGCAAAACACATATCATGTGGTGAATAAAAATATAGCTCCAAGTAAAGTTACCGATAGAAGTAGACGAAAGAGGGGATGCCTTCCGGGGCATCCCCAAGCTTCGGCTTTTAGGTGTCCTTAGATTATCTTGGGGGTGCCATGGGTATACCCAATCTTAGGCTCTTTCCACTCCTTGTTCCATAATCCATCAAATCTTTACCCAAAACTTGAAAACTTCACAACCCAAAACTTAAAGTAGAAAATCTCGTGAGCTCCGTTAGCGAAAGAAAACAAAAGACCACTTCAAGGTACTGTAATGAACTCATTCTTTATTTATATGGGTGTTATGACTACTGTATTGCAACTTCTCTATGGTTTATAAACTATTTTACTAGCCATAGATTCATCAAAATAAGCAAACAACACACGAAAAACAGAATCTATCAAAAACAGAACAATCTGTAGTAATCTGTGGCTAGCGCAAGATATGGAACCCCAAAAATTCTAAAATAAATTGCTGGACGTGAGGAATTTATCTATTAATAATCTTAAAAAATAATTAACTAAATAGCACTTTCCAAATAAAAAATTACAGCAGTTCTCGTGAGTGCTAAAGTTTCTGTTTTTTACAGCAAGTTCAACAAGACTTTCCCCAAGTCTTCCCAACGGTTCTACTTGGCACAAACAGTAATTAAACACAAAAAACACAACCAAAACAGAGGCTAGATAATTTATTTATTACTAAACAGGAGCAAAAATCAAGGAATAAAAATAAAATTGGGTTGCCTCCCAACAAGCGCTATTGTTTAACGCCCCTAGCTAGGCATAACAAGCAAGAATAGATCTAGGTATTGCTATCTTTGGTAAGCAATCCATAAGTGGCTCTCATAGTTGATTCACAAGGTAATTTAATTTTATTTCTAGGAAAGCGTTCCATGCCTTTCCTGAATGGAAATTGGAATCTAATATTTCCTTCCTTCATATCAATAATTGCACCAATCATTCTAAAGAAAGGTCTACCAAGAATAATAGGACATGAAGGATTGCAATCTATGTCAAGAACGATAAAATCTACAGGCACATAATTCCTATTTGCAACAATAAGAACATCATTAATTCTTCCCTTAGGTTTCTTAATAGTGGAATCCGCAAGGTGCAAGTTTAGAGAGCAATCATCAAAATCACGGAAACCTGACAAATCACACAATGTCTTTGGAATCGTGGAAACACTAGCACCCAAATCACATAAAGCATAGCATTCATGATCTTTAATTTTAATTTTAATAGTTGGTTCCTACTCATCATAAAGTTTTCTAGGGATTGCAACAAGGAAATACAATCAATCAAAGAGCAATTTTCATAGTTAAATTCCTTGAAATCCATAATAGTGGGTTTAGCAACATCTAGGGTTTTAATTTCTTCAATCCCACTTTTATCAAATTTAGCATCAAGATCAAAAGATTCAGAATTCTTGGAACGCCTACTAGGTAAAGGTGGATCATATTCAGTCCCATCGTTATCAAGATTCATATTGCAAAACAAAGATTTAATAGGGGACACATCAATAACTTTTAGATCTTCATCATTATTTTCATAGCAACTCGGTTTAGCGGCCATCTTATTAACTAGGGTAGCCTGCTTATCCGAAATTTCAGCAGTTAATTTCTCAAGATGAGCAACTTGGGATCTTAAACCATCAAATTCTTTAGACATGTCATCGAGGTCTTTATTCATAGAACTCATAATTTTTTTTTGTTCTTTAAGCTCGTTTCTGAAGAAACTATTATGTTCAAATTGCAAAACCATGAAACTCCTAACATTATTTTTGATTGCTTCTAACCTTTTAAGGTGAAGGTCACCAAATTTAGATAGAGACATTGTGACAAGCAAGGAAACTAACACACAAGCAAACAAAAAGCAAGCGGGCAAAAAGAGGCAAATAGAGGGAGGATAGAGAGAGAGGGCAAATAAAACGGCAAGGGTGAAGTGGGGGAGAGGAAAAAGGCAAATAATGTAATGCAGGACATAAGGGTATGTGATGGGTACTTGGTGTGTTAACTTTTGCGTAGACCTCCCCGGCAACGGTGCCAGAAATCCTTCTTGCTACCTCTTTTAGCACTGCGTTGGTTTTCCCCGCAGAGGAAGGGATGATGCAGCAAAGTAGCGTAAGTATTTCCCTCAGTTTTTGAGAACCAAGGTATCAATCCAGTAGGAGGCTACGCGCGAGTCCCTCGCACCTGCACAAAACAAATAAATCCTCGCAACCAACGCAAATAGGGGTTGTCAATCCCTATAGGGCCACTTACGAGAGTGAGATCTAATAGATATGATAAGATAGTATTTTTGGTATTTTTATGATAAAGATGCAAAGTAAAATAAAGGCAAAGTAAATGGAAAAGTAAATAAATAAGTAGTAGGAGATTGATATGATAAAGATAGACCCGGGGGCCATAGGTTTCACTAGTGGCTTCTCTCGAGAGCATAAGTATTCTACGGTGGGTGAACAAATTACTGTTGAGCAATTGACAGAATTGAGCATAGTTATGAGAATATCTAGGTATGATCATGTATATAGGCATCACGTCCGAGACAAGTAGACCGACTCCTGCCTGCATCTACTACTATTACTCCACTCATCGACCGCTATCCAGCATGCATCTAGAGTATTAAGTTAAAAACAGAGTAACGCCTTAAGCAAGATGACATGATGTAGAGGGATAGACTCATGTAATATGAAGAAAACCCCATATTGTTATCCTCGATGGCAACAATACAATACGTGCCTTGCTGCCCTTACTGTCACGGGAAAGGACACCACAAGATTGAACCCAAAGCTAAGCACTTCTCCCTTTGCAAGAAAGATCAATCTAGTAGGCCAAACCAAACTGATAATTCGAAGAGACTTGCAAAGATAACCAATCATACATAAAAGAATTCAGAGAAGATTCAAATAGTATTCATAGATAGACTTGATCATAAACCCACAATTCATCGGTCTCAACAAACACACCGCAAAAGGAAGATTACATCGAATAGATCTCCACAAGAGAGGGGGAGAACATTGTATTGAGATCCAAAAAGAGAGAAGAAGCCATCTAGCTACTAACTATGGACCCGTAGGTCTGAAGTAAACTACTCACACTTCATCGGAGGGGCTATGGTGTTGATGAAGAAGCCCTCCGTGATCGATGCCCCCTCCAACGGAGCTCTAGAACAGGCCCCAAGATGGGATCTCGTGGATACAGAAAGTTATGGCGGTGGAATTAGGGTTTTGGCTCCGTATCTGATCGTTTGGGGTTACGTGGTTATATATAGGAGGAATAAGTACGTCAGTGGAGCAACAGGGGGCCCACGAGGGTGGAGGGCGCGCCTAGGGGGGGTAGGCGCGCCCCCTACCTCGTGGCCTCCTGTTACATGGCTTGACCTAGGGGCCAAGTCTCCTGAGCTGTATTCGATGAGAAAATCACGTTCCCGAAGGTTTCATTCCGTTTGGACTCCATTTGATATTCCTTTTCTCCGAAACCCTAAAACAGGCAAAAAACAACAATTCTGGGCTGGGCGTCCAGTTAATAGGTTAGTCCCAAAAATAATATAAAAGTCGATAATAAAGCCCAATAATGTCCAAAACAGCAGATAATATAGCATGGAGCAATCAAAAATTATAGATACGTTGGAGACGTATCAGATACTTCACGTATCGGTTCTTTTATGAAGAAGACTATTGAATTCCTATGGGATGTTTTGGAAAGAATTAAACACAACTTCGAAGATTGGGAACTCGACAAAGGTAAGGAGTCAGGTATAAACCTTGAGTTTGATTGTGTTAAATCTTTTATGGATACAGATGCTTTTCATGAATTTAGCACCAAATATGGACTTGACACTGAGATAGTAGCTTATTTTTGTGAATCATTTGCTACTCATGTTGATCTCCCTAAGGAGAAGTGGTTTAAATATCATCCTCATATTGAAGTAAAAATAGTAGAACCCATTAAAGCTGAAGAAGAAACCTTTACTTATAATGATAGTCCAGTTGTTCCTACTGCTTATGTTGAGAAACCACCTTTTCCTGTTAGGACAAAGGAACATGCTAAAGCTTCAGGTGTGGTTCGAAAGATTTATAGAAGAACACCTACACCCTCTTAACAAATTTAAATTGAACCTAATGTTGCTATGGTTAAAGATATCTTGGCTGAAAATATTGATGGGCATGTTATTTATTTCAATGATGAAGCCACTAGAATTGCTAAACCAGATGAAAAAGATAAACAGAGACCTATTGTTGGCATGCATGTTGTCTCTGTTAAAATAGGAGATCATTGCTATCATGGCTTATGTGATTTGGGTGCTAGTGTGAGTGCTATCCCATTTAATCTATATCAAGAAAATATGAATGGTATTTCACCTACTGAAATAGAAGATATTGATGTTACTATTAAGCTTGCTAATAGAGATACTATCACACCACTTGGGATTGTTAGATATGTTGAAGTCTTGTTTGGGAAAATAAAATACCCTATCGATTTCCTAGTTATTGGTTACCCACAAGAAGATATTTGTCACATTATATTTGGTAGACCTTTCCTGAACACGGTTAATGCTAAGATAGATTGTGAGAAAGAAACTGTTACTGTTTGTTTTGGTGATGTGTCATGAGTTTAATTTCTCCAAATTCTGTAGGGAACCACATGATAAAGAACTTCCTAGTAAATATGAAATTATTGGTCTTTCTTCTATTGCCGTTCGTCCTATCGATGCATTAGAACAATATTAGCTAGACCATGAAAATGACATGTTTATGAATGAAAGAAATGAAATAGATATGATATTCTTTAAACAAATGCCTATTTTGAAACACAATTTTCCTGTTGAGACTCTTGGAGATCCTCTTCCACCCAAGAGTGATCCTGTGTTCGATCTTAAACAATTACCTGATACTTTGAAATATGCTTATATTGATGAAAAGAAGATATATCCTGTTATTATTAGTGCTAACCTTTCATAGCATGAAGAAAAGAGATTATTGAAAACTGTCAGGAGGCACCGTGCTGCTATTAGATATACTCTTGATGATCTTAAGGGCATTAGTCCCACTCCATGTCAGCATAAAATTAATATGGAGCCCGTTGCTGATCACCAACGACACTTAAATCCTAAGATGAAGGAAGTGGTAAGAAATGAAATAATAAAGCTCCTGGAAGCAGGTATAATCTATCCCATAGCTGATAGTAGATGGGTAAGCCTTGTTCATTATGTCCCTAAGAAGGAAGGTATTAATTTTGTCCCTAATGATAAAAATGAACTTATCCCACAAAGAATTATCACAGGTTATAGAATGGTAATTGATTTTAGAAAATTAAACAAAGCTACTAGGAAAGATCATTATCCTTTACCTTTGATTGATCAAATTCTAGAAAGACTATCAAAACATACACATTTCCGTTTTCTAGATGGATACTCTGGTTTTTCCCAAATACTTGTGTCACAAGAGGATCAAGAAAAACTACTTTTACCTACTCTTTTGGTACCTTTGCTTATAGACGTATGCCTTTTGGTCTATGCAATGCACCTTCTACCTTCCAAAGATGCATGACTCCTATATTCTCTAACTTTTGTGAAAAGATTGTTGAGGTTTTCATGGATGATTTTTCCATTTATGGAACTTCTTTTGATGATTGCGTAAGCAACCTTGATTGAGTTTTGCAGCAATGTGAAGAAATAATCTTGTCCTGAATTGGGAGAAGTGCCACTTTATGGTTAATGAAGGCATTGGGGCATAAAATCTCTGAAAGAGGTATTGAAGTAGATAAAGCTAAAGTAGATGCAATTGAAAAACTGCTGTGTCCTAAAGATATCAAAGGTATAAGAAGCTTCCTTGGTCATGTTGTTTTCTATAGGAGATTTATTAAAGACTTCTCTAAAATTTCTAGGCCTCTCACTAATCTTTTGCAAAAAGATGTTCCATTCGTTTTTTATGTTGGTTGTGTGGAAGCATTTGAAATACTTAAGAAAGCCTTAATTTCTACGCCTATTGTTCAACCACCTTATTGGAACCAACCCTTCAAAATTATGTGTGATGCTAGTGATTATGCTGTTGGTGTTGTTCTAGGACAAAGAGTTGATAAGAAATTAAATGTTATCCATTATGCTAGTAAAACTCTAGACAGTCCTCAAAGAAATTATGCTACTACTGAAAAAGAATCTTTAGCAGTTGTGTTTTCTTGTGATAAATTCAGATTTTATATTGTTGATTCCAAAGTAACTATTCACATTGATCATGCTGCTATTAAATACCTTATGGAAAAGAAAGGTGCTAAACCTAGACTTATTAGGTGGGTTCTCTTGCTACAAGAATTTGATTTACGTATTACTGATAGGAAAGGAGCTGAGAACCCCGTAGCAGATAGCTTGTCTAGGTTAGAAAATATTCTTGATGCCCCATTGATGATAGCTTTCCTAATGAACAATTAGCTGTTATAAATACTTCTCGTAGTACCCCATGGTATGCAGACTATGCTAATTATATAGTTGCTAAATTTATACCACCTAGTTTGACATACCAACAAAAGAAAAAAAATTCTATGATTTAAGACATTACTTCTGGGATGACCCACACCTTTATAAAGAAGGAGTAGATGGTGTTATTAGACGTTGTGTACCTGAGCATGAACAGGAACAAACCTATGCAAGTGTCACTCTGAGGCTTAGGGAGGACACCATGCTGGAGACAGAACTTCACACAAGGTATTACAATCTAGTTTTTATTGGCCTACTCTTTTCAAGGATGCTTGTAAGTTTATCTTGTCTTGTGATGAATATCAAAGAATTGGTAATATTGGTAAGAATTAGGAAATGCCTATGAATTATTCTCTTGCTGTTGAACCATTCGATGTTTGGGGATTCGATTATATCGGACCTTCTCCTTCCTCTAATGCTTATACATATATTTTGGTTGCTATTGATTATGTTACTAAGTGGGTAGAAGCTATTCCAACTAGTAGTGTTGATCATAACACCTATATTAAGATGCTTAAAGAAGTTATTTTCCCGAGGTTTGGAGTCCCGAGATATTTAATGACTGATGGTGGTTCATGCTTTATTCATGGTGATTTCCTTAAATTGCTTGCTAAATACGATGTTAATCATAGAATTGCATGACCTTATCATCCTCACTCTAGTGGTCAAGTAGAATTAAGTAATAGAGAAATAAAATTGATCTTGCAAAAGACTGTTAATAGATCTAGGAAGAATCGGTCTAAGATACTTGATGATGCATTATGGGCTTATAAGACTGCTTATAAAAATCCTATGGGCATGTCTCCGTACAAAATGGTATACGGAAAAATCATGTCACTTACCTCTTGAATTCGAACACCAAGCTTATTGGGCAATCAAAGATTTCAACTATGATTTCAAACTTGCCGGTGAAAAGAGGTTATTTGACTTTAGCTCACTTCATGAATGGAGAACCCAAGCTTATAAAAATGCCAAGCTGTTTAAAGAAAAGGTTAAAAGAGGGCATGACAAAAGAATACAAAAGTGGGAATTTAACGTAGGTGACCAAGTCTTGCTATTCAACTCTTGTTTAAGATTTTTTGCATTAAAACTTCTCTCCAAGTGGGAAGGTCCTTACATTATCGAGGAAGTTTATCGTTCCGGTGCCATCCAGATTGTCGGGTAAAACAACACCTATGGGATCCCAGGGGAATCCCTTCTTCGGTTGGCGGGGCGTGGGGCTGCACAAAGAGCAGGTCTATTGATCAACACGAGGGGATTTTTACCTAGGTTCGGGCCGCAAATGATGCGTAAAACCCTAGTCCTGCTTGTCTGTGTTTATTTGGTGTTCTTCCGTTCTTGGACTAGCTACTATGCGTGCCTAGTCCAAAAAGTCTGAATCCTTCCCCAGTACGCGTCGGGCCTCCTTTTATATGTCAAAGGGGTCGCCACAGTGGCACATTAGAGGTGGAAAGTATCTACAGTGTACAAGTTTATCGCCTGACATCATAGGACAAATGCATTTAATGCGCTGCCTACGTGCCCTCTTGCTTTATCAGGGGTGGCAACAGAGATCGCCCCGCCCGTCGCCGCCTCGCCTTGCTTGCAGTGCCATGCTGGCTGGCTAGTTGATGTGTTGGTGTGGTGATAGAGTCTTCACGAAGATCTGCATTCCACCACGTAGGTGCTTGACTAGTTGGCTTAGAAGCTGCATGCTGCCACACAGGCGCTTGCCTGATTGGCGGGCTGGTTGCCGTGTAGGAACGGCCTCGGGGTAGCGAAATGTTGGTGGGTGCGGGCCTAGCCATGGCCCCACAGATGCTCCTGGCAAGGGTCTTACCGGGCCTCGCGGGCGTCCCCGGTAAGGATCCTACCGGGGGTCTTCGTCCGTGCCCGGCAAGGATCTTGCCAGGTGTCTTCGTTTTCTGGTTCTTATCTAGGCTTGCAGGCCTTTGGTCTTCACCAAGTTCTTCATGCTACCACACGGGCACCCCTGAGTCTTGGTCTCGACGTTGTCGATGGCATCAAAACTCTCGGGCTCTAGGATTGCGGCCTTGTTGGTGCTGGGCAAGTCGCCCCGGCAAGGCTCTTGTCGGGGCTACGTAGGCCGCCCCGGCAAGGGACTTGCCGGGGGAAGTCCATCTTGCCCCTTTGCTCTGCGTGCCTCTAGCTTGAGTACTGCCTTGGTAGTCTTGTTCCTTTGTTTCTTTTGCCTCGCCAAGAGTGGGCGCAGGTGTGGCTATGACTGCCCGTGCACAAGTAAAAGGGGTACCGAAAGGCCCCTATTTTTGTACACCGATAGGAGCCCCCGGGCCTGGGCCACACATAAGCGTGAAGCGCTGTTGGGCCAGGCCCAGAACGGTGCACGGGTATGTGTGGCAGAGTTTTATCCTCCTCAGTCGTCAGTTGTGCTTCCCCATGACCCGCATTGATCCCTCACCCCCTCTCAGCCGCCATGGCGCCCAAGACAAGCAAGAGCAAGAGAGCAGCCAAGGACGTCGGGGGGAAGGAGGCGCCGGAGGGCAAGTTGGTGGAGCTGCGGACGTAGCACGCCCTCTTCACTTTGACGGTCGACGCGCTCACCCTCAAGGATAAGTTTAGGCCCCTGTGGGGGAGGGAGACGTCGGGGCATCCCGCCACGCGCATCATCCCTGCCTCCTTTGCCAAGCCTGGTCCGAATCGATATCCTTTCTTTGTCGACTATTTCTCCTGCAGGCTCTGCCCCCTTTCTCAGATTTCTTCAACGACGTCATGCACACCTACGGCTTCCACCTTCTGGACCTTACACCAAACGCTGTGTCGTGCATGGCCTTCTTTGCCCATCTTTGCGAGGGCTTCGCCGGAGTGCACCCCAGCACGATGCTCTTCCGCCATTACTTCACCCTTCACATCCAGCCACGGGGCGCTATCTCTGGCTGCATCACTTGGATCCCGAGAAACCAGAGCAGGGGCACATACCCGGAGGGTGCCCAGAAGGAGAGGTGGGATGAGTGGCGGGGCTGGTGGTGCTGGATCGAGGAGATAGATCCACAAGAGTTCTGCCGGGTCCGTCGGAGGCCGCTGGTCCACAGCAAGGACTGGGGCGAGCTCGACACTGACGACAAGAAGCTCACGGTCGTGACCACCAGGATCCATCGCCTCACCTTGTCCAGGCTCACTCTTGAGATGATTGGGTCCGACTTCATCCGCCGCCGGATTTCTCCACTGCACAATAAGGAGAGGCCGACCTGGGACTTCAGGAATGCGGCTGACATCATGAGGCTCTGCCCCGGCCTGAACCACAACTTCACGATGCTGCAGCATTCTCATCTTTGTCAGAGCCTTTTCCAGCTGAAGGTTTCGAGGTTGGCAGGGTCGAGAGGACCGGCAAGGCCGTGAAGACCGGCAAGGCCGCCAGGGTCGGCAAGTCTGATATCCTATTCATGTTGCCAGCGGGGGTAGTCCCATTGCCCAACAACTCTTGCTTGACCGCCATCATCGCAATGATGCCGGTTTTCAACACGCACGGCCTCGATCCGACCTGGGCTGAGCCTAAGGCAGAGCTGGCGCATGCATTCTTCCACAACTTGTCGGAGAGGTATGTTTGTGATGAGCCACAACTCATCCGCAACACCACTAAGGAAGAGCTGGCGTATATTGCCGCCAGGGTAGAGGAGGCAACACATGCTGAGGAGGCCGGCAACCTCGTCACTGTGGAGGACGAGGCCGACATGGCCGCAGAAGAGAAGGAGTTTGCCGAGTGGACGGGGTCTCCCGGGGAACCCAGCGGCACCGGTGCTAGGGTTCCCCTTGTTGAAGAAGCGGTCGAGGAGTCAGCCAAAGAGGAGACCGATGTGGATGACTCCTCGGCCCCAGGGAAGAAACGCATCCTACGGCTGGTTGATTCCGGAGAGCCAGTTCGGCTCGGTAAGACCGCACAGCGGGAACGGGCCTAGGCGCAGTCTGTGCACTAAACGAGGGCTGCGATAGCGAAGAAGGCCGTGGCCGCCGCCCCCTCCTCGTCCAAGCGGCCCAGGACTCCATCCCCTTCTCCTCCCCTCACGTACGCCGCCCCGGAGGCCGATTTCAATCTCGGGTCCTTTAGCCCGAAGAGGAATAGGAGGCCTGCAGAGGAGGACGAGTAAGCACCTTGCCCCTCATAATTCCCTGACCCTCCGCCCACGCTATCTTTTTCTGACTTGATCTTATCTTCACAGCGACACGGAGACGCTGGCCCAGAGGGCGGCGAAGAGGGCTAAAGCTTTGATGGGCGACGAGCCCCCGGTGAGCGCTCCGCACACGCCGGCGTTGGTGGTGATTAGCCTGGACAATAGCCCTCGGCGCAGCCCCCGCTTTAGCCCCCAGTGTGAGTCCGTTATTCACTCCCCATCGATGGGCGTTGGGGTGTGTATCCTTGGTGCTAACCTTGCCGGGTTCGCAGGAGGAGAGCGGCAATAGGAGGAGCCGCTGAGGGCTTCCCCTGACAGGCCGCCCCCGTCAACCACACCTCCCAGAGGGGTGTCACCGGCAAGGGCGTCTACCGCCGAGCCCACGCGCACGGAGGAAGAGGGGGGAAGCTTGGGTGCCGGTGGCTCTATCCCAACAACGAACGTTGGCAGGGAGGGAACCACTTCTTCTCAATTTAGCACGGGTAGGTTGCCTGCCTGCCTGCCGTCCCTGTTCTTTCTTTTGTTTGTTCTGAACTTTGATTTTGGCCCCGCTTCATTCTCCTTTCTTGTTTCCAGACCCTCCCTCTACGGACCAGGTAGACATCGACAATGTCATCGAGGAGGTCACCAAGGATGCCGAAGCTGAGGCCACCAAGATCGCGGCTAGGGAAGCCATCGAGGGGGCGGCTAAGGGGCCTGCTGGGGAGACCGACAAGGCTGTTGCCCGGGAGGCCGGCAAGGCTGCTGCCGAGGAGGCCGCCAAGGGGCCTACCGGGGAGGCCGGCAAGGCCGCTGCTAAGGAGGCCGCTAAGGACCCCGCCGGGGAGGAGGTGGCCGATTACCAACCCTCCGCCCCTCCAGCCCCCGTTTCGGGCAAGTACTTGAAGGTGGGCGACGATCTGTTTGTCTACCTCCAGGGGACGGCAAGCACCAGAGCGCCAGCCGAAGGGGAGGTTTTCGATGATGAGGCCCTCGCAGCCGCCGGGCTCCAGGTTGTCGACGAACCAAGCACCAGCAGCGGTGGTTCCCAAGAGGAGCAGCTCCTCCGGGCCATGAGCGCCAATTTTCAGAAGCTTCAGGTGCTCCACCATGCCCGCTAGGATAAGGTGAACTCCAGGATGGCAGCCGCAGACAAGGCAGAAGCAGACTTTCAGCAGCGCATCGCTCAGACGCCAGTCTGGTTCGCTGAGGCCCGGCATGACCTGAGGGCCGCCCAGGATCAGCTAGACCAGCGCAAGCGAGAGCTCCTCCTGAAGCAGGCCGACATCGAGAAGGCCCAAGAGGTGGCGAAGGAATAGGCCGCCAAGGACGAAGCTGACCAGCGGCAGCAGCAAGCTCTACTGGACACCTAGGAGGAGGACCTCATTGCTTGTGAACATGTGCTTGCCGCCACGCTGAGCGACAAGGACGAGGAAATCAAGAAGATCATCGTGCAAGGGACCCATGAGCTGGAGCAGAAGCACAAGGAGGCACTTAATGCTCTGGCCCTGGACCAAGCAGGCAAGGTGATGAAGCTGGAGCTGGAGCGGGAGGAGCTGAAGAAGGAGATCTCAAAGCTGACGGAGATCTCAAAGCAAAATCCTTCGAGGAAAATAACCCTATATATAAAAAAGGAAATTGCTCAAGGTTTTGCGTGACTTAGCTTTTCTGTCGCCACGGAGATGGTTGTTGTGGCCGCAGATGACACCGCCCGCCTAGCTGATGGCACCGGAGTGTGGCTGGTCGCTTTTTCCCTCTACATTGGAGCCATCGTGATGAAGGAGTCGATGCATTGACTTCTAGACTAGAATTTCACAGCCTTAGGCCCCCCTACCTGGCGCGCTCTAAAGAGGCGCGGACCGAGTCCCAGAGTGCTCGTGAAGAGATCCGGCAGGCCGAACAAATAGCGGCTGGTATGCCCTTTCTCTTGGAGAGTATACTTGGGGGTCAAAGATATTCCTTGCTCACTTGACTATGGAGTTCTCGAGACACGTTTGAGGGTCTTCTGTGGCACCCCAGCTCAGAGAAACCGGAACTCCCCATGTTCCAGCCCAGAGATCAAGGAGAAGTCTTCTAGAATATGGCACTCCTTAGCATAGAACAACTCAGCTCTTTATTACAATCTATATGGGTACAAGGGGATTACATCAGCACGGCGACACTATGCCTGCCACGGTTTCTCCATGCAAGCAGCAGAACAACACAATGCAGTGGAATAACTCCTAGCAGCGGAACAACATCCACAGTGGTGAACTCCACTCCGCAGGGACTCTGGCTGGAATGCTTATCCTAGCTCGCAAACATGGAATCCACGAGAAGCAAGCAATCAAATCTGGCATGACCTGTAGACTGGCATGACACGCCAGGTCAGTACATTGAATGTAGTTGCAAGCTCACAGAAATCAAGACAAACAATAGCATGGCAATTATAGATTATTAAACAATGATGAACATGATACTATCAAAACAACATGGCATGTACAACATGATACAACTAGAACAATACGAGCATGGCATAAACATATGAACATGATGAGACTAGCATGCAGCTTGATTAAACTATCATACACCAACTTACTCTGCTCGGGTTACCTCGTAACCATCACATGCATCACTTACCATCACGGAAATCACACGATCATCTCAGGATCCAATCAAGCTTGGTATTACAATACCGTAGTAATCATTTATGACCACAAGGAGCTTGATCTTTACACTTGACTCTTGCATAACATCACAAATATCCATCAAGTTGGTACTCCCGATATCACAGTGATCCTCTCACGATCACATAAATATCAACCAACTTCTTTCATCGTCGAACCAGGGTTGTTATTAAGCGAAGTATTATTATTGTTACTGTTGACCCATAGTGTGACCGACACGAACTGGGCCCTTATCCGCGGGCGCGGCTATCGATAGATTTAACACACACACTTTGCAAAGGTTAGCACACTATACCCACACCACGGAACCCATGGCCTCGCACTCCCGTTCGGGTGGACCAACGGCGTTCTGACAAAACGGTCCTACTGCCATGACACTCTCCCAGCCACGCCGACCAACTCCGCTTTGGGCTAAGTCTGGGGTGGCCCCGTGCCTACCAAAGGCATCAACGGCCACCGTCGTAGCAAAACGGTCCCAATCAGGGACAAGGATCCTTACAAAAACAACAGGCACACAAGGCTTATGCCGTCCTACCTGGCCAAGGTAGCGCCTGCGCATAACCTTCCCTCGCGGGAGGCACCGGCGAGAGGCATGACAATAGACCCAGTTAGGACCCCCATAAGGTAAGTGTGGTTGCACTAGTCAGCTCGATATGGTGGCACCATGACTCAGCCAACAATTGTTCAAGTTCAATTTAATCAGGTTAAACTTGAACGCAATATGCTGAGTCATGATAAAAATAACATGATGCAACTACAATGCACGAACATGATATTAACATAAGCATGGGGGTGCATCCCAATCAGCGAGCATAACAACATTTAACCATTTATCCAAATGAGCATGGCATACTGACGAGCATGGATATCACAACTGGAACACTACCCATAGCATAGCATGACCACTAGCATCAACAATAAATACCATGTAATAACATAACGATAAAACTACCATGCAAGTATTTAATCAACTGGATGCAAAGGAACATGCGTAACAAAGGTACTTGGAACAGACGATAGTCAGGCACCGAAGATGATCACCAACATGTACTAGTACCAAACATTGCCAATATTAAAGTAATACTAGCATGAAGAAAATAATAACAGAATGCATGAAAACGTAGCATGACGGTAAACACCGATCCATAAGCATAACCGAAATACCGACCGTAGTAGCAAAACAAACAGACAGTTATTAAAGATTCAAGTCGAAAACCAATGCTTCTGCATGGCTATCATGCACATGGTGTGTGTGGCTTGCCTGGGGATGAAGGAGGCTCTGGGAAGAAGTGTGGTGAAGTCACGGAAAGATTTGCCGAAAAAGATTCTCTCTCGGAGGGGGATGAGTAGGGGCAAAGGTAGAATGGTCATTTTCAGTATGTCAAACCATAGTGAGAATGTTACCAATAGATAGGGCTTGACAAGAGTAAGAAGTAGGCTTTGAATTCACCTCAATCGGAGTTGCGGTCGCGAAGTTATGAGGTGTAGAAGATCAGGGACTTTTCTGTAAAAATAATATTCACATCCGGGTCCCTGAGTGGATAAGACAGAGGCGCAAAATTAGAAATACGCTCTGTGACTAAGAAAACGTATTACAGGCTGAAACAGAGAGGAATACGCTTTCACTGAAAGAAAATGTACTCTGGCTGAAGGAGATGGAAAATACGCTTTCTGAAAGCGAAAACGTACTTGAGCTGAAACAGAGGGAAAATACGCTTTCCTGGAGCGAAAACGTACTCCGGAATTGATGATTCCACTTGCCACATGGGCAGAGGCGGGGTCAACGCCCGTGCGGTTGACCGGTGGGGACGGGGCGATGCGGGGCCCGCCTGGCCAGGGGAGCAGAGTCAACGCCGACGTCTTCGTCTCCCTCGCGCGCTGGCCCGCGCGGGACAGAGGCCAGGCCCGACGCTGGTGGCCCTTCGGGTGGCTCCGACCACCGCTCGTGGTGCCCGAACCGCCTACGCGACCGGGAGAACACCACGCACCCATCCTGACGTGAAACGAATGCCGAGGAGGGGCGGAACGGCGGCGCACCACGGAGGCAGAGAGAAACGGCGGTGGCCAATCTTGGGGGACACGCGGCCATGAGTACTCCGACACCGAACTGAGGGGTTGGGGATATGCGCCGGGGTCTAGGTGGACAACTGGTGGTGGAAGGAGGGAGGGTAGAGCTCGACTACGAGCGAATTTAGGCGAAAGAGTCCGGCAGCCATGGTGGCGATGGTGGACACAGAGAGCTTCTCGAGCTAGTTCGGGTGGTCGTGGAGGCAGCTAGGGGTGCGTGAGGTCGATTGGTGAAGAGGAACGTGCCCGGGGTGGCCTTAAATAGGCAAAGGGGGAGGAGGCCGAGCATGTGTTGCCGCAGACGCATGTCTGGCACCGCGGATGCGTGTGCACGTGCATGAGCTTGGAGTAAGGCGACGAGAGAGCACAGGAGGGAGAGCTCATGGGGAAGAGGGGCCAAGAGGCACGGGGAGGAAGCAGCTGAGACATAGACAGGGCCAAAGGGACACTGTTTGTCCGTTGCGCGCGACATCTAGCTCCGGCGAGGAGGCTTCGAGAGGGGGCAAGGACACCAGAGCGACGGTAGAGGAAGGGAGAGTCAGGTCGGCACGCTCGGATGCGAGAAAACCGTCGAGGCAGAGCTGGCCGACGCGTCCCGATGCCCAGAGCGCGGCCAACGCTACCAGAGCGTGTGCATAGGCCCGCAAACAATGCGGTCACCACTGCGCCCAGCAAGGAGGGGATGCAAGAGGCAGGGAAACATTGTCCAGAGTGTTGTCTTTCCATCACAGGGGCCGTGGGAGTTGATGGAGCATCAAAAGAAGCCAAGGTGATGTGTGAGTGATCGTCTGAAGTTTGCTGTATCAAATTTGGCTGCACACTGCTGATCACCAGGGATTTGATTGGGTCAAATGGAGCTGTCTTGGGTGATTAGATGAGGAAGGACTACGATCCTGTTAAGTTTGAGGGGAAATGGATCACAAAACAACAGGGTTGCTTTGTAACCTTAGATTAGGTCCAAAAACTTGATCATGATGATGCACTCACATGGAGTATCAACTTGATCCAAAAATTGACAAGGCAGGGTTATTTGATCATATGAAGATGCTGAAAAAGGTTTCATACCATTTGGATAAACCAAAATGGTACTTCCATCACAAACATTTCCACTAACCAGAAACTTGCAAAAATTCTAGAGGGAAAATGGCTAGATGAAATATGCCCAAATTGGGTGGAGACAAGTTATGTAGATAGGAGAAGGCCTAGGAAAATTTTCAGCCATAATGGAGAAATATAAAATATACTTGCTTCACTAACTAAAAATTTGGACAGAAACAAAGATTTGAAGCTGTGCTCACAGGGTTTATTTGATGATATGAAAGACCATGCAAACAATCAACTCAATTGGATTAACCTAGCTAGTACTTCCTTCACAACCAATTCCCTCAGACACGAACTTTGAAAAATTGCTCAGGAATATTTACTAGGCAAATTAAGTTCAAATTTGTCATGAAGCAATTATTTGGACATGAAAAGATGTCCAAGAAGTCTGGAGTCAATTGGGCAAAGATAAATGGCACTTGCTTCACAATCTGCCATTTAGGACATAATAGGAAATGATTTATTTGAGGATGATGGGAAACATGGCCAATGAACTATTTTGCCATATTTGAGAAAGATATGACCCAAAAAATTTATGATAATTATTTGGGAATTTTAGGAGTGATGGAAATATAGGTCGCTTCACAACCTAGGGCAAATTGAGTTATTTCTTTAATAGAAAAGGAATATCCCCAATAAAAAGAATATTGGGATTTAGCCTAGGATGAAAATGGGAAGGTCTAGGGAGGGATTTGGGTATAACAAGCCACTCTGGAAGCAAAGAAGAGTTCATATTCTTCAGTTTCCAGAACACAAAGCCACGGAAAAAGAAAACCCAGGCAAAAACCTCAGAAAATCAAAAGAAAAAAGAAAGCGCCAAAAATAAGGCTGTTACGTCTTCCGAGGAGTGCCGCCGACGCCGCACAATTCTTCCGAGTCCAGGAGGGGAACTCAACCGAGAAGTTGTTCTGTTCACAGTTCCTGGCGCCGGAGAATCCAACACTTCTGAACAACCAGATGAAGCACCTGTCGGAGCTGCATAGGGTGTCCGGCTTGGCCATGAAGGATCTCATAGGCCATCTTTGGCCAGCCAAACCAATTCCTAGCAGCTACTTCGGCTTGGTGAGGTGACTCGTCGATGCGCTCCCTCGAGTTGAAGCTGTGAAGCGCTCGGCGTGCAAAGAGGGTGCGCGAATGGCCTTTGCCCATGTCAAGATGCACTGGGCAAAGATGAAGGCCACCGACGTGGCGACCGCAGGCCTACCCGAAGGCAAGGACCATCGCAAGCCGAAGAGATATTTGAAGATGTCCTAGTGGGTGCACAAATAGTAGAGGGCCAATGCTCAAACGACATTATGTTTGAGTAAATGTATCCGGGCTGTCAAAACTTCGTTTTGTGAACCAAGGCTTGTCATATATTTATGCCTTTATCTCGAGTTACTTTTCTCCTGTGCGGTCGTTTTAATTCTGAAAGTTTGCCAGTCGCCGGCTTCATCCCCCGCATAGATGCTACGGGGGTGTTCAGTATAGTGCGTGATCACTCTTTATCCAACATCTTGGTCCGTAAAGGAGGTGTCCACATAGTGAACTAGGCAATCAGACTATGCGGCTTTAGTATGTTCACTTACCATAGAATTTTGACGGTGGGGCTAAGTACTAGCCCCTGGTGCGGTAATCCGAACTAGGATGCCTTTGTCGCATGACTGGGTGAAGACCAGCCCTTCATATAACACGGAGTAAATCCCTAATGATTTGTAGTAAGTCACCGAATCGCCGACCAGCTCTCGCCATATCATGACAGTCAGTTTTCAGCTTTTGCTACTGAGGTATTTGACCGGATAATGCGGAGCATCCCAAGATCATCACCATGGACCTACCTACGTCTCCTACGACACCACTTGGACCAATGACTAGAGCCCGAGCGAAGGCTATCGAAGATAAGGTGAACTCACTCCTCTCCGAACTACCACTTTCTATGCATGAGACTTGGCTACTACCTCAAGCGGAAACCATATGTGTGATCAAGTGCTTGGAGGAAAGCCACGGACCAACTACACTCAACGGATAAGACGGTGATGACGCCAAGCTCAATGGACAAGAAGAAGGATTGCTCGAAACTCCCAGGCTCCGGACGACCAACGAGCTATGGACGTCCGACGACCTCCAGGCACCGGAAGACCGGCGCTCTCCGGAGGACCGGCACACCCACAACTGAGCCGAATCTACGGATTTCCGAAGCCTTTCGGATGACCAACGCCCCGGATGTTCGACCCCGACTGGACGTCTGACCGAAGCCCACCTGAGCCGAATCTATGGATGTCCGACGAGCACCGGACGTCCGGACCCTCGCGAGCCTCTGGACGTCCGACGCCTGTGTGTTGTTTGCATGTTGGGCCGCAGCCCATGTACCCCTTCGACCTCCAAGACTATATATAGATCTTGTCCTCCTCTTTTCTAGGGTAAGCATTGGTTTAGCTCATACTTGAGATAGAGCTTTGCTCATCCACATAGGATCTACTTCACGAGAGAGACCGCGGCCCCTCTTTGGAGAAGATCCCTTTGGATTCAAGACCTCCTCACGGAGAAGACATCAAGACCTCCTCACGGAGAAGATCATGCTACTTGTATCGTCCTTAGTTGACCATGGATCGTGTGATCTCTTATGTACTTGAGGATCTAGCATATCCGTGACTATTTCTTGTTGGTTTAGTGATTTTCTCGTGTTTCCCTTTGTGTTTCCCCTTGTGTTTCCCCTCGTGTTCTTCGTGTTCATCACGGGATCCGCTCCTTTCGTGAAATATCGGCCCCTAGGGTTCCTACCCTACATCATCTTGGTATCTAGAGCCATGTTGATCACGATTTCGGAGCCTCCCCGTTGTGTTTCTAGCCTTGTTTTTGTTGATTTTGCTCCTAATTCGAAAATTCCCCACAAAAATAGCCCCAATTTTTTTTGTGATTTGTTGGTGTGATGAAATTTTGTTGGATTTCATCCGTGGATTTGCTTTGCCTTGAGTGGATCTAGTTTTTCCCCTTCGTCTCCAGCTTTTCCATCCACGACATCGCCCGGATTCGACGACTTTCGTCCTCCACATGACGAACTCTAATTGTTCTTCCTGTGCCCGAATTTCACCCAGGTACCGGACGTCCGACGACCGGACGACCGTAAACCCCCAGACGTTCGGCGTTCCCTGACGAAAATGATCTCCACCACCGCCACACCTCCGCATACACACCCCCACCACCTCTACACCATCACCACTTCCGCATAGCACCGCCATTGCTTACCCTTTAGCACTCCGGCACGTTTTTTGCGACATTGTGCTTTGGGAATTTGAGTTGCGGTTCCGTGTCCTATTGTGTTTCGGCTATTTAGGTACGGTTCGACATCAACATCACCGCCGATCATCTTCTCCACAGACGCGTCATCGACAACAACCGCTACACCTTTTTGACACCATACCGTAAGCGAGAACAGTAACATCATCTTGGTACTGGACAAATCATTCTGGCCATTACATTGATAGCCATCATAGCCTTACTCCTTTGCATCGCTTACCCATCGAGACTAGCCTTTGAGTATTGCCGACAACGTCACTTGTGCACATTAGTGATCATACTTCCCATAGCATACATACATCATCGTTGCATATCTTGGTATTATCTCTTGTGTCACAAGGTTGTCATCGCATACACAATTGCTATCTTGGTTCATGAAGCATTGCATGAGAAAAGAGCTCAAACAACAAAGAGCCAAACAAGCTTTTAAGCAAAAGGGAATGATAAGCAAAGAGCTTTTAAGCAAGAATCATAGCATCATACAACATTAAGATTGTCATACTAGATCATCTTGGATCATATCATCGAAACACCATACATAGAGCATACCTGGGATAGAATTTGTTGCATTTTTGCTTAGTAGGTTGTGCACAAGTCTTCGTATCCACCTTTTGTGCAATCATGCTAGCGCCTCTCTAGTGTTGTGCAACAAGAGCATTTTCGTGGATTCCACATTTTGGCTCATCCTTGGTTCCACGACCCCACTTATCTCTTTGCGCGTGTGTACCTTATATTGCTTGGTCTACTTGTTGCATTGCAAACTTGCGAATCTTTTCCAACATTATTGAAGCTCACTAACAATTGCATCAAATTTGTGCCACCATCCTAACCAAGCTCCACCATAAGCTTTTACTTGTGTAGGTGTGAGAAACCGACAAGAATTGGTACCAATTGTGCTATTTCCTTGTTCCACATTGGAGTGATCATTGATCCACCTTCAACTTCGGTGAAGGTACATTTGGTATACGTTCTTCTCTTTCTCCCACTCACATATTTCTCTTGGAATGATGGATAGGCCAAGTACTTCTACCAACCCACTTTTCATTGGGCAAGATGACGACATGAACTCCTACGTCACCAAGAGCAACCTCTTTGGTGCACAATGTGCTTTGCATCAAGAGCAACAAGCAATGAGTGAATGCATCGACAACCTCGCCACCGACTTGCGACTCTCAGAGCAACATACACGAGACTACTTCGAACACAAGCTCGAAGATCACAAGCAAGAGAATGACGCAAGAATGGACGAGATTCGTGCTTTGTTGCTCAACTGCTATTCTTCCACTTCGTCCTCATCAAGACAGAGCCGCTCAAGTCGACACTCCAACTTCACCCTATCTGGCTCAAGTGCACCGACATCGAATACTCTTCGATGTGCCGCACGCAATGATTGTCAAGCAAGGCACAATCCTCTACGCGACACTGACTCTCAAGAGCACCAACACCGTCAAAACGAAGCTACCTTTGCGCAAGCACGAGAACAGCAATGACAATGCCAACACGAAGAGGAAGAGCGATCACGTCTTCACCAAAAAGCACAAGATGCCGAGGCACAACGTCAAGAGCAACAATTGCGAGATGCTCAAGCAATTGAGGCGCAACAAGCCCTCCGAGAATCAAGTTGAGCCGTAGCCAACCGAGGCCGACAAGTTCGTCAACATGAAGAAGCACTTCGCGAAGAAGTTCACAAACGAAGATATCAAGCTCGCATGCAACGCCAAGCTCGACAAGTTCCTCCACAAGCTCGCCAAGAACATCAAGTTGACCAATAGCATGAAGACAATGGAAATCCCCCACGACAAGAACAACATGAGGTCGACAACCCTCCTCGCCAAGAGCAACACGAGTTTGAGAATCCTCAACAACATGGGCGTCATCATCCCCGACCCCAACACAATGAAGAGCAACACTACGGCAAGCTAAAGTTCACCATGACCAAGTTCAATGGAAGAAACGATCCCGAAGAGCACCTTTCATGGGCATTGAAGGTCGACAAAATCTTCCGCTTCCACAACTATGAAGAAGAGAAGAAGATCGCGATGGCATCCCTTGAGTTCCAAGACTATGTCCTCATTTGGTGGGAACAAGTCATCGAGCGCCGTGAGGCAAGAGGCGAACCACCCATCACTACTTGGGCACAAATGAAGGATGTCATGAGAGCATGCTTCGTGCCTACCTACTACAACCGCGACCTCTTCAAAAAACTCCAACTACTCAAGCAAGGAACCAAGAGCGTTGAAGAGTACTACAAGGAGATGGAGATTGCCATGATAAGAGCCAATGTCATGGAAGATGATGAGCAAACAATGGCACGTTTCTTGAATGGACTCAATCATCCTATCAAGAAGATCGCCGACTTCCAACCATACTCGAACCTCATCGAGCTAGTGCATCAAGCTACCAAAGCGGAACGTCAAGTGCAAGACGATTACAAGTATGCCAAGTTCTCATCCATGTCATACGGCTTCTCCAACACCCAAGGTTCAACGACTCCAACACCATCTACCAAGACTTCTACAAGCAACGTCGATAAGTCGAGTTACAAGAAAGTTTCGTCAACCCAAAGTCATCCTTCTACAACGAGCAACTTCAACCGAGAGCTTCATCATCATCTACCCCAACCGATGAGACCGTCAAGACGAGTTCCTTAAAATGCTTCACATGCGGAGGCCGAGGCCACAAGTCCTATGAGTGCACCAACAAACGGACCATGATCCTCAACGATGATGGCACTTATGACTCAATGAGTGAAGGAGAAATGGAAGCCCTTGATCAAGTGGCCATACACTGGCAACTGAATGAAGAAGACACAGAACAAGTCTTTTGTGATGAAGATTCAAGTCCCACCGTTGTTGTCTCCAAGGTCTTGACCCTCCAACAACACCAAGAAGAAGACCAAAGATGCCACATATTCCATACCAAGGCCGACATCAATGGAAGGTCCGTCAAGGTCATCATTGATGGAGGGAGTTGTCATAACCTCGCAAGTGAAGAACTTTGTTCCAAGCTCCAATTTCCCAAGACAAAGCACCCACATCCCTACAAAGTTTAATGGCTTAGCGACTCCGGCACTATCCAAGTCGAGCATCGAGTACAAGTCTCCTTCAAAATTGGTGCCTACGAAGACACTTTGGAGTGTGATGTCGTTCCAATGACCGTTTTCCACCTTCTTCTTGGACGCCCATGGCAATTTGATAGAGGTGTCATCCACAACGGCCGAACGAACCACTACATCATCAAGATGAAAGGAAAGGAGTACGTACTCCGCCCTATGTCTCCAAGCCAAGTGATAGCCGACAAGCAAGCCACCCATCATGGAGAGAATAGTGAGAGAGCGAACTACCAAAAAGAGAGTGACCGCCACAAGCCCAAAATGAGTGCCTCCACGATGAGCGAAAAGAAGAACTTAGTTCTATTTGCCACCAAAAGTGAGATAAGAGGAGTGTGTGAGCAGCCATCTAATGTCCTACACTATGTCCTTTTGTGCAAGGACGACGCAACACAAGCTAACACCTCTCACGCTCTACCTTTAGTGTTGTCTGCTCTTTTGCAGGAATTCTAAGATGTTTTCCCCAACGAGGTACCTCCGGGACTACCTCCACTATGAGGCATCGAGCACAACATCGACCTCATCCTCGGAGCACCTCTTCCAAACAAAGCTCCATACCACGTCAACCCCAAAGAAACCAAAGAAATACAAAGTCAAGTAAAGCATCTCATAGACCATGGACATGTGCGCGAAAGTTTGAGTCCTTGTGCCGTCCCAGTCATTCTTGTGCCAAAACGGGACGGTAGCTTTCGCATGTGTTCCGATTGTAGACCTATCAATGCTATCACCGTTCGCTATAGGTATCCCATTCCACGCCTTGATGATATGCTTGATGAACTTAGTGGCGCCACTATATTTTCCAAAATTGATCTTAAAAGTGGTTACTATCAAATCCTCATACAAGAGGGTGATGAATGGAAAACCGCTTTCAAAACAAAGTTTGGTTTGTATGAGTGGTTAGTCATGCCTATGGATTTATCAGAAGAACCGGGTACTTCCATGCGTCTTATGTATCATGTCTTTCGCCCTTACATTGGTGAGTTTGTCGTGGTCTACTTCAATGATATCCTTGTTTATAGCAAATCTCTTCAAGATCATGTCACGCATGTCCGAACCGTTTTGCAAACTCTTCGAAAAGAGCGACTCTATGCTAACATGGAAAAGTGCCTTTTTGGCGTTGATAAGCTCATTTTCTTGGGATTTGTTGTTTCCTCTAAGGGTGTTCATGTTGATGACTCTAAGATCAATGCTATTAAAACTTGGCCCCAACCAACCAATTTGCAACAAGTGCGTAGTTTCCTTGGTCTAGCCGGTTTCTACCATAGATTCGTGAAGGACTTTAGCACCATTGCTTCACCTTTGCATGCTTTGAGCAAGAAAAATACGCCTTTTGTTTGGGGACCATCCCAAGATACCGCTTTCAATGAGCTTAAAAATTTGCTTACTCATGCTCCCATTCTTGCATTACCCAACTTTGACAAACCCTTCGAGATTCATTGTGATGCTAGTGGTAATGGCATAGGAGGTGTGTTAACACAAGTGAAGCGCCCCATAGCTTACTTTAGTGAGAAACTTTCTGGAGTGCAACTCAATTACCCCATCTATGACAAAGAGTTATATGCTTTAGTGCGAGTTTTGCATGAAGGGGAACACTATCTTCGCCCTCATGAATTTATCATTCATACCGATCATGAAACGCTTAAATACCTTAAGGTTCAAACTAAGTTGAACAAGCATCATGCTAAGTGGAGTGAATTCATTGAGTCTTTTCCTTATATCATCAAGTACATCAAAGGTAAGGAAAATGTTGTGGCAGGCGCTCTTTCCCGCATATGCATGCTTGTTACTCAACTTGCATTGGATGTCATTGGATTTGAGCACATAAAAGACTTGTATGAGCATGATCCTACTTTTGCTATTCCTTATGCCAAATGTTTGACGCATACCTCTTGGGAACACTATTACATTAAAGATGGATACCTTATGAGAGCTAACAAGCTTTACATCCCTGAGTCTTCTCTTCGTTTGTTGCTTTTGCAGGAATCTCATCGAGGAGGACTAATGGGAAATTTTGGACGCGACAAGACTTTCGCTATGCTCTCCAAGAACTATTATTGACCCAAGATGTTTCGCGACGTCAACCGCTTCACCAACGGATGCTCAGCATGTTGCAAAGCTAAGTCTAAAGCTCAATCCCATGGCCTTTACATGCCTCTACCAATTCCATATCAACCACGGGAAGATATTAGCATGGATTTTGTACATGGAGTGCCAAAGACGATTGTCTTGGACCGCGACGTTAAGTTCCTAAGCTACTTTTGGAAGACTCTATGCTCCAAGGTCGGAATCAAGCTACTCTTCTCCATGGCGTACCATCCTCAAACCGACGGCCAAACGGAGGTGACCAGCCGCACACTCTCCACTCTACTTCACGTGCTCATCAAGAAGAACATCAAGGAGTGGGAGGAGTGTCTACCTATTGCCGAGTTCGCCTACAACCGCGCAAGACACTCAACAACCGGCAAGTCCCCCTTCGAGGTCGTCTACGGATTCAACCCATTATCACCATTGGACATTCTTCCTCTACCACTCCAAGAGCGCATCAATATGGATGCAAGTGCACGTGCGAATCATCTCAAGAAGGTGCATGAAGATATAAGGCACACCATTGAGCGCCAAGTACATCGACTTGTGACCAAGCTCAACATCAACAAGCAACCCATGGATTCAACATTGGTGATCTTGTGTGGCTACACCTTCGCAAAGACTGCTTCCCTACCGAACGCAAGTCCAAACTCCTACCACGAGTGGATGGACCATTCAAGGTGCTTGCCCGCTACAACAACAACGCTTACAAGATTGACCTCCCGCGTGACAAGTACAACGTGAGCGACAACTTCAATGTCAAGGACCTCTCGCCCTACCATGGCGATGAAGAATTTGATCGGAGGACAGATCTTCCCCAAGGGAGGGGAGATGATGCGGAGCATCCCAAGATCATCACCATGGACCTACCTACGTCTCCTATGACACCACTTGGACCAATGACTAGAGCCGGAGCGAAGGCTATCAAAGATAAGGTCAACTCACTCCTCTTTGAACTACCACTTTCTATGCATGAGACTTGGCTACTACCTCAAGCGGAAACCCTATGTGCGATCAGGTGCTTGGACGAAAGCCATGGAGCAACTACACTCAACGGACAAGACGGTGAGGATGCCAAGCTCAATGGACAAGAAGAAGGACTGCTCGAAACTCCCAAGCTCCGGATGACCGGCGAGCTACAGACGTCCGACGACCTCCAGGCACCGGACGACCGGCCCTCTCCGGACGATCGGCACACCGACACCCGAGCCGAACCTACGGATTTCCGAAACCTTCCGGATGACCGACGCCCCGGATGTCCGACCGAAGCCCACCCGAGCCGAATCTATGGACGTCCAACGAGCACCTTACATCCGGACCCTCGCGAGCCGCCGGACGACCGGTAACTCCCGGACGTCCGACGCCTGTGTGATGTTTGCGTGTTGGGCCGCAGCCCATGTACCCCTTCGACCTCCAAGACTATATGTAGACCTTCTCCTCCTCTTTTCTAGGGTTAGCATTGGTTTAGCTCATACTTGAGATAGAGATTTGCTCATCCACATCGGATCTACTCCACGAGAGAGACCGCGGCCCCTCTTCGGAGAAGATCCCTTTGGATTCAAGACCTGCTCACGGAGAAGATCGTGCTACTTGTATCATCCTTAGTTGATCGTGGATCGTGTGATCTCTTATGTACTCGAGGATCTGGCATATGTGTGACTATTTCTTGTTGGTTTAGTGATTCTCTCGTGTTTCCCCTTTTGTTTCCCCTTGTGTTTTCCCTCGTGTTATTCATGTTCATCGCAGGATCCACTCCTTTCGTGAAATATCAGCCCCTAGGGTTCCTACCCTACATCACCGGACGAACCAGAAACACAATCATAGCAGTTCTCCCTTTACTACCTTAGCCGAACTATCGGAACGTAAGGTGGTAATCACAGGAGGCGGGCAACCCAACTATAGACCAAAGACATGATTCAGAGCTGATGCATATAACGCAATATTTGGGATGTCGAAGAGTACCCGACAGGTGTTCGGACTTTTGAAAAATATGCATGGCCGGATAGAGCCCCTAGCATTTAGGCCGGACCAAAGCATATGTGGCAAGCTCAAGCAAGGAGGGAATACAGATGGTAAAATAAACCCATGCAAAACATAAGTTGGCAATCAACTATTTCCTTTATACCCTGATTAATACGTCAAGACATGCTATTACAGATAATGCCATGAACATCAAGGCTATTTGACATGTCGAGAATTTGTACATAAGGGGAAGCTTTACACAGGGCCTAAGAGAAAAGGTAGTCTTGAAGATCCTAGTGGTGCCCAGCCGGACGCTTGCGCCGTTTCTCCTTGGTGAAAAATGCTTTGAGAGGAGAAGTCGATGGTCGTCTATACGAAAGGGGGGGGGGCTCAAAAAGGGCCATTGCACGACCGTTGGGTAGGTAGGTTTTTAATGAACCTGTAGTATGAGGTAGGGGAAAAAGAAAGAAGGAGAAAAAGGCTAAGGTCCGAATAGGGTCAAGCCGCGCTATAGACCTTTTCCGCAGTGTGCCTCCGTCGCTGCCCAATGTATTTTAAGTGCGTAATTATGCACGCGCGGTACATATGCCACAATTTTATGGGGCGATCGGCGGAGGCAAAACTACTATTCAAGCTCTGGATCCACCGAGCTGTCGTTCTGCAGGGTGGACCGGACTTGCTTGGCAGTGTCAGGGGTTTTAATTACCGGTGAATTGTTTGGCTTAATGAGGCCGTTCTGTACTTCGGTTGCAAGGGCCACAGTGTGCTCCTCAGTACGGAGGGAGCGCTCCATATTTCCATTGACTGTGATAACGCCGCGCGGTCCGAGTATTTTGAGCTTTAAGTAAGCATAGTTCGGGATTGCATTGAAATGGGCGAAACCGTTCGTCCGAGCAGCGCGTGATAACCACTACGAAAAGGGACAATTTCAAAGATCAAGTCTTCACTTTGGAAGTTATCCGGTGAACCGAAGACTACTTCCAATGTTAAGGAGACCGTGCAGCGGGCCTCTACGCAGGGAATCACTCCTTTAAAGGTAGTGTTACTGGGCTTGATTCTTGACGGGTCAATACCCATCTTACGGATAGTGTCTTGATAAATCAGGATAAGACTGCTGCCGCCGTCCATAAGGAGTCGAGTGAGATGGTATCCATCAATGATTGGGTTGAGTACTAGGGCCGCCGAACCTCCATGACGGATACTAGTTGGGTGGTCCTTGTGATTGAAGGTGATCAGACAAGCTGGCCATGGTTTGAATTTTGGGGGGACAAGCTCTATGACATAAACGTCCCTTATTGCGCGCTTGCACTCCTGATACGTCTCCAACGTATCTATAATTTTTGATTGCTCCATGCTATATTATCTACTGTTTTGGACATTATTGGGCTTTATTATCCACTTTTATATTATTTTTGGGACTAACCTATTAACCGGAGGCCCAGCCCAGAATTGCTGTTTTTTTGCCTGTTTTAGGGTTTCGAAGAAAAGGAATATCAAACGGAGTCCAAATGGAATGAAACCTTCGGGAACGTGATTTTCTCAATGAACAAGATCCAGGAGGCTTGTACCCTACGTACAGAAAGAAAAGAGGAGGCCACGAGGTAGGGGGCGCGCCTACCCCCCCAGGCGCACCCTCCACCCTCATGGGCCCCCTGTTGCTCCACCGACGTACTCCTTCCTCCTATATATACCTATGTACCCCCAAACGATCAGAGACGGAGCAAAAACCCTAATTCCATCGTTGTAACTTTCTGTATCCACGAGATCCCATCTTGGGGCCTGTTCTGGAGCTCCGCCGGAGGGGGCATCGATCACGAAGGGCTTCTACATCAACACCATAGCCCCTTCGATGAAGTGTGAGTAGTTTAGCTCATACCTACGGGTCCATAGTTAGTAGCTAGATGGCTTCTTCTCTCTTTTTGGATCTCAATACAATGTTCTCCCCCTCTCTTGTGGAGAACTATTCGATGTAATCTTATTTTTGCGGTGTGTTTGTTGAGACCGATGAATTGTGGGTTTATGATCAAGTCTATCTATGAATAATATTTGGATCTTCTCTGAATTCTTTTATGTATGATTGGTTATCTTTGCAAGTCTCTTCGAATTATCAGTTTGGTTTGGCCTACTAGATTGATCTTTCTTGCAATGGGAGAAGTTCTTAGCTTTGGGTTCAATCTTGCGGTGTCCTTTCCCAGTGACAGTAGGGGCAGCAAGGCATGTATTGTATTGTTTCCATCGAGGATAACAAGATGGGGTTTTCTTCATATTGCATGAGTCTATCCCTCTACATCATGTCATCTTGCTTAAGGCGTTACTCTGTTTTTAACTTAATACTCTAGATGCATGCTGGATAGCGGTCGATGAGTGGAGTAATAGTAGTAGATGCAGGCAGGATTCGGTCTACTTGTCTCGGACGTGATGCCTACATACATGATCATACCTAGATATTCTCATAACTATTCTGAATTCTGTCAATTGCTTAACAGTAATTTTTCACCCACCGTAGAATACTTATGCTCTCGAGAGAAGCCACTGGTGAAACCTATGGCCCTCGGGTCTGTCTTCATCATATTAATCTCCTACTACTTAGTTATTTCCTTTGCTGTTTACTTTGCCTTTATTTTACTTTGCATCTTTATCATTAAAATACCAAAAATATTATCTTATCATATCTATCAGATCTCACTCTCGTAAGTGGCCTTATAGGGATTGACAACCCCTATTTGCGTTGGTTGCGAGGATTTATTTGTTTTGCGAGGATTTATAGGGATTGACAACCCCTATAGCCTCCTACTGGATTGATACCTTGGTTCTCAAAAACTGAGGGAAATACTTATGCTACTTTGCTGCATCATCCCTTCCTCTTCGGGGAAAACCAACGCAGTGCTCAAGAGGTAGCAAGAAGGATTTCTGGCGCCGTTGCCGGGGAGGTCTATGCAAAAGTCAACATACCAAGTACCCATCACATACCCTTATCTCCCGCATTACATTATTTGCCATTTGCCTCTCATTTTCCTGTCCCCCACGTCACCCTTGCCATTTTATTCGCCCTCTCTCTCTATCCTCTCTCTCTCTTTCTCTATTTGCCTCTTTTTGCCCGCTTGCTTTTTGTTTGCTTGTGTGTTAGTTTGCTTGCTTGTCGTTATGGCTAGTACCTTATCTTCTCCGTTATCTCCCGAGAGTGAAATTCTAAATTTTAAGCAAAGGGAGGGAGAAAATCTAAAAGATGCTTGGTATAGAATTTGCAATGCTCAAAATAGATCTACTAGGAAGCAATCTACTTCCGTTGTTCTTCGCAATTTTTATGTAGGCATTACTCCTTGGCACAGATATGTTCTTGATACTATTACCGGAGGGAACTTCTTGGGCAGCCATACTTTTGATTCTTATAATGCTATGATAGATTTATTTGGCTCACCCCCTGTTTTGGTTAATGGAACTGTATTAACTTTGGAGCATGTAATGCAAAGACTTGAAATTATTGAAAATAAGGTTGCTACCGTAGAGTTATTTGAAAATTTGGATAAAAAGATCCACAGCCGAATCTCTCAATATGGATCTAAAGTAGGAGTTACTTTGAAAAATATTAAAGAAAAGAAACCCATAGTTAATGAGAAAATAAATCATGGTTCCACTAGAATTGATAAACTTGAGGATATTATTACCAACTTGGGAACCACCTTTTCTTCCGTAAAGAATACTCCAAGTCCTCCCGCTAAAATTGCCAAGCTGATGTATGTTCCTAAGAATAAGGGTGAATCCTCTAGTAAGGAAACTGCGGATCTCAAATCTATAAGTGTTCATCCCAATCTTTTTGCTATCATTAAGGAACCATTTATTACAAATGATTTTTTTGATCTTGTGCCTAAAAATTTGATAATCAATAAAAATAAAGAAATACCTAAAGATGGTAGATTCCTAATTGAAGAATTGCCGACCAAAGATGGCAATACCTAGATCTATTCTTGCTTGTTATGCCTAGCTAGGGGCGTTAAACGATAGCGCTTGTTGGGAGGCAACCCAATTTTATTTTTATTCCTTGCCTTTTGCTCCTGTTTAGTAATAAATAATATATCTAGCCTCTGTTTTGGTTGTGTTTTTTGTGTTTAATTAGTGTTTGTGCCAAGTAGAACCGTTGGGGAGACTTGGGGAAAGTCTTGTTGAACTTGATGTAAAAAACAGAAACTTTAGCGCTCACGAGAACTGCTGTCATTTTTATTTGGAAAGTTATATTTAGTTAATTATTTTTGAAGATGATTAATAGATAAATTTCTCACGTCCAGAAATTTATTTTAGAATTTTTGGGGTTCCAGATCTTGCGCTAGCTACAGATTACTACAGACTGTTCTGTTTTTGACAGATTCTGTTTTTCGTGTGTTGTTTGCTTATTTTGATGAATCTATGGCTAGTAAAATAGTTTATAAACCATAGATAAGTTGGAATAAAGTAGGTATAACACAAATATAAATAAAGAATGAGTTCATTACAGTACCTCGAAGTGGTCTTTTATTTTCTTTCGCTAATGGAGCTCACGAGATTTTCTACTTTAAGTTTTGTGTTGTGAAGTTTTCAAGTTTTGGGTAAAGATTTGATGGATTATGGAACAAGGAGTGGCAAGAGCCTAAGCTTGGGGATGCCCATGGCACCCCAAGATAATCCAAGGACACCTAAAAGCCAAAGCTTGGGGATGCCTCGGAAGGCATCCCCTCTTTCGTCTACTTCTATCGGTAACTTTACTTGGAGCTATATTTTTATTCGCCACATGATATGTGTTTTGCTTGGAGCGTCTTGTATTATTTGAGTCTTTTCTTTTTAGTTTACCACAATCATCCTTGCTGTACACGCCTTTTGAGAGAGTCATACATGATTTGGAATTTGTTTGAATACTCTATGTGCTTTGCTTATATCTTTTGAGTTATATAGTTTTGCTCTAGTACTTCACTTATATCTTTTAGAGCACGGTGGTGGATTTGTTTTATAGAAACTATAGATCTCTCATGATTCACTTAGATTATTTTGAGAGTCTTAATAGCATGGTAATTTTCTTAAAATCTTAATATGCTAGGTATTCAAAGTTAGTAAAATTTCCTTAAGAGTGTTTTGAATACTAAGAGAAGTTTGATGCTTGATGATTGTTTTGAGATATGGAGGTAATAATATCAAAGTCGTTCTAGTTGAGTAGTTGTGAAATTGAGAAATACTTGTGTTGAAGTTTGCAAGTCCCGTAGCATGCACATATGGTAAACGTTAAGCAACAAATTTGAAACATGAGGTGTTATTTGATTGTCTTCCTTATGAGTGGCGGTTGGGGACGAGCGATGGTCTTTTCCTACAAATCTATCCCCCTAGGAGCATGCGTGTAGTACCAAGGTTTTTGATGACTTGTGGATTTTTGCAATAAGTATGTGAGTTCTTTATGACTAATGTTGAGTCCATGGATTATACGCACTCTCACCCTTCCATCCTTGCTAGCCTCTTCGGTACCGTGCATTGCCCTTTCTCACATTGAGAGTTAGCGCAAACTTCGCCGGTGCATCCAAACCCCGTGATATGACACACTCTTTCACACATAAACCTCCTTATATCTTCCTCAAAACAACCACCATACCTACCTATTATGGCATTTCCATAGCCATTCCGAGATATATTGCCATGCAACTTTCCACCATTCCATTCATCATGACACATTCATTATTCTCATATTGCTTAGCATGATCATGTAGTTGACATAGTATTTGTGGCAAAGCCACCGTTCATAATTCTTTCATACATGTCACTCTTGGTCCATTGCATATCCCGGTACACCGCCAGAGGCATTCATATAGAGTCATACTTTGTTCTAGTATCAAGTTGTAATCATTAAGTTGTAAATAAATAGAAGTGTGATGATCATCATTTTCTAGAGCATTGTCCCAAGTGAGGAATAAAAAAAAGAGAAAGGCCATAAAAAAGAGAAAGGCCAATAAAAAAGAGAATGGCCATTAAAAAAAGAGAAGGCCCAAAAAATGAGAGAAAAAGAGAGAAGGGACAATGTTACTATCCTTTGCCACACTTGTGCTTCAAAGTAGCACCATAATCTTCATGATAGAGAGTCTCTTGTTTTGTCACTTTCATATACTAGTGGGAATTTTTCATTATAGAACTTGGCTTGTATATTCCAACAATGGGCCTCCTCAAGTGCCCTAGGTCTTCTTGAGCAAGCAAGTTGGATGCACACCCACTAGTTTCTTTTGTTGAGCTTTCATACATTTATAGCTCTAGTGCGTCCGTTGCATGGCAATCCCTACTCCTTGCATTAACATCAATCGGTGGGCATCTCCATAGCCCATTGATTAGCCTCGTTGATGTGAGACTTTCTCCTTTTTTGTCTTCTCCACATAACCCCCCTCATTATATTTTATTCCACCCATAGTGCTATGTCCATGGCTCGCGCTCATATATTGCGTGAAAGTTTATAGGTTTGAGATTACTAAAGTATGAAACAATTGCTTGGCTTGTCATCGGGGTTGTGCATGATGAGAGCATTCTTGTGTGACGAAAATGAAACATGACTAAACTATATGATTTTGTACGGATGAACTTTCTTTGGGCATGTTATTTTGAGAAGACATAATTGCTTAGTTAGTATGCTTGAAGTATTATTATTTTTATGTCAATATGAACTTTTGCATTGAATCTTTCGGATCTGAATATTCATACCACAATTGAGAATAATTACATTAAAATTATGCCAAGTAGCACTCCGCATCAAAAATTCTGTTTTTATCATTTACCTACTCGAGGACGAGCAGGAATTAAGCTTGGGGATGCTTGATACGTCTCCAACGTATCTATAATTTTTGATTGCTCCATGCTATATTATCTACTGTTTTGGACATTATTGGGCTTTATTATGCACTTTTATATTATTTTGGGACTAACCTATTAACCGGAGGTCCAGCCCAGAATTGCTGTTTTTTTTCCTGTTTTAGGGTTTCGAAGAAAAGGAATATCAAATGGAGTACAAACGGAATGAAACCTTCGGGAACGTGATTTTCTCAACGAACAAGACCCGTGAGACTTGGACCCTACGTCAAGAAAGAAAAGAGGAGGCCACGAGGTAGGGTGGCACACCTACCCCCCCCCCCCAAGCACGCCCTCCGCCCTCGTGGGCCCCCTGTTGCTCCACCGACGTACTCCTTCCTCCTATATATACCTACGTACCCCCAAATGATCAGAGACGAAGCCAAAACCCTAATTCCACCGTCGTAACTTTCTGTATCCACGAGATCCCATCTTGGGGCCTGTTCCGGAGCTCCGCCGGAGGGGGCATCGATCACGGAGGGCTTCTACATCAACACCATAGCCCCTCCGATGAGTGTGAGTAGTTTACCTTAGACCTATGGGTCCATAGTTAGTAGATAGATGGCTTCTTCTCTCTTTTTGGATCTCAATACAATGTTCTCCCCCTCTCTTGTGGAGAAGTATTCGATGTAATCTTCTTTTTGCGGTGTGTTTGTTGAGACCGATGAATTGTGGGTTTATGATCAAGTCTATCTATGAATAATATTTGGATCTCTCTGAATTCTTTTATGTATGATTGGTTATCTTTGCAAGTCTCTTCGAATTATCAGTTTGGTTTGGCCTACTAGATTGATCTTTCTTGCAATGGGAGAAGTGCTTAGCTTTGGATTCAATCTTGCAGTGTCCTTTCCCAGTGACAGTTGGGGCAGCAAGGCACGTATTGTATAGTTTCCATCGAGGATAACAAGATGGGGTTTTCTTTATATTGCATGAGTCTATTCCTCTACATCATGTCAGCTTGCTTAAGGCGTTACTCTGTTTTTAACTTAATACTCTAGATGCATGCTGGATAGCGGTCGATGAGTGGAGTAATAGTAGTAGATGCAGGCAGGAGTCGGTCTACTTGTCTCGGACGTGATTCCTATATACATGATCATACCTAGATATTCTCATGACTATGCTCAATTCTGTCAATTGCTCAACAGTAATTTGTTAACCCACCGTAGAATACTTATGCTCTCGAGAGAAGCCACTAGTGAAACCTATGGCCCCCGGGTCTATCTTCATCATATTAATCTCCTACTACTTAGTTATTTCCTTTGCTATTTACTTTGCCTTTATTTTACTTTGCATCTTTATCATAAAAATACCAAAAATATTATATTATCATATCTATCAGATCTCACTCTCGTAAGTGGCCTTATAGGGATTGACAACCCCTATTTGTGTTGGTTGCGAGGATTTATTTGTTTTGTGCAGGTAAGAGGGAAATACTTATGCTACTTTGCTGCATCATCCCTTCCTCTTCGGGGAAAACCAACGTGGTGCTCAAGAGGTAGCAGCTCCCTCTTGGGAATATGTGTGACATATATCATGTTCACTGTTTTCACCTCGGGGGGGGGGGGCGGAATTTCTTCTGTCCCCCTGTGTTCAGTGGATGGGGTTCATCATCGTCCTTGCTTCGAGGCCCTTTCCCCTTGTGTTCGGTATTTATCTTACTGGCCTGTTTAAAAACCTAGCAGTTTCTGTTGGAGTGATTGGCAGGCTTGTCGGGGGTGTCATGAATCTGGCAAGGCCTGTATAATATCTTATCCAAATTAGATGGACCGTCTCTACTTCCTTTGAATGGCTTGTTCTGCTGATCGGGTTTGGAGCCATTGAATCCGGCATTGACCGCCGTGTCTTCAGTTTCTTTGTTTTTTTCCGACGGTTGTTTTTGTTACGTCGTGGCCTTCCGTTGCCATCCCTGGCTTCAGAGGTGCCAGGGGCGGTGCTACTGTTGCTTCTATGAGCCAACCAGCTATCTTCACCCACGCACAAGCGGGTTATAAGTGCAGTAAAAGCTGCCATAGTCTTCGGCTTTTCCTGACCGAGGTGTCGGGAGAGCCATTCGTCACGGACGCTGTGTTTAAAGCCTGATAAGTCTTCACCGTCCGGACAATCAACGGTTTGATCCTTTTTAATTAAGAACCGAGTCCAGAGTTTGCGGGCTGAATCACCGGGTTGCTAGACTATGTGACTAATGTCATCAGCGTCTGGTGGCCGGACATAAGTACCTTGGAAGTTATCTCGAAAAGCATCCTCCAAGTCTTCCCTGCTGCCAATAGAGTTCTCTAGGAGGCTATTCAACCAATGCTGTGCTGGTCCTTTTAGCTTTAGGGGGAGGTATTTAATAGCATGGAGATCATCACCGCGAGCCATGTGAATATGGAGAAGAAAATCTTCAATCCACACAACGGGGTCTGTCGTTCCATCGTATGCTTCAATGTCTACGGGTTTAAACCCTTTAGGGAACTGGTGCTGCATTACCTCGTCGGTAAAGCAGAAGGGGTGTGCGGCGCCTCTATATCAGGCGACGTCAAGACAGAGTTCGGATGGCATCCGTGTTTGGTTTTCGGCCTGAGTTTGGTTATGTTTATCACGCCAAGCTTGTTGGCTGTCGTCTCGTGTTGGAGCACGTCCCCTTGATCCATAGATTGATCTAGTCTGACCGGCTCTATTGTCCAAGTCCCGACATAAGTCGTAGGTATAGCCCGGAGCCGCTACCTCTCTACCTCGACAGCGAGTGTGGCAGCCCGGCTCAGAGCAACTGGTTTACCCTACATTGCGAGCCCAGAGATCAAGTCTTCAGGCAATACACAACAACTTGGTACAGAAACAACTGCTTTATTGATGCTTGCGGATTACATAAGTCTGATATTACATCGAGATACGAGGCCAAGCGGCACGCACGGTGCTGCTGAACAGTATGTACATTATTTAATGAACATGACGAGGGCCTCGATCACACGAACTACACAGTAGTAGAAGAACGACGAAGTGGAACTCCATAGCACAGGGACAATGACATGGACACAGCCTAGACGCGAGATGTGCTCCGATGCAAATCGACTTGCTTGAAAGCTGGCATGACACGCCAGGTCAGTACATTGAATGTACTTGCAAGCTCAGAACAAACATAAGCACGATGACATACAATATCATGATAATTAATCAAATTAATGCAAAATCAAGACTTAGTAAACATGCAACGAAACCAATATGCACACCGAGTCTCACAGACTTGCTTACCAGACGGTTACCTCGTAACCAGGTGGTGACCATACCGGGGTCACAACTGAAAACCAACTGCTCATGAACAACTCGAGAGTTCATGAAACACACAGCATCGCAACAACCATTTAGTTTGCAAGATTAATTATAAAAGTTAATCCATGGTTTGACTTACTTCCGAGCTATGCCCATAACCGCGGACGCGACTATCGATAGATTAAATACACTCTGCACAGGTAGCGCACTTTACCCACACTATGGAACACCTGGCCTCGCACTCCCATTCGGGTGGACCAAAGTGTTCCGACGAAACCCTCCCTTTCTCATGGCACTCTCCCGGCCACTCCGACCAACTCCCTCTCAGGGCTAGGTCTTGGGTGGCCCCATGCCTACCAAATGCACCAACGGCCACCATCGTGGAAAAACGGTCCCAAACGGGGACAACGTACCATAAAAACAAAAACGAGCACACAAGGTTATGTCTGCTTACCGAGCCAGGGTATGCACGCCCATAACCTTCCCTCGCGGGAGGCACTGGTGAGAGGCACAACAAAGGACCGAATCAAGACCTTCCCACAAGGTAAATCTGGTCGCACTGAATAAAAACCTGATTCAGTGGCACCATGATGGGATCAACATCATATTCAAGTTGAACTTAATCAAGTTTAACTTTGACAAAAACTTTTTATAAATAACAATGATATTGTGACTTAATCATGCAACTAATCGACATGCAATCAAACAACACAAGGATATGGATCAAACTTATCTACATAATTAACTTGCAATATTCAGGATCCAAATACTTCACTTGTCCTGATTCATTTTTATTATCCAGCAATATTTTTATTAACTCATCATTTTTATGAAAATCTCACTTAGTAAAAGAACCATCATTTTCTACCATAGAAAAATGACCAATGCAAAATTTTACTCTAATTGACCAAACAAGTTCATGCAATTTACCAGTAACTAAAACAAGCATATCAAACCTGGTAAAGTAACCAGCAATTAACAAAATTCATTTATCGAATTTTAAATGCAAGTAAAGACTCATATTGAAGTAGAAAATCATAGATATTGAAATAACACCATCCAAATGCTGGTGTGGCTTGCCTTAGTGTAGGGGAGGATCACACCCCTCTTGATTTGCTTCAAGACAAGCTTCTCCTTCTAAAAATAATTAAACACCACAAAAACAAATATTAAAACCCATTCTGAAAAACACCAGAAATTCTAGACAGGAAGGAAAAATCCACCTTTTGGTGTGCTTCTAGAGCTTTCTGAAACAAAGACAATGCAAAAAGGATCAAATCATTTGGACTTATGGTTTAGAAATGGGGGCTGGTCAAAGTTTGGGTCAATTTCTGAATAAATTTGAATTAAACAGAAATTCCTGGGGGGGGGGGGTGACATCGAAGGCGTAGAAGAGAAATACGCCTCCACTCGTACCCCTTCGGGTGAGAGTGGTGAGGCTGACGGGCGGGCCCCTTACGTCAGGAGAGAGAGAGAGGGGAAACAAGATCCGAATGTGACGGCGCTTCGCCGGAGTGCACGCCGGCGAGGAGGGGGTTTGAGGCTAATTTAGGGGGATAGGATTGAAGCTGGGCTCGTGGCGCACCTGCCCGTACCCGTGGCTTGCCATGGGATGGCTGGAGCTGCTCGCTGTCAAGATCGCAAGCTTCAGTGGCAGACGGGGTTCGCCGGAGTGGATGAAGACGACGGTTAGAGGCTGCTCCGGGGGCTCAGTAGCATCCAGACAGCACCAAGAGACCTCCAATTCCACGCCCGAGCAGTTGGTCGAGCTCGAGAGGCACCGGAGCGAGGTGGCCAAGCTGCGGAGGTCGCCAGAGTTCTCAAGTCGGGGCAGCTGGCCAGAGGCCTGCCCAACCGGGCTGTGTCCCTTCTATGTGTTCGTGGAGGTGGTGAGGAGTGGTGCGTGGCTAGGAAACAAGGAGGGAGGCTCTATATATACCCGGAGCGAGGGGGTAACGTGTCACCGCAGGAGCTCTCTGGAAGCCGACGAACGGCGACGAAGCGCTCTGGTGCGAGGGGGCAAGCGTGCAGTGTCGCTGTGGGAGGCTGTCCATGCTCGTGGACGAGCACAAGATGCAGGAGGAAGCGGACAAGTGCATGCGTGCACTGTGGCTTTTTGCCACGACGTGCCCGTGCTTGCTGCGGCGTCTCCGGCGTCGGCGAGCGCTAGAGAGAGGTCAAGGGTGATTGGTCGGGGCTGGTGGCGCGGCAGTCATCAGCGAGCGCTGGATCGAGCACGCGTTGAACAGAGGAGATGGAGACACCCAGAGCGCGTCGAGTAGCTTCCAGGCACCGTGTCTTCACGCGGTCACCATGGTGGCATGGCCAAGATGACGCCCAAACATGGCCAAACCATGTCTACGCTCTATTCCATGCAATGTTCAGTCTAGGAAAGTTGAAAGCTCATACCCAGGCCCACCAGAATTGACTCAACCAAGTTGGCAAGTTTCTGACCAGAAACTTGGTCGCCAAGCTTGGCTGGCTTCTAGATGGCCATTAGGGCTGATGTCCTAGGGTTTAGGTTCTCTTAGGAGGGTAGTTAATCTCAAGAAAGATCAGGGCAAAAAGATCAAGGAAAAATGCACTTGCTATACAATGTGCATTTCTGGTCCAGAAGAGGAATGATTTTCTATACCAAAATTATTACAAAAAGTCAGGCAATATTTATGCTTGTGAAGGTGTGCCAAGGTCCAAAGAATATATAGGAATTATCTTAGATTTTTAGGAGCATTAAAAATGAGGGTTGCTTTGGAGCACAAGTTTCTGAAAAGGGTTTCAGGGAGGAAAATGAATATTTTTTCTTTATGAAAAATATTCATTTGATTATTTTGGGGATTTATCAAAGAGATAAGGTTGAATGGGAAGTAGATAGGTCACTTGGGTGAAAGTCAAGGGTATGCCCAAGTGACAAGTCCATTTGAAATGATTCCGAAATCCAAATCAAGGCAAGGCAAAAACCATGTCCGGAAACAGAGAGAAGGCAAGTCCGGAAAAAGAGAGAAGGCAAAATCCAGGCTGTCACAAACCTCCCACACTTAGGATGAATCTCGTCCTCGAGATTCGGTTGCTTGGGAAACCAATTCTGGGTATGCAGTCCTTAAAAAATTCCTCTATTTCCCAGGTTGCTTCCTCTTCAGTGTGATGCTTCCATTGAACCTTGTAAAACCTTATTGCTTTGCTGCGAGTGACCCTTTCTGCCTGATCCATATTCTGATTGGCTTTTCCTCATAAGTCAAATCCTTAGCCAATTCTATCTTTGCCATATCAGTCCTTTTCTCCGGTGGCGAGATGCATCTCCTCAGCTGCGAGATATGGAACACATTGTGTATTTCTGACAGTTCCGGTGGAAATTCCAATTGATATGCAACTGTTCCGACTCTGGTCATACCTAGAAACGGACCGATGTATCTGGGTGCCAATTTTCCGCAGGTCTGAAACCTCTTGATTCTATTCATAGGGGTGAATCGGAGATATACGTGCTCTCCGGGTTCGAAGCTGATCTGACGGTGTTTGGCATCATAGTAGCTCTTCTGTCATGATTTGGCCAGCTGTAGTCTGTCTCGGATTTCCTTGACTTGCTTCTCCTCTTTGAGCATTAAATCAGTCCCAAAAATATGGTTGTCTCCGGTTTGAGACCATTTTAATGGAGTGCGGCATTTCCGGCCATACAAAGCTTCATAGGGTGACATCTTTAAGCTGGTTTAGAAACTGTTGTTGTAGGAAAACTCGGCGTAGGGCAGACAGTCTTCCCACTTGGTTCCTTGGGCCAATGCACATGCCCAGAGCATATCTTCGAGTATTCGATTTACTCGCTCAATCTGTCCATCTGTCTGGGGATGATAAGCCATGCTGTACTTCAGAGCAGTCCCCAAGGCTTCATATAGTCGAGACCAAAATGCTGAAGTGAAGAGTGATCCCCTGTCGGAGGTGATGGTCTTGGGTACTCCATGCAGACTGACAATTCGTGACACATATAATTGTGCAAGCTGATTTGCATGGTAGGTGGTCCAGATGGGAAGGAAATGTGCCACCTTTGTTAAGGTGTCCACTATGACCCATATTGCGTCCTTTCCTCAGTGAGACCTTGGTAATTCGGTGATGAAATCCATGCAGATATCGTCCCATTTCCATTGGGATACTGGCAAAGGTTGGAGGAGTCCGGCGGGTTTTTGGTGTTCCGCCTTTACCTTGTTGCATATATGGCAACAAGCCACAAAGTATGCGATGTCTTTCTTCATTCCATCCCACCATAATACCTGACGAAGGCCTTCATACATTTTGGTACCACCTGGGTGAATTGAGTATGGCGCTTCATGTGCTTCTGCCAAAATTTTCTTCTTCAGACCTTCAAGGTTGGGTGCACAAATCCTTTCGTGGAATCTTACCTTACCTCATTGATCCCTAGAGAAATCTGGTGCATGCCCTTTGTGCATCCTTTGGACATATATTTTCAATAGTTTGTCATCTGCCTGAGCACAACAGATTTCTTTTCCGAGAGTAGGGGAAACTTCCAATATGTTGGCAAGACGGGCATCGGTGGTCACCAAATTGAGCTGAGTGATTTCTTCATAAAGCTTAGGAGGCAATGAATCCATGAGAGCATTAAGGTTGGCGGGTTTGCGGCTGAGGGCATCAACCACTACATTAGCTTTGCCCGGGTGATAATTTATTCCGAGGTCGTAGTCCTTAACCAACTCGAGCCATCATCGCTGTCGAAGGATCAGATCGGGCTGAGTGAATATATACTTGAGACTCTTGTGGTCGGTAAATATCTGGCACTTCTTTCCAATCAGGTAGTGTCTCAAGATCTTTAAAGCGTGCACCATCGGGGCCAATTCCAAATCATGAGTGGGGCAATTTCCTTCATGTTGCCAGAGTTGTCGGGATGCATAAGCCACAACCTTTCCATCTTGCATGAGTACGCATCCAAGACCTTCTCTGGAGGCGTCATAGTAGACATCAAAACTGTGGTAGATGTCTGGAAGAGTCAATACTGGTGCTGACGTCAGCCTGATTTTTAACTCATTGAAACTCCATTCGCAGTCCTCGGTCCATTCAAACTTTTTATCCTTCTTGAGGAGCTCGGTCATTGGCTTGGAAATCTTGGAGAATCCTTCAATAAAACAGCGATAATATCCAGCTAGTCCAAGGAAACTCCGGATTTCTGAGACCGTCGTGGGTGCGGACCAATCAAGTACATCTTTCACCTTGCTTTGATCCACTGAGATTCCTTCTGCCGAGGGGACATTCCCAAGGAATCCAACTTGCTGGAGCTAGAACTCACATTTGCTGAACTTGGCATAAAGCTGATGGTCGTGAAGCCTTTGCAAAACTACTCGGAGATGTTCCTTGTGTTCGTCTTTGCTCTTGGAGTAAATGAGGATGTCATCAAAGAGCACCACCACAAATTTGTCCAAGAAATCCATAAACACCTTGTTCATCATATGCATGAAGAAGGCAGGGGTGTTGGTGAGGCCGAAGGACATAACGGTATACTCATAAAGACCGTACCGAGTGGTGAACGCGGTCTTGGGAATATCCTCCTTCTTTATCTTGAGCTGATGATATCCGGTCCTCAAATCAATTTTGGAGAATACTTTGGCTCCGCTGAGTTGACCAAACATATCGTCAATCCTTGGCAGCGGGTTCTTGTTTTTGATGGTGACATCATTCTGCTGTCGGTAGTCTACGCACATTCGTAGGCTTCCATCCTTTTTATCCACGAATATCGCGGGTGATCCCCATGGTGAAGAGCTTGGGCAGATGTATCCTTTCTGCAGCATCTCATCCAGCTGTTTCTTTAATTCCACCAATTCTGATGAAGGCATCCAATAATATTTCTTCTGTATTGGTGTGGTTCCAGGCACTAAATCAATTGCAAATTCTAGTTCTCTACCAGGCGGCATGCCTGGTAATTCTTCTGGGAATACATCTGGGTACTCACTAACCATTGGAATTAGCTCCACCTCTTCTGCCATGGCTGTGAACATCATACCCTTCTTGGGTATGCTCTTGCAGGGATAAAAACTTGTGGTGTGATCTTCCGTATTTGTCATGGTAACTTCTCAGGTCGCACAGTTGATGCATGCTTGGTATTGGGTTAACCAATTCATGCCCAGAATAATATCCAATTTGTTGGAATCGATGATTATCAGAGATATTGGAAACTTGACGCCCTTGATGTCAATTTCCATATTGCGGTAGACCAGATTGCTTCTGAGTAGGGATCCCGGGGATTGTACCAGCATGTGTTTTCCCAAAATCGAGCAAGGAAATTTGTTTTGGGCAGCAAAACTCCGCGAGATAAAAGAGTGGGAAGCCCCAGAGTCAAATAAAATTACGGCGGGTAGGCCATTAACGAGGAACATACTAATGACGACTTCTAGGTCATCTTGGGCTTTGTTTGTGGAGATATGATGGCTTTGCCCTAGGATCATATCGGGGGCGGAATACGGCTCCATGTAGTTGACTTGCGGATGGAATGGAGCTGTTTGCTTATTGTTCTTGGGGCACTGCCTGGCGTAATGTCCTGTTTGCCCACAGCTGAAACAGGAGTTGTTGCGCTAACGATCTTTGCGCACCGGGCTGGTCACGATATTCTTGACTTGAGTGGTGGTCTTGTTGACATTTTGCTGCCAGTTGGGTTCGTACTCCACTTGAGTCTGTTGGCAAGTACGAGGCTTCTGCACTGGTTGCATCTCCTTCTTCGGCTTGAATTTGCGCTTGTGGTCATTAATAGCTGGCTTGTTGTCGTGTTGGAGCTTGTGTTCCCTTGCTGCGACGAGGGCCTTGTTCACCAGAGTCAGGAAGTCCGGAAAATCAAACATGCTGAGGGTGCACCTGAGATGCTGATTCAGGCCTCCAAGAAATCTGTCGATCTTCCATTCTTCTGTGGCCACATTGTTGAAATAATAGCGGGACAAATGGTTGAACTAATTCAGATACTCGTTGACTGTCATGCTGCCTTGAGTAAGGGCGAGGAATTCGTGCTGCTTGATTTTCGTAATCCCGGTGGGAATGTGATACTTGCGGAAATGATCCTTGAATTTAGCCCAAGTAATTTCCTCGTCCGCGGGCCCTATTGCTTTAGCATTATCCCACCATATAGCGGCAGCTCCTTCGAGATAATGCGTTGCGAAGGGAACCTTGTCTCCCTCTTCAGTGCGACCAATCTCCAGTTTCCTCTCAATAGTCCTTAACCAATCATCTGCGTCTAATGGATCAATAACTTGGCTGAAGCTGGGAGGCTTGGTTCGCAGAAAATCTGACAGCTTGGAGTGATGGCCATTCTAGTTTCCATTCTTCCCAACCATAACTTGCACATTTTTCAATATTTCCAGCAAATCGTTGCTCCTTCTTTCTTCAATCATTCACAGGATTTGCTTAGTGGAAGGCGGATGTGGCGGTGGAGATGGAGGTGGCTGGTATGGCTAGAGGGAATGTCCTGCCTGTCTTGCGGAGCGACGGACAAGGACATCCTCACAAGCTTGACTGATGTTGCCTCCACGCATCATCCTATTATTTATTTTTCCCAATACATAGCAACCTTGATGAGAAAAAACCAACATGGGAGGAAAGCCATTGAAAAATCCCAAAAGAAAACAGCGAAACAAAGCCAAAGAGAATAAAAATTTCCAACATAATTATACATAGACTCAACATGGAAGTAATCATCACAACAGTTCTACTACCATCATACATGAAACTAAGCATCATGACACATGCGACTACACTCATACATCATACTCATTATGAAAGCGATACTCTAGCGGTCTACTGCTCAGACTTCGCTGCTGTGGGCTCCTGTCCTGAGCCGGACCCTGATCCTGAACTGATAGTAGAGACCTCTGGGTTAAGAGAGATGCGACGGCGCTGCCTCGAGGGCTCTCCCTCAGGGGCAGGTGCGGGATGGGATCTAAGCATATGAGCGGCAGGAGTAGTGACAAGGGAAGCCCACGCAGCAGGAGCACTACGAGGGGTCACCGTCAGAGGGTTAACGGTACCCTGTGAAGTCACCGGGGGAATGAGGTGGCAGGAACTAGAGTAGTGTAGATGATAGTGGGAAGAGGGTTCCTAGTACGAGCAGCAGCGAGAGCTGTCCGGGCGCGTGAAAGCTCCCGAGCTAACTCGTAGTTCAGGAGATAACTGGCAGTGATATAGCGAGAAAGGTGGCTAGTGGGACGATCGCTCGCCGGATTAATCAAAGGAATGTGGATACGCCCATTCTCGTGCAGAGATGGGTAGTAGAAGAAACCTGGGTGGGTGTGCATGCGAACCTCGTTGTAGCGCAAGTCTACAAGAGCCTCGATAGCAGCAAACTGAACCGCCTAAGATGGCGTAGAAGCAAGACCACCCTTAGTAGAACGAGTGTAAGCACCAGAAGGGGAACTATGGTGTAGAGTGACCTCAGCATAATACTCATACAATCCACCGGCCAGATGCTCCCGATACACCCGATACTCTAGATCAGCACCCTCTGGATAGAGTCGTCGCGACACGTTCTGAAGCATCTGCGGCAATGTGTACGGAGCTGGCTCGGGATGGTACAAGATCGGTACTGGAGCTATCTACACTCACAAACCATACGGTTAGTAATAACAACAAATAAACATGCATGCAATGCAGCAACCAATTTCTATTACTATCGGCACTCAGACGAAGCTATCTACCGTTTCACTAACTCACTAACGGTCTAGCGTGCCCTACAATCAGCGCGGCTCTGATACCAGGCGTTGTGGCACCCCGGCTTAGAGCAACCAGTTTACCCTGCATTGCCAGCCCAGAGATCAAGTCTTCTGGCAATACACAACAACTTGGTATAGAAAAACCCGCTTTATTGATGCTAGCGGATTACATAAGTCTGATATTACATCGAGATACGAGGCCAAGCGACACGCATGGTGCTGCTGAACAGCATGTACATTATTTAATGAACATGACGAGGGCCTCAATCACACGAACTACGCGGCAGCGGAAGAACGACGAAGTGGAACTCCATAGCACAGGGACACCGACGTGGACACGGCCTAGATGCGAGATGCGCTCCGATGCGAATCGACTTGCCTCAAAGCTGGCATGAGACGCCAGGTCAGTACATTGAATCTACTTTCAAGCTCACAACAAACATAAGCACGATGACAGACAATATCATGACAATAAATCAAATTAATGCAAAAGCAAGATTTACTGAACATGCAATGAAACCAAGACGCACACCGAGTCTCACGGACTTGCTTACCACATGGTTACCTCATAACCAGGCGGTGACCATACCGGGGTCACAACTAAAAACCAACCGCTCATGAACAATTCGAGAGTTCATGAAACACACAGCATCGCAACCATTTAGTTTGCAAGATTAATTATAAAAGTTGATCCATGTTGTGACTTAGTGACGAGTTATGCCCTTAACCAAGGACGTGGCTATCGATAGATTCAATACAATCTGCAGAGGTAGCGCACTTTACCCACACTACGGAACACCTGGCCTCGCACTCCCATTCGGGTGGACCAAAGTGTTCCGACGAAACCCTCCATTTGTCATGGCACTCTCCCTGCCACTCCGACCAACTCCCTCTCAGGGCTAGGTCTTGGGTGGCCCCATGCCTACCAAAGGCACCAATGGCCACCATCGTGGCAAAACGGTCCCAAACGGGGACAAGGTACCATAAAAACAAAAACGAGCTCACAAGGTTATGTCTACTTACCGGGCTAGGGTATGCACGCCCATAACCTTCCCTCGGGGAGGCGCCGGTGGGAGGCACAACAAAGGACCGAATCAAGACCTTCCCACAAGGTAAATGTGGTCGCACTGAATAAAAACCCGATTCAGTGGCACCACGATGGGATCAACATCATATTCAAGTTGAACTTAATCAAGTTTAACTTTGACAAAAACATTTTATAAATAACAATCATATTGTGACTTAATCACGCAACTAATCGACATGCAATTAAAGAACACAATGATATGGATCAAACTTATCTACATAATTAACTTGCAATATTCAGGATCCAAAAACTTCACTGGTACTAATTCATTTTTATTATCCAGCAATATTTTTATTAACTCATCATTTTTATGAAAATAAGAACTATCATTTTCTACCATAGCAAAATGACCAATGCAAAATTTTACTCTACTTGACCAAACAAGTTCATGCAATTTTAAATGCAAGTAAAAACTCATATTGAAGTAGAAAATCATAGATATTGAAATAATACCATCCAAATGCTGGTGTGGCTTGCCTTAGTGTAGGGTAGATCACACCCCTCTTGGTTTGCTTCAAGACAAGCTTCTCCTTCTAAAAATAATTAAAGATCACAAAAACAAATATCAAAACCCATTCTAAGAATCACCAGAAATTCTAGACAGCAAGGAAAAATCCACCTTTTGGTGTGTTGCTAGAGCTTTCTGAAACAAAGACAATGCAAAAAGAATCAAATCATTTGGACTTATGGTTTAGAAATGGGGGCTGGTCAAAGTTTGGGTCAATTTCTGAATAGATTTGAATTAAACAGAAATTCCTAGGGGGGTGACGTCAAAGGCGGAAAAGAGAGATACGCCTCCACTTGTACCGCTTCAGGCGCGAGTGGTGAGACTGACGGGCGGGCCCCGCACGTCAGGAGAGAGAGAGAGGGGAAACGAGATCCAAATGCGTCGGCGCTTCACCGGAGGGCACGCCGGCAAGGAGGGGGTTTGGGCTAGTTTAGAGGGATATGATTGAAGCTGGGCTCGTGGCGCACCTGCCCGTACCTGTGGCTTGTCGTGGGATGGCCGGAGCTACTCGCGGTCAAGATCGCAAGCTTCGGTGGCGGACAGGGTTAGCCAGAGTGGACGAAGACGATGGCTAGAGGCGGCTCCGGGGCTCAACAGCATCCATACAGCACCAAGAGACCTCCAATGCCACACCCAAGCAGCTGGTCGAGCTCGAGAGGCACCGGAGCAAGGTGGACGAGCTACGGAGGTCGTCAGAGTTCTCTGTTCGGGGCAGCCGGCCAGAGGCTTGCCCGACCGGGATGTGGCCCTTCTACGTGTTCGTGGAGGTGGTGAGGAGTGGTGCATGGCTAGGAAACGAGGAAGGATGTTCTATATATACCCGGAGCGAGGTGTGGTAACGTGTCGCTGTCGGAGCTCTCTGGAAGCCGGCGAAGGGCGACGAAGCGCTCTAGTGCGAGGGGGCAAGCGTGCAGCGTTGCTGTGGGAGGCTGTCCATGCTCGTGGACAAGCTTAAGACGCAGGGGGAAGCGGACAAGTGCACGCGCGCACTGTGGCTTTTGGCCGCGACGTGCTCGTGCTTGCTGCGGCGTCTCCGGCATCGGCGAGCGCCAGGGAGAGGTCCAGGGTGATGGGTCGGGGCTGGTGGCGCGATAGTCGCCGGTGAGCGCTGGATCGAGCCCGTTTGAATAGAGGAGATGGCGACACCCAGAGCATGTCAAGTAGCTGCCAGGCACCGTGTCTTCACGCTGTCACCACGCTGGCATGGTCAAGACGATGCCCAAACGCGGCCAAACCTTGTCTACGCTCTAGTTCAAGCAGTGTTTAGTGTAGGGAAGTTGAAAGCTCATACCCAGGCCGACCAGAATTGACTCAACCAAGCTGGCAAGTTTCTGACCAGAAACTTGGTCGCCAAGTTTGACTGGCTTCTAGATGGCCATTTGGGCTGATCTCCTGAGGTTTAGGTTCTCTTAGGAGGGTAGTTAAGCTCAATAAAGATCAAGGCCAAAATATCAAGGAAAATGCACTTGTTGTATAATGTGCATTTCTGGTCCAGAAGAGGAATGATTTTCTACAGAAAAAATATTACAAAAAATCAGGCAATATTTTTGCTTGGGAAGGTGTGTCTAGGTCCAAAGAATATTCAGGAATTATCTCAGATTTTTAGGAGCATTAAAAATGAGGGTTGCTTTGGAGCACAAGTTTCTAAAAAGGGTTTCAGGGAGGAAAATGAATATTTTTCATTATGAAAAATATTCATTTTATTATTTTGGGGATTTATCAGAGAGATAATGTTGAATGGGAAGTAGATAGGTCACTTGGGTGAAAGTCAAGGGTATGACCAAGTGACAAGTCCATTAGAAATGATTCCTAAATCCAAATCAAGGCAAGTCAAAAACCAAGTCCGGAAAGAGAGAAGGCAAGTCCAGAAAAAGAGAGAAGGCAAAATCCAGGCTGTCACAGCAAGGTGGCACGGGCTGGTTCTCGGCGTAAATAGCCGCTTTATCCCGTCCACGTGGTGGTCGGTCTGGTTCGTCAGCATGATTATATCTTGACGGTATTGGCTCAAGGGCCTCATCGTCAAATTGTGGTAGTAGCCTGTGCTTCAGGTAGCTCTTTGTTGGGCGCTCGAGACCATATTCTTTGGCAGCCAGGACCTTCGTCCATCTATCGTTGAGCGTATCCTGTTCGGTTTGAAATTGTTGATGTTTCTTTTTTAGGCTCCTCGCAGTGGCGATGAGCTGTCGCTTGAAGCGCTCTTGCTCGAGGGGTTCCTCTGGCATGATGAAATCTTCGTTGCTGAGGCTGACATCCTCCTTGGAGGCCGGTAGATAGTTACTAGCTTCCAAATCCTCATGCTCGACAGGTTCGTCTGGATTGACTTGTCCATCCTCCCACTCATCCTGCTCACCAACAGGCTCGACGGGGTGGTCGGAGTCTACGGCATTCTCCGGAGTGTCATTGTCTCTGGTGCCAATATTTCTTTCCTTTTCGTGATGCGATCGTGAGCGGCGCTGCTGACATCGGTGTTTTGGTGGTGCCTCGACAGGCTTGTCCTCAATCGGGTCTTGAGCGCTATCGTCGTCCTTCTTTTCGGGGGTATCCACCATGTACACGTCGTAAGTAGAAGTGGTCGTCCAATGCCCAGCGATAGGTGGGTTTTGGCCTGGTTCGCCTCCGGCATCGTCGTCCATACCGTCGATGTCTTTGAAGGCGTAGTCTATCATTTCTGTCAAATCCTCGACAGTGGCTATTAAGTGGGTGGTGGGTGGGATGCAAAATTCCCCACGCTCAGCCCATTGTTCAAGCTGGGAATAGTTCGGAAGTGACACTTCAGTGATAGCGAGAGATCGCATTAAGTCCAGGGCCTCATTTAGGAGCGATAGCTGGACGGGTGACTGAGGGCCTACAGAGCTGGGTATGGAAATCGCCGCTTGACCGTGCTAAATGGATGCAGGCCTCAAGAGTTCGGAGTTAACATCCATAGGTGAGTACGGCTTCCTGATGACACGGGGAGTTTTGTCTGATTTTAGGCCTGCCGATAATATGGTCACCTCTGGGTCTCTGGCAGGGAGCTCCATAGTGGGAGATGGTCCTGCGGGGTTCATACTCCCGTCTTTGGATAGGGTGGTCCGCTCTGGATCTAAGGTCAGAGTATGAACGATAGTTGATCATTGAACGGAGCCTGGTGTTGGATCCAATGGGCTTCCTTCATGAAGATGAGGAGCGGCGGTCGAGGCCGAGAACCCTTTGAAGATCAACTCTCCTTGGATATCAGCAATATAATTCAGGCATCCAAACCTGATATGGTGACCAGGAGCATAGCTGTCGATCTGTTCAAGGTTACCAATTTAATTGGCATGCACAGCGAAGTTGCCAAACACGAAAGGTTGACCAGGGAGGAAAGTTTCCCCGGAAATAGCATCGTTGTCGATGATCAAATGAGCCATCGAACCTTCTGCCGACAACATCGTGGAACTCTCGATAAAAGCACCAATGTCGGTGTCAAAACCGGCCGATCTTGGGTAGGGGTTCCCGAACTATGCGTCTGAGGATCGAAGGTAACAAGGGACAAGTGGGACACAATGTTTACCCAGGTTTGGTCCCTCTTAATGGAGGTAAAACCCTACGTCCTGCTTGATTGTATTCGATGAGTATAGGTGTTACAAGAGTTGATCTACCTCGAGATCATAATGGCCAAACCCTAGATGTCTAGCCTATGTCAATTCTACTTGTTCCTACGGACTAAACCCTCCGGTTTATATAAACACCGGAAAGGCCCAGGGTTAGAGTCGGTTTGTAGAGGAAGGAAATTCCACATCCGAACACCAATCCTACCTGGACACGGGGAAAGGTCTTCCGCTTTGTATATTCACGGCCCAATAGTCCGGCCCATATTGAATAGCCCGGACACTCGAGGACCCGCCCCCCCAATCCAGGACTCCCTCAGCTGCCTTGCACCATAGATCGCCGGCTCCATGCCGACACCCTGTAAATCAGTGCGTTCAAATTTGGCACTTTTACGGGCTCATTTACCATATTTAGGGGATTATGTGCATTTTCTAGGCATTTAGCGCAGATAAATCCAATTTACCTACAGCTCCACTGGTGTGATGAGAGGGACGTGAATTGTCGTTCGATCGTGCGCATCCTACGATACACATGCGTGATCTGTGTGGTTGGGGTTCCGGCCAATTATAACACAACACACAATAGGCTTAGCGCACACTATTTCCGGAGGCATGGGAGATGAGCCGTGTGCAACAATGAATGACCAACATTGTAAGGGAAGCCAAATCTCCTTCGAAGTTTGTCCTTGAACTCTTAAAAACGACCACACTGTACGACTGTATGGCCACTCTGCCCTAGAGCTCTCTCCAGGCGTCGTTCATGGCACCCCCAACAGAGTAACTGACAAGGAAGCGATGGCACCTCGCCGTGTTGAGTTCCTCACCGCCCGCGACCGCATACGTGGTAAGGAAGCGATGGCATCCTGCCGTGTCGAGTTCATCGCCGCCTGCTGCTACCTATTGAGCATGCGTTGGTTTTCCCTTGAAGAGGAAAGGGTGATGCAGCAAAGCAGCGTAAGTATTTCCCTCAGTTTTTGAGAACCAAGGTATCAATCCAGTAGGAGACCACGCACGAGTCACCTCGTACCTACACAAACAAATAAGAACCTCGCAACCAACACGATAAAGGGGTTGTCAATCCCTTCACGGCCACTTGCAAGAGTGAGATCTGATAGAGATAATAATAATAAGATAAATATTTTTGGTATTTTTATGATATAAATTGAAAGTAAAGATGGCAAAATAAAATAAAATGGAAACTTGTATGATGGAAAATAGACCCGGGGGCCATAGGTTTCACTAGTGACTTCTCTCAAGATAGCATAAGTATTACGGTGGGTAAACAAATTACTGTCGAGCAATTGATAGAATTGAGCATAGTTATGAGAATATCTAGGTATGGTCATGTATATAGGCATCACGTCCGTGACAAATAGACCGACTCCTGCCTGCATCTACTACTATTACTCCACACATCGACCGCTATCCAACATGCATCTAGAGTATTATGTCCATAAGAACGGAGTAACGCTTTAAGCAAGATGACATGATGTAGAGGGATAAACTCATGCAATATGATATAAACCCATCTTTTTATCCTCGATGGCAACAATACAATACGTGTTGTTTCCCCTACTGTCACGAGGATCGAGCATCGCAAGATTGAACCCAAAGCTAAGCACTTCTCCCATTGCAAGAAAGATCAATCTAGTAGGCCAAACCAAACTGATAATTCAAAGAGACTTGCAAAGATAACCAATCATACATAAAAGAATTCAGAGAAGATTCAAATCTTGTTCATAGATAATCTTGATCATAAACCCACAATCTATTACCTCATAATCAATTTCTCTCTGTGCAACTAGTGCGGCGCTGACCACCTGGTTCGTTGCCGCCAGGTACAGCAGCACCGGTTCCTGTGGCCTAGGCGCAACTAGTATTGGCGCGGAGGAGAGGTACCTCTTCAAATCTTGCAATGCTGCTTCGGCTTCTGGCATCCACTCCATCGGGCCCGCCTTTTTCAAAATCTTGAAAAAGGGAAGGGCGCGCTTGGCGGACATGGAAATGAACCTGCTCATGGCGGCAACGCAACCAGCAAGCCGACGCACATCCTTGACTCGCTTGGGCGCTTCAATCTGCTCTATAGCGTTGATCTTGTCCGGATTGGCCTCTATCCCACGCTGTGACACAAAGAAACCGAGAAGCTTGCCAGACGGGACGCCGAAGACGCACTTCTCAGGGTTCAGCTTGAGATTGATCTTGCGTAGGTTTGCAAATGTTTCTTGTAAATCTGTTATGAGGGTTGCCCTGTTCTTGGTTTTGACCACTATATCATCCATATAAGCTTCCATATTTCTAGGGAGCTGGGGTTCAAAACCAATCTGGACCGCCCATGCAAACGTTGAACCAACACTCTTCAACCCAAAAGGCATCCGTATAAAGCAATACGTACCACATGGGGTGATGAATGCCGTTTTCTCTTCATCTTCCCTTGTCATGAAGATCTGGTGGTAGCCGGAGTAGGCATCGAGGAATGACAACAGATCACACCCAGCTGTGGAGTCAACAATCTGGTCGATGCGTGGCAACGGGAAGGGGTCTTTGGGATAAGCCTTATTAATATCTGTGTAATCAATACACAGCCTCCACTTCCCATTTTCCTTGCGCACTACCACCGGATTGGCCAACCACGTTGGATGGAGCACTCCTCTTACCAAACCCGCTGCTTCCAGTTTCCGGATCTCCTTTGTGATGAACTCTTGTCGTTCCAAAGCTTGCTTTCTGATCTTCTGCTTGACGGGCCGCGCATGAGGACAGACATCAAGGTGGTGCTCAATCACCTCCCTAGGAACGCCGGGGATGTCGGATGCTTGCCATGCAAACACATCGACATTCGCCCACAGGAAGGTGACGAGTGCATCTTCCTATTTGTCGTCAAGGGTGGAGCTTATGGTAAAAGCTCCTCCCGTGCCATCCTGCTTGACAGAAACCTTCTTGGTTCCCGGCGGTGTGGCCCTGGACTTCTTGTTTCTGTCGGCGGAGCTCTCTGGCACGTCCTCGACGGGAGTGCTACACTCCGAAGAGGTGCGCTTGCCGGAGTGGGTGCCTGAGGTCTCACCGGTCTTTTTCTTTTGCCTTCCCGGGGCTCCAGCGGCAGGAGCAAGCGCCTTAGCAGTGGCGGCTGCTGCAACTGCTTGTTGGTAGAGTTGGTCAGCGCAAATTAGCGCATCCTTCTTGTCTGATGGGACGGTGATGATCGTCACAGGCCCCGGCATCTTCAGGGTGTTGTAGGCGTAATGTGACGCCGCCATGAACTTGGCCAGCGCTGGGCGGCCAAGGATCCCATTGTAAGGCAAGGGGATCTTGGCAACGTCGAACACAATCCTTTCTATCCTGTAGTTCAGATTACTCCCAAAAGTCACGGGCAACGTGACCTTTCCCTTTGGTTGACTTCTTCCCGGGTTGACCCCCTGAAATGTTCCCGTCTCTTCAAGGTCTTCATCAGGAATCTGCAATTTCTCGATCACGGTAGGCGAGATTAAGTTCTGACTGGCCCCGCCATCGACTAGTTTCTTTGTCACCTGAGGTTGCGTATTGTTGGTGAAACCAACAATGGCAAGCACCCGACTGCAGTAGTGCGATCAGGGTGATCCTTAGTGTCAAAAATGATAGGTGTGCTGGACCACTTCAGCGGCCTTTGGGCATCAAACGATGGTTCCGCCGCTGTAATCTCACGCGCCCACTCTTTAAGCTAGCGGTGAGAGGTATGCAGCGAGGCGCCGCCATCGACGCACATGGCCTCTGTAGCTTTCTAAAATTCTTGGTCACCAGACTCATCGTCCTCTTCGTGATCATCGTCTCCTGGCTTTTTGTCCCGGCCCCGGGCGGGCCTCTCCCGCTGTTTATCTTTGCCGCGACAGCCCGCCTGGCCGTCACGCTTCTTGCCGGACCCCTCAGCAGCATCCTGGCCTTTCTCCTTGTCCCGCCTCTCATATTCAGCCCTCTGCTTCTCAGCAAGGAGCTCAACCTATCGGCAGTTCTGGAGATCATGGCCTTTGGTGTGATGGATCTTGCAGTATTGCTTGTCGGAGTTTCCTGGCTTCTCGGCAGCCGCCAAGGCCCGGCAGGCGACACATCCGACAATTTCCTTGCCGAGGTCATCTGCCTTGGTTTTCTTGGCGGAGCCGGCGTCGTCAGATCCCTCGACGGCAAGCACAGCTTTACCTTTGCGCTTCCTGTTGTGGCGCCGGCCTTTCTTCGCCGGGGCGGCAGTATCCTCATCTGAGGAGTCGGTTTCCATGCCGGCATCTTCGCTGGGGTACTTCCTTCCCTCTTCAACTCGGGCACATCTGTCAGCAAGAACATAGAGTTCTGCCACATCTTTCACCTTGTTCATTGCCAGTTCTTCGCGCATCTTGCGGTTACGCATGTTCTGATGGAACGCGCTGATGATGGCGGCAGGGTGAACATCAGGGATATTGTACTGTACCCGGCTGAACCTCTGTATATACTTGTGCAGACTCTCGCCTCCCTTCTGGGGAATGACATACAGGTCGCTTGCTTGGCCACGGGCTTGGTGACCTCCAGTAAAGGCGCCCACAAATTCATGGCACAAATACGACCAGGAGGAAATAGAGTCTACCGGCAAGTGCATCAACCACGACATGGCGTTGGGTTTAAGAGCTAATGGAAAGTAATTCACAAGCAGCTTATCGTCACGGGCTCCGGCGGCTTGCATCGCGATGGTGTAGATGCTGAGGAACTCAGACAGGTGAGTCTTGCCGTTGTACTTTTCGCCAACGTCAGATTTGAAGGTGCGGTGAGTGGGCCACTGGAACTGCCGCAGCTCACAGGTAAAAGCCGGACAGCCTACCTCGTAAGGTAGGCCTCCAGGGCTCTCCGGGGCCGGGTGGTTCACAGCAGGCCCTGCTCGCCTGTCTGACTGGTGGCGTGCTCCGCGCCGGCGCTTGATAGTGGTTCGAGCGTCTTCATGGGCTCGTTCCCGAAGAACTTGGCGCTGGTCACAGTGGGTCCGCGGGTCAGACGATGCTATGGAGATGTCGTCGCCCGCGACGTCGCGATGAGCCGGCGTCCGCGGTACCGGATGGGGAAGAGGTGAATGCACCGTGGTCGCGGCGCCACCGGCTTTTCCGCCACTGGTCCGCGGGACTCCATCGGAGCGTCGACCCGGGGGCCCCACCGGACTTGGTTTGTCTTTGTTGGCCATTGCAACAAGGCTTTGGATAGTGGCTCTCCATTTGTCGAGTTTCCCCATAGTGGGAGGAAAGTCGAGGAGCAACTGCGCGCGCGCCAGGGCCTCTGCTGGCGTCGGTGGCAGTGAAACCTGCACGGATCGCGACGCGCTTCGACTTCTGACCATGTCAGAAGGAGCTCTATCACGACCCCGCGGTCGCATGCCATTTTCACCAGCGCCTCGGCGAGTGGGCAGGTTTTCTACGTCCCGGGAGTGGCGCTCGGGGCTCTTCCCGCGGTGACGCCTGGGATCTTCGGCGTGATTACGCTGTTCGTCGCGCGCTGCCTGGGAGGAGCACGCTGTTGGCGCCGGCGTGGGAGTCTTGGAGGCCCTTGCGTCGCCTTCGGGCGGGGCGACGATGACCTTGGAAGGCCCCGCTTCACCCGCGAAGGGCTTGGCTCCGCCTTTGGATTTGGCGACGTGTGGCCCATAACCAGGCGCACAAACATCGCCGCCTCCCAAACTCCGGCTGCTGGGATGGTGTTGGAGTTCGCATTCAGCGCCCCGGGTCCTTTCTGCGACCGGTCCACTGCTTGCCCGTGTCGGGACGGGCTGTCCGGCTTCCGACTGGCCAACCGCCATCGTCGTCTTCTTCTTGGGCCCCATGATGATGAACAAGCGCTGAACTAACTGCTAAAGCCGATTCTCACAACTGCGCCCCTACCTGGCACGCCAAAGATGTCGGTGGGAACGACACCTATGGGATCACAGGAATCCCTACTGTGGTTAGCGGGGCGCGGGGTCGTGAGAAGAGCGGATCCAACAGATAGCACACGGTTCGTTTATCCAGGTTCGGGCCGCGAGGATGCGTAAAACCCTACTCCTGCTTTGGTGGATTTTATATCTGTGTTCTTGAGCTAGCTATGGGGCGTGAGGAGCTCCAAAAAGCCGAATCCTTCCTCTGGTCGCCTCGGGCCTCCTTTTATAGAAAAAAGGGGTTGCCACAGTGGCACACAGGAGGTGGAAAGGGTACAGTGTTGCGAGGTTATCCCTCGCATCACATGACAAGGCGCATTTAATGCGTCTTGCTTAGGTGTCCTTGCTTTATCGGGGATGGGGGAGAAACCTGTCTCGTCCATCGCCACTCTTTCTTGTGTCGACACGCGCCCTGTCCAGCGACGCCTGCGATGCCATGTAGGTAGGCAGGCAGCTGAGGTGGCGTAGTGGTGGGTCTTCACAAAGATCTGCATGCCGCCATGCAGGTGCCTGCCCAGCTAGTTGGGTCGGTAGCTGCATGCATGCGGTGGTGGAGGTTTAGTCGGCGTGGGCCTGATGGTGGCCCTACGGGTGTCCTCGGTAAGGGCCTTGCTGGGGCCCCGGCAAGGGTCTTGCCGAGGCGCCTGCTGTCATCCCCGGCAAGGCGCTTGCCGGGGGCCTTGTGGTCTTCCTCGGCTGGAATCCCGCCAATGGTTGTCGTCTCCTTAGTGCGTATCTGATCTTGAATGTCTTCACAAAGATCTGCATGCCGCCATGGGGATGTCTCCTGAATCCTTGCCCTTTGGGGGCAGTGGACTCAAGGGTGATTTGCTCCGTAGGCGCGGGACGAGTCACCGTGGCAAGGATCTTGCCGGGGCTGCTAGAACTGTCTCCCGGCAAGGATCTTGCCGGGGGAGTCCGCTTCGTCCCCTTTGCTCTTCATGGTCTTGGCCTTGGCATCGTTCTAGTTCTCTTGAGCTTCGGGCTTACCCTGGCTCACCTCCCTTGCCTTGCTTGGTGTGGTGGTGCCCGTGGCTCAGACTACCCGTGCACAATTATAGGGGTACAAAAAGTGTACTCCTCTTTTTGTACACCGACAGCCAGTGGCCAAGTCTACAGGGCCAGGACATCTGGCGCGTCCCGAGCTCCCGGACATCCGGCCTTCAGCCCGGAAATCCGGACCCCGCCATTCCAGAGAGCAACAAGGTTGGACCCTGCCAGCCCGGACATCCGGCATCTCAGGAAGGCTCGGACATCTGGCCCGACGCCCGGACATCCGCCCCCCTTGCCTGCGTGCGGCGCATCTGGGCCGTGGCCCATGTACCCCTTCGCCCCTTAGACTATATATACTCCCCCTCCACCTACGTTCTAGGGTTAGCATTGGTTTAGCTCATATTTAGAGATAGAGCATTGCTCATCCACATCAGATCTACTCCACGAGAGAGACCACGACCTCTACGGAGAAGATCCCTTTGGATTCAAGACCTCCTTGCGGAGAAGAACCTCAAGACCTCCTCACGGAGAAGACCGACTACCTTTTGTATCGTCCATTGTTGATTGTGGATCGTGTGAACTCTTATGTACTCGAGGATCTAGCATATGTGTGACTATTTCTTGTTGGTTTAGTGGTTCTCTTGTCTTTCCCCTCGTGATTTCCCTCGTTTTCCCCCTCGTGTTCTTCATTTTCTTCACGGGATCCGCTCCTTTCGTGAAAGATCGGGCGATTAGGGTTCTACCCTACATCATTATTTGAGGCGAAGGTCTCGAAGACCATCAATACTGTATTGTTATCCATGGGATGGTGCTTTGTGGTGTTTTGAATGAGGAGATCCTCACTGCTCTTGGCCACCTACCGGAGTACCCAACATGCTCTAAAGGTGTGTGTTGGTATGGTATCCGCTGTACTATGAATTTTGCAGGGCCCGTTAAGCCATCCCTCCAATACGGTTCCACGCCCTGTAGTGGGCTTTTGCTTCTTTGTAATTGAGTCGGGCGACTTATGAGAGTGCACCCTTTTAGTTCGGACTGGGGGTTTTGTTAGATCCGGATTATCCCAAAATTTTGTTTGGGTTTTCCAGGCGCTTTCCATCGCACAATACTTCCGTACTATGGCTGCCAAGTCAGCGAAGTGTTCTATGTCACGGCGACTTATGGCGTTGAGGATTCCCTTGTCCGTGCAATTGTGGCAAAAGAGCAAAATTGCATCTTCTTCGCGACAGTCCTTGACCTTGTTCATTACGAGGAATCTGGCCCAATAGTGATGTACTGTCTCTTGGGGCTCTTTCCCAATGTGGGAAAGATCGTTTATATCTGGGTGGGTGGGTGGATTTAAGTCCAGACGTTGACCCAATCTGAGACCCAGGGGCGGGGAAGTTTCCGATCTAGGAAGTTCGGGCTCCAGGATGTTGCCCCGCAGGTTCAGCATACTGCCTGATTCTAGGTTCAGCATTAGGCTGATGTCCTCCCGTGCACGGGTATCCGACTCCGAGAGCTCGGGAATCCGGACATAGTTCCTCCTCAGGATGGAGGAAGATTTGCCGCATTGCTGCTCCACCACCGCTATCTTATGGGTGACCGGCGGAGAGTTAATCTCCCTTTGGTCGGGTTTAAGCCCAATCCGATCATAGTCCATAGCGACTCCCAGAGCGGCGATGCGATCCAAGAGCTCGTTCAGAGAGGAGAGCTCCATTGGATCCATCTGCTCGGTGAATTTCGAGCCAATGTGGAGGATATTTTCGATGACCCGAGAAGTCATCATCGGCATAGCAGCTGAGCGGGCAGTCATGACGAAGCCGCCTAGTCGGAGAGTTTGGCCTATAGCCAGGGCTCCCCTAGAGGTGATGTTGTTCTTGACAACAAGACGAGCCATCCCTCCTTATGATGACGACACAGTGGAACTCTTAATGAAAGCACCAATGTTGGTGTCAAAACCGGCGGATCTCGGGTAGGGGGTCCCGAACTATGCGTCTAAGGCGGATGGTAATAGGAGGCAGGGGACACGATGTTTACCCAGGTTTGGGCCCTCTTGATGGAGGTAATACCCTACATCCTACTTGATTGATCTTGATGATATGAGTATTACAAGAGTTGATCTACCACGAGATCGTAGAGGCTAAACCCTAGAAGCTAGCCTATGGTATGATTGTATGTTGTCCTACGGACTAAACCCTCCAGTTTATATAGACACCGGAGGGGGCTAGGGTTACACAGAGTCGGTTACAAGGGAGGAGATCTACATATCCGTACTGCCAAGCTTCCCTTTCGCGCCAAGGAGAGTCCCATTCGGACACGGGACGAAGTCCTCAATCTTGTATCTTCATAGTCCAACAGTCCAGCCAAAGGATATAGTCCGGCCATCCGGAGACCCCCTAATCCAGGACTCCCTCAGCGGGACAAGCTGGGGACAAAATGCAAATATTGGGAATGTCCCAACCATCATACCTGCCTAAGATTCAGATTTGGTTGGTAAAGGGATATTTCAGACATCCACGTGCCTGAAAAGGAATGTTTGCAATACAAGTCGATAGGATAACGTTGCGAGATTCTCGAGAAATGGACTATGGTAGTAAGCTCCAAAACATGAGCTGGTTTTGCTACACATATGTGAACACGCTGTGCCAGACAAGCATGACCATATAGTAGTCTTACAACAAAACACTACCGAGTTCTGATTGGGAACCATCATCGAGGATATCGGAGTCTTGTGCATGATCTGGAATTAACACAACAAACTCCTTTTCCTTGGGCAAATCAATCAGTGGCTTGGGGTTCTCGGGAATACATATGGAATGAAGGTTGCAAGTCTCCAAAACCATAGAATACTTCGCACATATGCATGACTGACTTGGGATGATTCCAGAGGAAGCAACATTGACTTTCTCAAATTCACGAAGGCAACTTGCATCAAATGCACATGAATTAGAGGTAGTCACTTCTTTCATCCAAACATAGGCTTCATGAACGGAACATGAAGATAATGCTTACAAAAGTTTCCAACACTAGCTTGATGTTCAACATGAATCATGGAGGAGACAAAAATACTCCTGATGGGCTCAACAGAAACTCATCAGAATTTCCATATCACTGACTTCCACCATTATGTGAACAATGTGATAGTATTGGTCAGACCAAAATATGTAATGGTGTATGCTCGAGGGATCAACCACGAGTAAGACAACATTATGAATATTGTTGGTTCTGATTTGATTTGATGATAGCCCACACTCAAATCAAAGATTGGATAAGACAATAACGCCGGCAACTAATCACGAGGATCAGTCAATGAGGATATCATCTTTCTTCAACACACACACACACACTCAAGGATACCCCTTTGGGATGAACCGAGTCAGCTAAAGCTTTTATCTTCCAACTCTTCAAGTTATTATTTAGCTTATCTGACTAGTTCAGGAGTATCCAACACAGATTCTTGGAGAAGGGGTGGTTACAAGAAACCAACTTGATCATGAGCTCAACATAATAGTCAAGGAACAACCTGGTGATACTTCCGAGAGGATATTCGGAAAATCACGAACCACTGATATGCTACTGAGCTCGAGAACAATCTTGTTTTTGAGGCAAGTTGATGTGATCAACTAAGCAATATATTGACACGATCCTAACTCATTGATCAAGGAGTGTACCAAGAAATATTAACTAGTAGCACTATCAATCATAGAATGATGATTCGATAACCAACACGCTAGGAATGAAGTTATCATCCATTAACTACCTAGCAACACAGTTGTTATGAGTATTCATTTCACACATCATAGTTCACTTGTCGGCATTCCGGTTGCAACAACATAGAACCAAGAAATGAATGATGATGGCAAGGAGTATCACTGCATCAAGAATTCATAAGACGATGTGCAATTCCCATGACATTCTTGACATAAGATGGTAATGCTCCAGGGTAGAACGGAACAAAAGCTAGATTGGCATTTTGACCCGCGAGATACAACTGCTTCGACCCAATCCTAGAAATGGATAAGGTACTGGAGTTTGTTTCTTCTAATCATTCCGCAATAGAATGGCTTGACGGACCACCAGAATAATAGGCATCGATGAATGAATGCACGCATACTCTTGACTATCAGTTGATAAACAGAGATCAGAATACAACTAAAGAGGGACAACTCAAAGGAACACATGGTTTTCTGAGTTGTGGATGCATAGATTTAGTATGTCAAACAAGTTCAACATATTTCTTCCAGATAACCCATGTAGAAGGGTAGAACTGGCAGGGTCACAACATAGAATCGAGAACTCATCAAGAGCACTCTGGTTGTGATCTTTTGATTCAACGAGGGACTTCTTCCACAAGTGGTTCATGGTATATGGAAGAGTAAAATACCAAGGACCTCGAGGACTATCACAAAGGTTACTAATATCCTAAAGGAACTAGCAAACACTATCAACATGAAGTAAGTAGGGTGAATCTCGGGTTCAAGAACGCAGAAATAGAATGCCTACTAACTAAATGGCATCGTGGGTTGCTTTCGAGAATGATGGCGAGAATCATCACACTGGGAATACGAAACATGGCTAGAATACTTGGTGATCCTCTATGACACCTAGGGTCATAATAATAGCTCCAAAATATATGTCGAGGCAACAGAGCACCTCAACTCATCGATTAGTGTGGTTAAACTGGCCCAAAGAAACATCGGGAACGGAAAGAAGGGATTTGCAAATGCATCAGACTATTTAGAAACCTGGGATAACTCGGACAGCATAACGGCTGTAATTGCTCGAAATATTTGAGACATCCTGCAAAATGGTGGCATAACCACTCAACATCACAATATTAAGGTTCTGAGATCAGCTTTCAACACACGGAAGTAGTAGGAACGGAACTGAGGCTTGAGACCAACAATCCTAAGAGTCTACAGATTACTAACACATGATCCTGATAGAAAGGTGAGAAGCCTAGTTATTAATCCCCGTAGAAAAGAAGAGGCTGACTCAAATCAGAAGGCATAAGGTATAAGGAGTAAAAAGAGCCTTACGTTCCCTTCCACAATTAATTCCCTTACATAACTAAAGCATTTCTAGACACGACTTCGACCAGTTTGGCTTGGTAATCCTACAGGCAGTCAGGCTCACACTAATCTAGCATGTAACACATCATACCACTTTGCGGCCTCACGCACGGTATTCCCAGGGTGCCACCTTACCTGGCCCGGGACCGCTTGCACCTTTTGGGTCATGTATATGATAGTGTCGCTAGCATCCATATGTGAAAAAACCCGAGCCGACATGACTAGTTGTGAATCCAAAGTGGCACTAATTTACAGGGACAGGCATACATGACCCAGCAACGAACGTGTCGGTCATCAGTGAGTGAATTAGGGCTGTAGCAGCTGGACTAACATAACTCCAGAGAAGCCGGGATGTAGTAGGCTAACAGGACTCCGGTAGACACCGCGTGACATTTCCCCAAAGGGACAGACATAGGAACGAAGAAGGACACATGCCGGCCAACCTAAGTGTTCCGGAGCAGTAGCAAGCTACCATGGCTCAATGGAAGCACTAGGAGACATTTCCCCATAAGAGAGGCTACCAATAATAAACAACTAGGTTGTCGGTCCCACACATACCAAGCATTTCAATAACATACACACAATATGCTCGGTATGTGCAAATACAACATGGCATCACAACATCACTCTATGACTCAAAGTATTTATTCATTAGGCTCCAAGGAGCCAGATATTACAAACATGGGTCTGATGACCCAACATTCAAGTCATACAAGCAACAAGCACATGCGGAAGCTTAACTTGTCTGAGTACAGACAACTACAAATGAAAAAGGCCGAGAAGCCTGACTATCTACAAGACCCTGCCGAGGGCACAAGATCGTAGCTAAGGTAACAATTTAAACGTCGAAGTCCATGTGGAACTACTAGTAATACTGAACTCTCTCTGTAAAAACATAAATTAATCAAACATGAGTACAAATGTACCCAGCAAGACTTACATCAGAACTAGCTACATATGCATCGGTATCAACAAAGGGGGTGGTGGAGTTTAACTAGAGCAAGAAAGCTTTGACTCAGAGGCTATCCTGAACTACATCTGCAAGTAACTCTTTTGAGGTGGCGCACACGAGTCCACATATTCACCAATCAATACACGACTATGGACCCGCTACTGTCTCGCTACGAGAACGCCATCCATAGCACTCACACATATCTTGCACATTTTAGAGTATCCACTTTCACTTGTCTATGAACTATATAGGCAACCCAGAGGTCCTTTACCGCGGACGCGACTATTCAAATAGATCATTTATAACCCTACAGGGGTGTACTTCTTCACACATGTTTCCACCACTTAGCGTCTGCACACGACATGTGCTCGACGGACTTCAAGCGAAAGCCAACGTGGGTGTAGACCGCGACCTGACTAACCACAAAATTCCCTAGTCCAGGTTTATCGCCTATTCAGGTTCCATCCGAAGGGAGTCCGGCTGAGGTTTCCACTTACAGCCCCGAACGATGTGTGCAGGGTTCCCGAGGCACGAAACGGGCGACTCGGTACACCGGGCCACGTGCCTACCGCATCACAGCCCACCCCTCGAGTCAGCGATGAGCACGGCCTCCAGCATACTACAAACACCAGAAACTACTTGCAACTCCTAGACAGACGACAGGGGGGTTAATAAGTTGAGTGGGGTCACATCTCAGGGCCCAACATGTGGTAGTAGCTGTTCATGGATCAGAAACACAACACTCGGTTCCTGAGGACCGTTTCAATGAGACAACCCACCATGTACTCCTACATGGCCTCTCACCGCTAGCTTTACCAAAAGGTGTTCACACACTTAGCTCACACATAATAGGACATGCTCATCACCATTTCAATTCATCCCGGATGAATCGGACCTGACTCAACTCTAAGCAGTAGCAGGCATGACAACAAGCATGAATGAGTAGGCACATCAGGGCTCAAACAACTCCTACTCATGCTAGTGGGTTTCATCTATTTACTTTGGCAATGACAGATCATGCAGAGGGAAGGGGTTCAACTACTGCAACATGTAATAGTTGAATCGTTGTTGTCCTAATGCAGTAAAAGAGAGCAGGAGCAAGATAGTGGGATTGTGTCGGAATGAACAAGGGGGTTTTGCTTGCCTGACACTTCAAGATGATATAGCTCTTCATCGGTGTCATCGAACTAATCATCGGATCAACGCCTACTGAGAGGGAACAACACCGGCAAATAGAGAAGGAACACAATCAATGCAATGCGACAATATGATGCATGCTTATGACATGGAAAAATGTTGTGATTTGAGCTAATGTAGCTAGCAACAAGTTAAATGAAGTTGGTTTGAACCCAAGGTTCAAATTCAAATTCCATATGTGAAAGTTTAAATGCCCATTATATGATTTGTCCTAAACAGTAGCCATTTGTTGTTCTAACATGCATGAAAAAGGTACAGATGGATAGATTGGATTTTTCTGATAATTTTTCATATATAACTTATTTCATTTGGAGTTACGGCTGATTTTATATGATTTTTAGAAGTTCATAACATTTTCTGCAATAAATAAACCATTTAAGATTTATTTAAATTCCAGAAAAGAATTACTGCGTTAGCATGACGTCACTGTGATGTTAGGGGTCAATAGGGCCGGTCCAGGTCAAACCTGACCAGTGGGACCCGTGTGTTAGTGTCACAACTAATTAACAAGGTTAATTAGAGTTAAATTAGTACTAACTAAACTGTCAGTGGGGCCTGGGCCCACTAGTCAGTGTGTCAGTGGGTTAATTAAGTTTAGTTATAAACTTAACCCAAAGTTAGTAGGGCTGGGGCCCACATGTCAATGACCCAGGGGGTCAAATCCTTGGTCAGCGGGTCAAACCACTCGCGTTTAAACAACGGTGACGACTAGATGTGGCGAGGCAGCTTGGAATTCGCGCTCCGGTGATCAAATGGACGGTGGAGAGGCTCGGCTTGTAGCGGGTGCTCTCCCACATCTATTGTAGCAAGAGACAGCAACTGGGGTGGCCGGATTTCGCTGGAAATTAGGTCGCGGCGGCGGCCAGAGTTCAGGCTAGTCGGGTTTGGCGCTACAGTGCACGGCAGGAGCAGCTAGAGGGAGTTTTGGGCTTCTGGCGTTGCGCTGAGCACATTTGTGTGCTCGGTTGCAGCTCTAGGTTCCAGTTGTCGGATTTCAGGTTCCTGCAAAACCCTTGAGGTTCGAACACTGGGGTGCGCACGAAGATCTCTCCCCCTCTCTAGTTCATGCACTCTACGATCTCACAACCTAGCTCAACGAACCCAAAGAACACGAGACACAAGATTTATACTGGTTCGGGCCACCATTGTGGTGTCATACCCTAATCCAGTGTGGTGTGGTCGATTGCCTCTTGGGCTAAGGATGAACAGTTACAAGGGAAGAACAGCCTCCTGAGGAGAGGTGTTCTTGTGCATGGTGAACTTGTGTGGTTCGGGATGATCTAGGTCTGAATCACTTGCCTCCCTTGGTGGTGGCTAGTCCTATTTATAAAGGCCCCGGCCCTCTTCCCAAATATTGAGCGGGAAGGGATCCCACAACAGCCAAATTCGAAGAGAGACAACTAGTACAAGCTATCCTGAAAAAAGTGGTCTTCGCCTGCCAAAGGCTCTGGTGGTGACGCCGCCTCGGGCTCCATGGTAACCTCCATCTTGCCGTCCTGCTGGTTTTGGTCTTGCTGCACCAATATGGAAACCTTTGCCTGATGTCTCGGGACTCCTCGCCTGCGCTCGCCCCTTTAGCACCAAAGAGGAAACGAGGACACTGCGTGCACTGGCGCCCGCCTGGTTCCAGTCATCATGGCTTGCGTCACAGGAACCTCGCGAGGTGCCCCTCGCCTTGATCTCTCCGCCCCACGCAGCCAGCCTGGTGAGGCCATCCCTGAGGAGGTCTTGCATCGTCTGCCTCGCGAGGCTTGGCCCCTCGCGAGGGTCTTGAATGTTTGCTAGTGAAGATGGGCCGTACGTGGCCACTGGTGGAGCCACGCTGCGGGCCACAGGCAGGCAAGTGTAGGGACCCCCATTCCCAGAACACCGACAGTAGCCCCCGGGCCCCAGGCGTGCTCGGGCTTGGCTTCGAGGCAAAGCCAAAGGGCAAGCGCAGAGCACCGCGGGCCCCATCAGCCTGCAGCCACAGTTGGCGCGGGGCGACTGATTGGACATGGGCGTCTCCGCTTCCTCACGCAGCCTCGGCAACTGCCTGACTTGACGGGTCCTTGCTGCATGCAGAAAAGATCATTATTACCTTGGATCATGGAGGCCGGCAGTTGGCCTCCCCTTGGCTATAAATAGGAGGTGGGGGCGGAGCCCCCGTCACCCGTCTCTTCCTTGCTTCTCCTGCTTCTTCTCCTTCCTTGCTTCACTCCTCGCTGGTCCCGATACGGAGGTTCTGGGCCACGGAGAAGGGCAAGACTCCCCTCAACGAGCCCGAGCTGATCCCGCCGAAGAAGAGGTCCCATCGTCGCGAGATGGTCATGAGGCCGGTAGTGTCGCGGCCGTGGTACGAAAGGCCACCTCCTGGGTACCCATTGCCCTTGTACTTTCACACCAAGGGTTCCGGAGGGAGGAGCGATGAGCGCCATCACCCGCGCTAGGGCCGTGGCCACCATGCCGCGGAGGCGCACGCCGTCGCCCCAGGGGTCCATGCTGCAGACACCTCACGCGAGTTCGTGCTGTGGCAGTGATACCTCCAAGCACTTGGATTCGCCTTCCGCAGTTCTTCACCTTCGAGATGCCACCGAGGGGCCCTCTCGAGCTTTGGCTGCAGCACGCTGACTGCGACGCCCGGCGACTGGAGCGGAAGTTGAAGCCATCGCCTCCGGGAGGATCTTCATGACTCAAGGCTGGGGTGAGGTCGCCCGAGCTTGCCGCGCGTACGGCGCCCTCGCCATCAACTTCGAGTATGATGGCGCCTCCATGTTGTTCTTCAAGGTCTTCGACGAGGAAGGCTACCGCTTGGAGTGCTGCCCTGAAGGGAGCCGCTAGGACGATGCGGCGGTTGGCACTGGACCAGCCGCTAGCCTCGCCCGCAGCTCCTCCAGCGACAGTGGTGACTCCTGGTGGTCCAGCGACTCCCCCGAGCTCGTGGAGTCTCTGGAGGCCAGCGATGACAGCTACGTGCCCCCGAGCTCTCGTCGAGCACGGAGCAATGTTACCGCGTCTGGCCGCTGCCGTTGATCTGGATGGGGTTGGCACCGGCCTTCCATGGCCCACTATTGATGATGGCGTCGGTGATGTCTAGCGCGTGTAGATAGAGATCCTAGGGATTCCCTTCCTTTTATTCCCTGCGAGGAATCGAAACGGACCCCGCGGGGGTGTGTAAAGCGTCTATAATGCCTTTTGTTGATATTATCCTTATTGTGCAAATTTGCAAGCACATGTCCTGTTGAGGCTTGGTTCCCCCTTTCCAATCCCGTGATAGCTTGGTGCTCTAAGCTGATAGGCCCCGGTCTCCAGTCAGGCCGCAGCCGTCGTTGGTATGCCTGGTCGCGATGCCATGGTCAAGGCAAGGAGGTGAGCGGCCCGAGGTCCGGTAAGATCTCCTGAGGCGCGATGCTCAAGAGGTCCCCTTTAGCGTGCAAGTAGCTACTTGAGGATGGAAAAGGGAGGCGACGTTGCCGCAGCAGGGCAACGAAAAGGCGAGAATCTTACGTCGTAGCGCTGGGTCAGTCCAAGTACAATACTTATCTTGGCGTTCCGGAGCCGTCTTCCCGTGCCACACCTGACTTGGGTGTCAGCCACTGCTGGGTAGCTAGGTTAGGCCCGTGCGGGCCTCCCCCTCTTCTCCATGTTCTTCCTAGTGCTTTATGTCCTCAGGTCCCGGCCCTCGAGCGAGCTCAGCCACCGCTGGTATGCCAGGTCGCGATGCCGTGGTCAAGGCCATGGGGTGAGGGCTGGAGAGCCAGTAAGAGCTCCTGAGTCGCAATGCTCAGGAGCCCCCCTTTTAACGCGCAAGAGAATTGCATGGGAGAAGAGAGAGAGTCTGCGGTACCGCCCGCTATAGTCCTCAGGAGGTTCCTGCAGGTTAGCGCGAGGAGGGGCGCAAATCGCCGCGGTGATCACCCGTCCGTCGCTGGCTTGTGGGAGGGGACTCCCTACTGCAGAGAGCCCCCGGGGCGCGTACAGCACCACCCTGACACGTGGCTTGCACGACAAGGCTAGGCGAAGTGTATATGGGTCCTCGTGAGCCAGCGCGGGACTCATGAGGCCCTACCTCAATGTGGGTTGCGCCTGGTCTTGATTCTTGATGGCTGTGGCATTCCTACGAGATGGTTAGACAACCCGCGCCGATTGGGTTTCCTGAGGCTATCGCACGAGAAGGCCAAGCACCAACGACCTCAGGAGGTGACGTGAACGGGGCTGGCCTGCCAAAGTGAGCCCAGCCGTTGGATTTATCGACGCTACAGGGACGGGCCCGAGCACAGACGCCATGCCTAGCCTTCTAATGCGAAGGATCCTAAAGAAAGACAATCGTCGAGAGGCTCCCATGGTAGGTGACAATCGAGTAGGTGATATCCATAGATAGATTACGCATGAAAAGCAACTAGCTTAGGTAAATGCGAGAATGATACATGCCACTTGGTTGGACCCAAGTGGCCTGGGGCCAATGCAGCCCGTGGGGCGCTCCCAACATAGTGAACTAAAGATGCAAGAAGATACATGCCGCAGGGACAGACCCACATGGCCTAGGGACAATGCAACATTGGGGGTGCTCCCAGCTAATTGAACTTGGAAAGATGTCACCTAGTTTGGTTGCCGAAGGAGTGTCAGGGTAGCTGAAGACACGTAGCGAAGAAGTCCTTCTCACGAGCGGCCGGGGCCCTGAGCCTCGGGAGGCTCTGGAGGCTCAGGTGGCCTCTGGAGGGTCGTCTCCATCTCTGCCAGGACCGCATAATGCCTGGCCTCCTGACCGGCCAGGATGCTCCACAGATTGCATTGGAAGGCGGCAACCATGCTCGGCAGGCTGAACGGCATGCGAATGCAGCGGTGAGGCAGACCCTCACACCGGCCAACACATGAAGGCCAGAAGCGCTCCTGAGATGCGACCCTGTTGAGCCCTGGGATGTCGATGCAGACGCACAGCTCACCACCCTCGCCTGGTGGGGAGCGGCGCCAGGTGGGCGGCGGTCGCCGCGTATTGCTCTTGCTTCCTGAAACTCCTGAGATGCCTTAGTGATGAACTCCTGAGCGCCGGGAGCTCTTCGCCCGGTATCCTCCTAAGGGAAACATGCCACGAAGCACGCCTCCATGTGGTGCCCGAGCGCCTCCCTCGTGATGTTGGCCAGGTCTGAGGCCCTCTAGAAGAGAGCCCCCGAGCCCTGCCCGAGGAGGGCTCTGGGCGTGCCTCCCTATGCAAGGGAAGGAGGCGCCCATGCACCGGCTCGGATCATGAAGTGGTGCCGCTAGAGGTGCCGCTCCCCTGAGGCCCAACGCGGAGTAGCTGCTGCTTCTTCTTGGGGTTGGCCTCAGGAGGGTACTACACACCCGCGCTGTCAGGGTCTTCGATTGATGCATCTTGGAAGGCGCGCTCGAGGGAGCACACCGTGTCTCTTTCTTCGCAAGAGACCGTGATGATTTCGCTGCTTCCCGACATCTTGAGGACGTTGTAGCCATGGTGGGTGATTGCCATGAATTTGGCCAGTGCTGGGTATCCGAGGATGGCATTGTATGGCAGGCGGGTGTGGGCGACATTGAAGTCAATGAGCTCGGTGTGGTAGTTGTCGCGCTGGCTGAAGGTGACAGGGAGGCGAACCTGCCCGATCGGGGTGGTGGAGCCGTCTGTCACTCCTGAGAAAGGCTTGGTGGGTTGGAGCTGATCGTATGGCACTTGGAGGGTGTCGAACGTTGATACGTCCATTTTGCATCATGCTTTTATATCGATATTTATTGCGTTATGGGCTGTTATTACACATTATTTCACAATACTTATGCCTATTCTCTCTTATTTTACAAGGTTTACATGAAGAGGGAGAATGCCGGCAGCTGGGATTCTGGGCTGGAAAAGGAGCAAATATTAGATACCTATTCTACATAACTCCAAAAGTCCTGAAACTGCACGGAAGCTATTTCTAGAATATATAAAAAATACTGAGCGCAAGAAGTTCCAGAGGGGGGCCACACCCTGGCCACGAGGGTGGGGGCGCGCCCTACCACCCTGGGCGCGCCGCCTGCCTCGTGGGCCCCCTGGTGGCCCTCCGATGCCCATCTTATGCTATATGGAGTCTTTCGTTGTGGAAAAAAATCATAAGCAAGCTTTCGGGACGAGACTCCGCCTCCACGAGGCGGAACCTTGGCAGAACCAATCTAGGGCTCTGGCGGAGCTGTTCTGCCGGGGAAACTTCCCTCTGGGAGGGGGAAATCGTCACCATCGTCATCACCAACGATCCTCTCATTTGGAGGGGGTCAATCTCCATCAACATCTTCACCAGCACCATCTCATCTCAAACCCTAGTTCATCTGTTGTATCCAATCTTTGTATCCAAACCTCAGATTGGTACATGTGGGTTGCTAGTAGTATTGTTTACTCCTTGTAGTTGATGCTAGTTGGTTTACTTGGTGGAAGATTATATGTTCAAATCCATTATGCATACTAATACCCCTCTGATTATGAACATGAATATGCTTTGTGAGTAGTTACGTTTGTTCCTGAGGACATGGGAGAAGTCTTGCTATTAGTAGTCATGAGAATTTGTCATTCGTTCGATATTTTGCTGAGATGTATGTTGTCATCCCTCTAGTGGTGCCATGTGAATGTCGACTACATGACATTTCACCATTGTTTGGGCCTAGAGGGAGGCATTGGGAAGTAATAAATTGTAACACCCACGATGCCGCTATATCTCCCACGTGTCGGAGCATGACTTAGAGGCATAACCGCATAGTAGGCATATAGCAAGAGGGGTAATCTTTACACATCCCATGTACTAAATAAGAAAGGGATAAAGAGTTGGCTTACAATCGCCACTTCACACAATACATAAATATAGCATTACATCATCCAGAACACAATCAAGGTCCGACTATGGAACCAAATAAAGAAAGACAACCCCTAATGCAAAAGATCCCCGATCAACCCGACTGGGCTCCAATACTGATCAACTAGAAATGAAACAACACAACAAACACGATCTTCATCGAGCTTCTCCTTGAGCTCGGTTGCGACACCTGCACGGTTATCATCGGCACCTGCAACTGTTTGACGTAATATGTGAGTCACGGGGACTCAGCAATCTCACATCCTCACGATCAAGACTATTTAAGCTTATGGGTGGGAAAAGGTAGTGAGGTGGAGCTGCAGCAAGCACTAGCATATATGGTGGCTAACTTACGCAAATGAGAGTGAGAAGAGAAGCAAAGCATGGTCGTGAACTAGAAGCGATCAAGAAGTGATCCTGAAACTACTTATGTTCAAGCATAACACGAAAACCGTGTTCACTTCCCGGACTCCACCGGAAAGAGACCATCACGGCTACACACTCGGTTGATTCATTTTAATTAAGTTAAGTGTCAAGTTCTCTACAACCGGACATTAACAAAATCCAATCTTCCCATAACCGCGGTCACGGCTTTCGAAAGTTCAAAACCCTGCAGGGGTGTCCCAACTTAGCCCATCACAAGCTCTCACGGTCAACGAAGGATATTCCTTCTCCCAGGAAGACCCGATCAGAATCGGAATCCCGGTTACAAGACATTTCAACAATGGTAAAACAAGACCAGCAAGACCACCCGCTGCACCGACAAATCCCGATAGGAGCTGCACATATCTCGTTCTCGGGGCACACCGGATAAGCTAAGCGTACAGGAGCCAACGTAACCCAAGTTGCCAAGGGAGACAGCCCTGGACGGTGCTCTAGTTGGACCAACACTCAAAGGAGCACTGGCCCGGGGATTTAAATAAAGATGAACCTTGAGTCTACAGAACCCAAGGGAAAAAATCTTAGGTGGCAAATGGTAAAACCAAGGTTGGGCCTTGTTGGAGGAGTTTTATTCAAGGCGAACTGTCAAGGGGTTCCCATTATAACCCAACCGCGTAAGGAACGCAAAATCAAGGAACATAACACTGGTATGCCGGAAACTAGGGCGGCAAGAGTGGAACAAAACACCAGGCATAAGGCCGAGCCTTCCACCCTTTACCAAGTATATAGGTGCATTAAAGTAAACAAGGTATAATAATTATATCCCAACAATAATCATGTTCCAAGAAGGAACAAACTCCATCTTCACCTGCAACTAACAACACTATAAGAGGGAGTGAGCAAAGCGGTAACATAGCCAAACAAAGGTTTGCTAGGACAAGGTGGGTTAGAGGCTTGACATGGCAATATGGGAGGCATGATATAGCAAGTGGTAGGTATCGCCACATATCAATAGAGCGAGCAACTAGCAAGCAAAGATAGAAGTGATTTCAAGGGTATGATCATCTTGCCTACAAAGTTCTGAGAGTTGACGAAAGCTTGATCCTCGTAAGCATTATCAACGGTTTCCTCGATTACGTAATCGTCTCCCGGCTCTACCCAAAGCAAGAACACAAGCAAAGGAAACAACAATCAACCACGGTGCAATGCGCAAGCAACATGATGCAAAACATGGCATGACATGCGGAATGTGATATGCAATGCATATGCGTGCTCCGGAAGGAAAAGATTGAACCAGGCATCAACTTGGCAAACCAAGTGTGCCACTGGAAAGATGAGATGATTTCGGTCGAAATCAATATAAAGATCACCGGAATCGGAGGCACGGTTTGCAAATGGCAAGCAAAACAAGAATGACACAAAACTGCGATTAATAGCACGATGCCATCTAGAATGCAACAAGAAACTAAGCTACCGCACCCCAACATAACAACAAAGCACATGGCAGTGATCTACTCAAGATGCTTGACGAAAGATGAACACTAAGCTATGGCTAAATCACAAAAGAGCAGGTTCAAACAAGCATTGCAAAAGTGCAAAAGGTATCAGCATGACAGACTTAGTGAAAATACTAGGATGCCAGGAATTAACATCAGGAAGCATTGTTTAGAGCAAGATAACAACATGCTACAGGAACAGAATAGTGAAAATACTAGCATGCCAGGAATTAACATCAGGAAGCATTATTTAGAGCAAGATAACAACATGCTACAGAAACAGAACATAGCAAGCAAAGGCATGTCATGAATCTACTCAAAGCATATAACAAAAGTCCCTTACTGACCATAAGCCAAAAAGGATCAGAAGATAAGATGGCACCCATGTAAACATAGCAAGTTTCGTTAACAGAATCAGACTTAGCAGAAAACTAGACGTGGCATAAACAGAATTATGAAGGCATGTTTGCGAGCTCGATGCACTCAACACAAGGCATTGCATGACAAACTAAGCATACTACCAGCAAGAAGACATGTTCATGCAACTAACCAAAGCAAGAACAAGCTCATAACATCAATGGATCAACTACAACAACCTTGGCAATATTGATTAACACGTATATAATCTGCCAGGAACATTCTATAGCAAATGTAGAGCAAGATTGAGTCATGCTAGGGTACTCCATAAATGCAAACAGGGGCAGGGATGGATAGAGCATAACCATATGTCAAAATCATCCTTACTGAACATACTCAAAAGAAGCATGGATCTCACTGTAGCAACATGAACACATGGCATTAAAATAACAGCAGGGAAATGACTTAGTGAAATTCTAAGTCCCTGAAATCAGCAATATCACAAGAGCTACTTTGCATGCTTGTGCTAGTCACCACATTGATCACAAAAATACATGGCATACACCCCCTGTAAAGATGGCATGGCACACACCCCAAAACACATTTAGGTCTCATGACCATATACATCACACAATAATCATGGCAAAAATGACAAATTCTCATACTCTGATAAGAATAAGCACCTAACATTTTATAGCACTCTTGCATCAACAATTTGGGCATCAAGATGGACTCAAACAAGCATGGTGCAATGGAACAAAATGAACAGGACATCCAGATGAACATTCTGATATATGGCACGCTCAAAACGGAGCTACGGATGCAGAGTTATAACAAGATGAATAGTGCTTGAAAATATGAGGGGGAAAAGACTTAGGGAAATAGACCTTCAAGATTCCAGATCTAGGGTTCGTCGGTGGCGCGCGAACCGAGGTCAAACGGAGCGCTCACCGGAGTACTTTGCCGGAGAGGTGAGGTGGATGTGGCCGGAGCTTGGAGCGGACATCGCCGGCCGGAGATGAAGACGAGAGGCGGCGTGGATGACCGGACATGGCGGCGCGGGTCGCCAGAGTTGCACTGGGCGGCGGCTCTCGGCAGCGTCTCGCCGGAGCGACAGCGAAGGTGCGCCGGTGGCGAAGGGGTGGCGAGGGGACGTGGGTGGCGCACACCTGGGCCGGGCAGCGGAGAGGCGCGGGTTGGGAGGCGCGGCGGCTCGGGCCGGAGAGGGCCTCGCTCGGGCCCCGGCGGGCCTGCGCGGGTGGTGGTGAAGTGGGCGCGGGCGCGGGGACGCGTGGCGGCCGGCGGTTGGTTGGCGCGGTGGCGTTGGTGACGTGGTGGCACCCGATTGGTGCAGGGGACGTGGCCGGCGGACATGTTCAGCCGTAGGGTTTTCGTCCGACGGCGTGAGTAAAGGGAGAGTTAGGGTTTCATCTGCGCAAATTTTCGGAGGGGAGCACCTTTTATAGGTAGAGGGAGCTAGGAAAGTCGAAATGAGGTGCGGTTTTCGGCCACGCGATCGTGATCGAACGGCCGAGAGGATGGAGGGGGTTTGGATGGGTTTTGGGCCACTTTGGAGGGGTGTTGGGCTGCGACACACACGAGGCCTTTACGGTTCCCCGGTTAACCGTTGGAGTATCAAACGGACTCCAAATGGCACGAAAATTGATAGGCGGTCTACCGGTAGTGAACCAAGGCCGCTTGGAAAATCTCGGTCCGTTCCGAGAAAGTTTAACACCCGCTCATGAAAAGAGGCAAAAGGGGCGCTGGAGGACATAGGAGTGTCGGATTGCAAAACGGACAACGGGGAAAATGCTCGGATGCATGAGACGAACATGTATGCAAATGAGATGCACATGATGACATGATATGAAATGCATGACACACAAACAAATGACAAGGCAACAACAGCGAATAACTGGAAGACACCTGGAGCAACGGTCTCGGGGCGTTACAACACTCCACCACTACGAGAGGATCTCGTCCCGAGATCTAGGATGGCACCGGAGGGAAAACGGAAGAGGAAGATAAGCGGTAAAACTAAGTTGCTTCTTTGATAAATGAGTGAAACCACGAGCCTTGAGAGGTTAAACCATTTGAAATAAAGAATACAATGAAGATGAACAAAGTTGAAAACACTCCGTTAGAAAAAAAGGAACAAGGAACATTACGAGAACCTTATGGGTTGAAAGACATAAGAAAAGGTTACAATGGACAAGAAGTAGATGCAAGCACCTCGGTTGACACGAGATGTACAAGGAATGATAAAGATCAATTACGGCAACACTCTGGTTGGAAATGGAAGGTAAAGAATATGAGCTTTGCAATATGAAAGCACTAGGATGAGACTCCGGTTAGAAAAGGAATGATAGACGTAACAGTCTGGTTAAAACAAGGTAGAGAAGGAATAAGAATGATATAATTTGGACAGCACTCTGATTGAAAAGAGATGCAAGACTTGATAGGATGAGAAGGACTTGAGCAGAGGACACAACACTCCAGATAAATGGATAAGCACGAAGAGAACACAGTCCTCACAATTTGATATGATGAATGAGGAGAGCAACATTACAAAGCCTCCGAAAGAAATGAAAGAATGGAATGGAAAGAACGGAGGAGAAAACAATATCTTCTACCTCAAATGAGCTTGAAAAGCATCTTTAGGAGAAGGGTCGAATGGATTTGTTGGGAAACCAACAACAAAAAGAGTAAGCTTGTTGTGGGCTTATGGAAAACATCTCAAAACTATGAGGTGAAATTCTGCCACTAACGGAAATAATAGATTGGATTGATATGAACAAGGAGACGAGAAACTTATTTCACCGGGAGGATAAATGAAGAACTTAGATCATTTATAATCACCATAAATAGCAACAATCCTTAGGGAAAGCTTTAGGTGAAATATAACCCACGATAGCTCCAATGAAGAGATATGTGGGTTTAATTATCTCATTCTTAACAACTTGCAAATCTTGAAACACGAAGGGAAATTGTCAAGAGTGACATAACACCACCTGAAAAGATAAGATAGAAAGAATAGAACTTCGGTATGCAAGATGAAGAATACTTGAGCTCCTCTAAAAGGAATCTTGATGAGCACTTCGAGAAGGAATTAAATCCTTGGTGAACCACCATGAGGAACTCCGGTAATAAAAGGATGATCAAACAAAAGGAAAGAGAAGTTGAAAACACAAGGTGAAACCTTGCAATGATTTAGATGGATCTTTGCGATGATATAATTGAGAGAGCTTGGAACTCCGGGAAAAGAAAAGATGAAACAAATGAAACCAAGAATTTGATGAGCCTCCGGAATAAGGAATTAATCGCTTGGATGAAACAAGAATAAGAATTACATTATGCGTATCCTTCACCAATTTAAATTGATGACAATAAACGTATTGCATACAACTTATTCCGGTAGAAAGGATTAAGAGAGATATTGATAACTTGATAAGGTCTTCAACAGAACACCGGTAGGATTGAAACAACAAATGAATTAATATGATAACCATGGAAGAGAAACTTGAGCAAACCATCGTAAGAATTGAAAACGTACGAAGCAAGGGGAACAAATCACCGGTAAGGATTAGAAAATGAACGGAGGTACTTAAGAGAATCAAGATGCAAGGGAACGAAGAGATCATGGACTGATTAAAGAATGCTTGGATGATGCACCGGTAAGATTTGGAGAATGAGAGCTGAAAGCTGAGAATGAATAAATCTTCTGAAATGATGGGCTCCGGAGAATCAAACTGAAAAAACTCCTGAATTGCTCCGGATGGGTGAAAAGAATTCTCATAATCGAAAACAATTATGAGAGTACGGCAACAAGCTAGAATCACGAGTCTTTGAGAGAACAGATAAGATTTAGAGGAAAACTCTTCTTCGGTCTTCAAAATTCGAGAATGATGACGAGAAACACCACCATGAATTGTTGAGATACTCCGGGATGACGAATAGAAAGGTTGAGCCAACGATGAAAAGAATTTGACCGATCTTGGAGAAATACATATGACTAATGATAATTCATTTTTACGTCAAATTTTGAAAAGAATTTAAGAGTAACTCCGGAAAAATAGAAGAGTTAGGTAAGATCCTGGGAAAAGACCCGTGGGTTAGGGCCCACTCAAAAGAAACACCGTTGAAATGATTTGAAGAGAGATTGCACCGGTTGAAATAAATGGCTTGAATGAGATAACACCCTCGTAATAACTTGAACAGATCAGGAATGGAATCATGAATCTTCTGAGATATCTTTGGCACTCCGGAACAATTGAATAGCAAGCGGGGAATGATTAAGATGTGCACTGGCATGAGAAAGCATTTGGAACAAGGAAAAGGATATGACCAACAAAGCTTGAAATGAATCCACCGGAGAAGAAAAGAACGGACAATAAAACACTTGAAGCTCCGATAGAATCTTCCTAAGAATCACCAGAGAAGAACATTGACGAAAAAGAATGGAGAGACTTCACATCCATAAGATACTTGATTAAGAAATCTTAGTCCTCAAAGAAAAAGGGTGGGAGGGCGGGTAACAAGGCAACTTGGGACGGATGAAACAAACAACATTGATAAGACTTGAGTTGATCTTGCGGATGTTGAAAAGGTCAGATCCACTAGAAGAGAAGAACTTCGGTTGAAAATGATTGACAAAACAATCTCGATGATCAAGAAGGATTAGTATTCACATAGAAATATGATAACACTGCTTAGGAAAAAGGTATGGATTCAACACTCAACTTTGAAGAAACTCGAATACCACAACTCAAAACAAAACAAAGGATTGGCTTGCAAAATAAGCTGGAAACAAACGTATGATAGATCCCATATCATATCATGTGTCTGTTGGAAAGAATTCCTACGAGCTACTTGAATTCCCACTTACAAACTCCCGAAACTTTCTGGTTATGCAATCAGGTGTTGGGGATACAGGGGAAGCATAATATTTCTCCAAAAACGAACAAATCCTACATCCAGTTGTATCCATCATTCAACACATAACCAAGAAACCTTCGGAAATCATTTACCTAAACCTTCGAAACGCATCCGTTATACGAGTTATGGCAATACCCCCGAACTCCCGCCCAAGTACTGGGTGGCATCGAGGTTATCTCACCAACAACTGCATAAAGGATATTTTCGATGTAGGCGAACTCAGGTATTCCAGAACTGCAACGATAAAATTGTGACGACAACACCTCGGAGCTCAACTCCCCGGGACACTACCACAACCCCTAAATGTCAGGAGGCACCAAGAATAATGTTCTCGTCACAAAACCATCGAAACGATTCCAAGATACATGCGTGATCCTAAAAAAATTCGTGAAATTTGAGAAGAGAAGAGTCAAAACTCTACGTCAGGAGGCCTCACCAGAGCGACGAACGGACTGATGAGTAAATAGAATCCGACTCTCCGATATATATAATCCTATAAGACTCAAAACATTTTTCTAGACTCAACAACGCCAGCGATTCGATCAAGCAGGGGGGCTCCTAAGTCGGGGAAGGCTCTGATTACCAACTTGTAACACCCACGATGCGGCTATATCTCCCACGTTCGGAGCACGACTTAGAGGCATAACCGCATGGTAGTCATGTCACAAGAGGGGTGATCTTTACACATCCCATGTACTGAATAAGAAAGGGATAAAGAGTTGGCTTACAATCGCCACTACACACAATACATAAATATAGCATTACATCATCCAGAATAGAATCAATGTCCGACTACGGAACCAAATAAAGAAAGACAACCCCTAATGCAAATGATCCCTGATCGCCCCGACTGGGCTCCACTGCTGATCAACTAGAAATGAAACAACACAACGAACACGACCTTCATTGAGCTTCTCCTTGAGCTCGGTTGCAACACCTGCACGGTTATCATTGGCACCTGCAACTGTTTGAAGTAATCTGTGAGCCACGGGGACTCAGCAATCTCACACCCTCGCGATCAAGACTATTTAAGCTTATGGGTAGGAAAAGGTAGTGAGGTGGAGCTGCAGCAAGCACTAGCATATATGGTAGCTAACTTAAGCAAATGAGAGCGAGAAGAGAAGCAAAGCACGGTCGTGAACTAGAAGTGATCAAGAAGTGATCCTGAAACTACTTACGTTCAAGCATAACACGAAAACCATGTTCACTTCCCGAACTCCGCCGAAAAGAGACCATCACGGCTACACACTCGGTTGATTCATTTTAATTAAGTTAGGTGTCAAGTTCTCTACAACCGGACATTAACAAATTCCCATCTGCCCATAGCCGCAGGCACGACTTTCGAAAGTTGAAAACCCTACAGGGGTGTCCCAACTTAGCCCATCACAAGCTCTCACGGTCAACGAAGGATATTCCTTCTCCCAGGAAGACCCGATCAGACTCGGAATCCCGGTTACAAGACATTTCGACAATGGTAAAACAAGACCAGCAAGACCACCCGCTGTGCCGACAAATCCCGATAGGATCTACACATATCTCGTTCTCAGGGCACACCGGATAAGCTAAGCGTACAAGAGCCAACGTAACGCAAGTTGCCAAGGGACGACCCTGCACATTGCTCTAGTTTGGACGAACACTCAGAGGAGCACTGGCCCGGGGTTTTAAATAAAGATGACCCTTGAGTCTGCAGAACCCAAGGGAAAAAGGCTTAGGTGGCAAATGGTAAAACCAAGGTTGGGCCTTGCTGGAGGAGTTTTATTCAAGGCGAACTGTCAAGGGGTTCCCATTATAACCCAACCGCGTAAGGAACGCAAAATCAAGGAACACAACACTGGTATGACGAAAACTAGGGTGGCAAGAGTGGAACAAAACACCAGGCATAAGGCCGAGCCTTCCACCCTTTACCAAGTATGTAGGTGCATTAAAGTAAACAAGCTATAATAATGATATCCCAACAATAATCATGTTCCAACAAGGAACAAACTCCATATTCACCTGCAACTAACAACCCTATAAGAGGGGTGAGCAAAGCGGTAACATAGCCAAACAACGGTTTGCTAGGACAAGGTGGGTTAGAGGCTTTACATGGCAATATGGGAGGCATGATATACCAAGTGGTAGGTATTGCGACATAGCAATAGAGCGAGCAACTAGCAAGCAAAGATAGAAGTGATTCCGAGTTGACGAAAGCTTGATCCTCGTAAGGGTACTCAACGGGTTCCTCGATCACGTAATCGTCTCCTGGCTCTACCCAAAGCAATAACACAAGCAAAGGAAACAACGATCAACCAGGGTGCAATGCGCAAGCAACATGATGCAAAACATGGCATGACATGCGGGATGTGATATGCAATGCATATGCGTGCTCCGGAAGGAAAAGATTGAACCAGGCATCAACTTGGCAAACCAAGTGTGGCGCTGGAAAGATGAGATGATTTCGGTCGAAATCGATATAAAGATCACCGGAATCGGAGGCACAGTTTGCAAATGGCAAGCAAAACAAGAATGGCACAAAACTACGATTAACAGCACGATGCCATCTAGAATGCAACAAGAAACTAAGCTACTGCACCCCAACATAACAACAAAGCACATGGCAGTGATCTACTCAAGATGCTTGACAAAAGATGAACCCTGAGCTATGGCTAAATCACACAGGAGCAGGTTCAAACAAGCATGGCAAAAGTGCAAAAGATATCAGCATCACAGACTTAGTGAAAATACTAGCATGCCAGGAATTAACATCAGGAAGCAATGTTTAGAGCAACATAACGACATGCTACAGGAACAGAACATAGCAAGCAAAGGCATGGCATGAATCTAATCAAAGCATATAAAAAAAGTCCCTTACTGACCATAAGCCAAAAAGGATCAGAAGATAAGATGGCACCCATGTAAACATAGCAAGTTTCGTTAACAGAATCAGACTTAGCAGAAAACTGGACATGGCATAAACAGAATTATGAAGGCATGTTTGCGAGCTCGATGCACTCAACACAAGGCATTGCATGAAAAACTAAGCATACTACCAGCAAGAAGACATCTTCATGAAGCTAACCAAAGCAAGAAAAAGGTCATAACATGCATGGATCAACTACAACAACCTTGGCAAAATTGATTAACATGTAAACAATCTACCAGGAACATTTTATAGCAAAAGTAGAGCAAGATTGAGTCATGCTAGGGTACTCCATAAATGCAGACAGGGGCAGTGATGGATAGATCATAACCATATGTCAAAATCATCCTTACTGAACATACTCAAAAGAAGCATGGATCTCACTGTAGCAACATGAACACATGGCATTAAAATAAGAGCAGGGAAATGACTTAGTGAAATTCTAAGTCCCTGAAATCAGCAATATCACGAGAGCTACTTTGCATGCTTGTGCTAGTCACCACATTGATCACAAAAATACAAGGCATACACCCCTGTAAAGATGGCATGGCATAGCCCAAAACACATGTAGAGCTCATGACCATATGCAACACACAATAATCATGCCAAAAATGACAAATGCTCATAATCTGATAAGAATCAGCACCTAACATTTTATAGCACTCTTGCATCAACAATTTCCGCATCAAGATGGACTCAAACAAGCATGGTGCAATGGAAGAAAATGAAGAGGACATCCAGATGAACATTTTGATATATGGCACGCTCAAAATAGAGCTACGGATGCGAAGTTATGACGAGATGAATAGTGCTTGAAAATATGAGGGGGGAAAAGACTTAGGGAAATAGACCTTTGAGATTCCAGGTCTAGGGTTGCGTGAACCGAGGTCAACCGAAGCGCTCGCCGGAGTACTTCGCCGGAGAGGAGAGGTAGAGGTGGCCGGAGCTTGGAGCGGACGTCGCCGGCCGGAGAAGAAGACGAGAGGCGGCGGGGATGACCGGGCACGGCGGCATGGGTCGCCGGAGTTGGACTGGGCGGCGACTCTGGGCAGCGTCTCGCTGGAGCGACGGCGAAGGTGCACCGGCGGTGAAGGGGCGGCGAGGCGACGCTAGTGGCGCGCGCGTGGGCCGGGCAGCGGAGAGGCGCGTGCGGGAAGCCGCGGCCGCTCGGGCCGGAGAGGGCCTCGCTCGGGCCCGGGCGGGCCCGCGCGGGTGGCAGTGAAGTGGGCGCGGGCGCGGGGACGCGTGGCAGCCGGCGGTTGGCTGGCGCGGTTTCGTTGATGACGTGGCGATGCCCGATTGGTGCAGGGGACGTGGCCGGCGGACACATCCGGCCGCGGTGTTTTCGTCCGGCGGCGCGAGGAGAGGGAGAGTTAGGGTTTCATCTGCGCGAATTTTCGGAGGGGAGCACCTTTAGCGTCCTCAATGGCCTTGTAGATACCTATGTACACGATTTGCTCGTACATGTGGATGTGTAGGTCGACGAATTCTTGCAGGGCGAGGCGCCTCGTGGTGAGCGCGACCTCTAGGTGGACATTCTTCATGGCGTCGGCGGGCAGTCGCAGGTCCACCAGTGCTTGAAAGAGGTTCCGACCATGGTGGCCGATTAGGGTGGCAAGCAATGAGGAGCCCGGGCGCGCGGGCTGGAGGAGTACGGTGATGTCGTCCCCGAGCTTCTTGAGGACAGTGAACTTGTTGGTGGTGGCAACGATCATCTGATCCAACTGAGATTCGTAGTTGTCATCGGCGGCGGCCATCCACCAGCCGGTCGCGAACACCGTCTGGAGATGATCCTCGGTGCCATGCCGCAGGCCGGCGTCGTGGACCATCTGGCAGGGCCGCTTGCCGCTCGCGTGCAATGCCTCCATGGGTCTGGAGTGAGCACTTTTGCGCTTAGTGTAGGTGCTTAGGAAAATGCTTAGGTGCGTACGATGTGGTAGATGCATTGGAATGGAGGGGCGCCTTTATATGAGTGCAAACTGCGTTGCATTCACATCATGCAACCTCTTTTCCCGGTCCTCCTCCCATTACTTCCCTCATGCATGCACGATGCTAATTGAAGGAGGATGCATCATTGGCCGTTCAACATTTCGGGAACCGCTACCCCTCCCTCTTCTACATTAAAGCCATATCGGGAACTGCGCCGCCCGCTGTCAAATCAAATAATACTGCGCCGCCCGCTGCACACCCGGCTGAACATGCCTCCTCGCCTCCATCAAACCCGTCCGTTAAACCCGCATGCAAACCGAGAAACCTACTCCGGCCACACGTCCGTTGATGAGCGGGCCAGAATTAAACACAACACCATCCAAGCTCCTCCCGTCCGCCCTCAGTTTAAACTAGGCCAGACGCCAGCCAAGCTCCCACCGTCCGCCCTCTATTTAAACGAGGCCAAACAGACAGCGGGCAGGAATCACACCCCTCCGCCACTCCCCCATCTCCTCCTCCACCATTTTCTCCATTCTTTCGATGGCTTCCCAGGAGCCATTCTCCAGCATACTACCTGGCTGGGTGGCCCGTCGAGCCCTCCGGATACGGGCGAGGCCGCTCGGTGCTTCATCAACCTCGCTTGGCCCGATGGAGCCATTTGCGCCCTAATTCGGTGCGTGGTTCAGCAACTCGCTGCTCTAGTTCAGCTCAATGAGGAGTGGCGAGTTGCTCCATGCCGGCACGGCAGCGAGCACGCCGGTATGGGCATCGTCGCTATCGCGTCGTACCGCGCCACCAGTTTCTGTGGTGGCCGCGCCTCCCGTGTCTGTGGGCGCGCCTCCCGTGCCTGCGGCCGCGCCTCCTGTGCCTGCGGCAACGCCATGCAGGCAGAGACAGAAGCCGGGTGTGTGGAGAGCGACGAGTCGTTGGCCAGCTTCTCCGTGTCTGCTGCCATCATCGAGGAGAAGTAGAACACGGGAGGCCGCCGCCGCTTGGGTCCCATGAAGGCCACCGCCGAGGCAACGACTGCGCATTCAGGTGGTTTCTTTGCTGCTTCCTCTCTTCCGAGGACCTTCGTCGACCCCGCAAGTGTCTGCCAGACATGAGGAAGACAATGGGATCCGTGGGAGGCCATTTAGATTAAGTACTCCCTCTCCTGCTGGTGGGAAATATTTTTTCTAAGAATGGATAAATTGGATGTGTCTATAACTAAAATAAGTCTAGATACATCCATTTCTAGGACAAGTATTTCCGGACAGAGGGAGTATTAATTATACCAAGAGAGCTGGATTAGCACCGCTTAGTTCATGTAAATGTAATGAAATCCAACATGTTTATGTGAAGATCCGGCTTTTTATACGAAATCCCGCATGCTTATATGAAAATAGTCCGTGTTTGCACGGATTTCATCTGGTTGGTTAGACTTGTGAAAATGTATGCCGCTGGCGTTTGATGTCGTCCTCCGCGGAAGGAAGCGGGAGGAAATTTGCCGGCTGCCGTTGGAGATGCTCTTATGCTAGAAATAATAGAGGCACATCCAATCCATTTGAGTTAATTGCGTGTATGATTCTCCCTCTATAAATAGTTAATTACATGTACAGTGTACGCGTGACTTGCAGGGTGGCTATAGCTTCATTCATAAAGTTAAAAAGAAACAAGTCCATCCTTAATCTTGTATTCTAAGTACTCTATGGGTTCCACTGTCAGTATGGTAGCGAAAGAAGTATATATTAAATAAGTATTATATAATATAAAAAATCTAAAGTTAAAGACAAAATTTGAACTCAGGTCATCGTGTTGCGAGCATCCGATGCTAACTAGTCCAACACATTTTTGTTGTAGACCACGCTGGAGATATATCTCCATGTCTACTCTTATACTCCATCCGTTCCTAAATATTTGTCTTTTTCAGATTTCAAATGGAGTACCACATACGGGTGTGTATGTAGAGATATTTTAGAGTGTAGATTCACTCATTTTGCACCGTATGTAGTCACTTGTTGAAATCTCTAAAAAGATAAATATTTACGAACGAAGGGAGTAGAAAACAGAGTTGGTGATGATGGTGTGCGTGCCATCCTACAATATAGGCCGTCGTATTTATATCTAACGAATAGGATGGAAACTATCACAATTTTGCAAAAAGATACCCACACCCCTCTCCACGTTTGCAAATAAGGCCTTCCCTCATTGATCCTTTTCTCTACTCTTACTAGCAATGTGCCCGTGTGTTGCAACGGGTCCAAAATAGAATAATAAATGTTCACAAACTTGAAAGAAAAACACTCTAGTTTGGTGTATATATCACTAAAAATATACTCGTATTAGGTTTCACTCAAAATATATTCCTTGTGGCTGTTTTGATGAGGTGGGGGGGATGTGGTTGGTTTCAAGATACTAAGGGGTTTCTGCAAATTGGAGCAAAGAAGTGGGGTCTTGTTCCAGAAATGCCATAACTTACATCATAGTCGTTAGATGCAGATCTGATGGTCAGAAATGACGGATGGCAGACACACCATCATCACCAACTGAGTCTTTTATAGGAGTTGGAGATAAAAAACAGAGTTGGTGATGATGGTGTGCCTGCCATCCTGCAATATAGGTCGTCCAATTTATATCTGACAGATAGGAAGGAAACTATGGCAATTTTGCAAAAATATACCCACACCCTCTCCACATTTGCAAATAAGGCCTTCCCTCGTTCATCCTTCTCTCACAAGATAAACCACTCATATAAATGCATCTTGATATTCCATGCAACCCATGAGCATCTTGCTAGTCTCTCACAAGATAAACTACTCATACAAATGCATCTTGATGTTCCGTGCAACGCACGGGCGTCTAGCTAGTTTCTTTTAAAATAGTTACTTCGATAATTGGGTTGAAGTGATATATTATATATCTGCCCCGAATGATTTCATATTCACTAGTAGTAACAAAGAAAAGGTTGTCTTGTTAATTAACAGAAAACAGGGTGAAAACTATCACATGAGGCCGGTGGAAACAAGGCACATTGGGTTCAGCGTCATCGTCACTACAGCTGTGCACGCGCGAGAAGTCTACAGATCGAGGGGGCTACGGAGAAAAAGACATATCTCATGTGTTTGAGCGCGGCACAAATACACAATGTTTGAGAGAGAAACCGATTGACAGATTAAGATCAGATCGAGTTGTCACCCTTCTGCTGTCATTGTTGGGGTTGGGGGTGGGGAAGGGGAGGGAGAGAAAGACGTATCGAGAGTGTGCGTGGTAGGCACAGAGTCACAACTAGCGAGTGTGTGTGTGTGTGTCTGTGTGTGTTTGAAAGAGGAGTAGATAGGTTACTATCAAGATCGAGGTGCCACCCTACTCCTTCGGTGTCGGTTAGTGTGTGTGTGTGTGTGCGTGTGTGTGAGAGAGAGAGAGAGAGAGGGAAGCCAGTTGATAGATTAGTATCAAGATTGAGGTGTCACCCTACTCCTTTGGTGTCGGGAAGTGTGCGTGTGTGGGTGGGTGAGTGGGGGGGGGGCAGTGACACTTGCATATCTCTACTCTTATAAAAAACAGAGTTGGTGATGATGGTGTTCCTGCAATCCTGCAATATAGGCCATCTGATTTATATCTTACTGATAGGAAGGAAACTATGCCAATTTTGCAAAAAAAATACCCACACCCCTCTCCACATTTGCAAATAAGGCATTCCCTCGTTCATCTTTTTCTCCCACAAGATAAACTAATCATACAAATGCATCTTGATGTTCCGTGCAACGCATGGGTATCTTGCTAGTAGGGAGAAGGAGTTTGTGTGACCCATATTGATATTAAGGGATAGGTAGATAGGATGTGTGTGAGGCATACTTAAAGCATCACAGAGATAAACAAACAATGTGCATGCAAGTGCCAGAAAAAATGAAGCGATAAACAATGTCTACGTGCGCGTATGTGTGTGTGAGAGGGATAGTTAGATAGAGAGAGAGAGCGGGATCTCAAAACAAAAGGTGCTCTACGGGAATCCCATTGTATGTATTCATATGGTTCTGGAACTCGAGTTAACCTTAGGCATATGTGTGAGAGACATAATTATCCTTTGAGACATTAGTGGCTGTGGGTTGGCGGAATTAAAGGGGTGGGCATGTTCGACAGAGAGAGCATGTGTGTTTTTGTGTGAGAGACTTGTAGGACGGGGTATGTAGAAAGACGAATTCCAACCTTGACGGAGGGAGAGAAATACATGAAGTGCGCGTGTGTGATTCCGATGCCCATGAGGAAATGAGATATGTATGCATGTGAGAGAGATCGCACAATTCATTCACGTATCACTATCTAGCGATCGTGGACGTGCATCGCTTGAACATAAATCAATATCTTCTTCATATCGTGGCCAAAGGTACAATATCGATTCAATGCTATAAAGATTGGACACTCACATATCACATTTTTTCTATCTAAATAAACCTTTTCAATTGTGCATGCCAAAGTTACAGTGATGTTTCTTCAAACCAATGTAGCTATCATGTACATGCACCATTGTTACTCTTGCATTCAAATCCATTAGTCTTGGATGATTTAAGGTTCTATTATGAAGTAATATATGTAATATTCATATATGAATTCAACGGGTACGCAATTTATGAAATGGAGGCTATGTAATCATATGAGGTAACACTTTTAAGTAGCGGACTACAATATTCATTTCTTTTGTGGGACTACAATATCCATTTCTTTTTGTGCGCCTCTACACTAACATGTCAATGCATTATGTTTAAAGTAAATAACCAATGGCACTAAATTATCTACTTACACGAGAAATACATAGGTTGAGTGTTTGATCCCTTTTTGTGACCGCGCATCTACACCCGTACGATTGGCCGCGCCCGTGTGAACGTCCAAGTTATCGGCGCATCATCCCGAGTTATTGTCTTTTTTTCTGGGGTGGACTTCACACCAGTTATTAACTGCTGACGCGTGCCCCGTGTACACAGCCTCACATGACCTTCCCGCTAGCACGGTCCAAAATTAGTTGAAACTGGATACGAGCGATCCCGCGGGCGGCAAAATCTCCCCCCTCCTTCTAAAATTTCCGCTACCTAGTCTTTAGCATGCAAAATTCCCCTTTTGTCCTTGGTGCACAGAGAACAACAGTGAAAATACCACCCACACCTACATAATAGGTCGGGGCTGCTTTGGTAACTTCCGGTTCCCCCCACCACACGGCACCACCATTTCCTCTCCCCCTCCCGCAAAAACGACTAACTCCACGGCATCAGAGCATCTTACATCACGCCGTCCATACTTCATCAGCCTTTCTACCCCTCCCCTCTTGAAACCCTAGACTGCTCATCCACCGGTGTACCAGAGCCCATTCACTGCCAGCGGCGTCCACCTCGCCGGATCTGCTTATGCGGCCGCATCTACCCCTCCCACCTGCACTAGAAACAAGTAGACTGCTCATCCATCACTGTACCACAACCCATTTAGTGTCGGCCTTGTCTACCGTGCCGGATCTGCTTCGCCAGTACTCTCGTCAATCGTAGCGCATCTGCAGCGGCTCACTCATACTTCCCACCGGAGACGCTTCATCCACACCCCCCGGAGCCGCCCCACCGACGGCCTCTGATCCTCTTCAATGACACCTTCCTCAACCCTACCGGAGCCGCTTTGCCGACACCATCCTCAACCCTACCGGAGTAGCTTCACCTATACAATTCTCAACCCTACCGGGGCCGCTTTGCCAAATCACAAGTCCACGGCCACAGATCCGCTTCGTCACACCCTCATCCAACCTACCGGAGCTGCTTCTGATGCCCCGTCCACGGCCATAGATCTGCATCGTCCACACCATCCTTAACCCAACCACCGGAGTAGCTTCACCGACGCTCTCGTCCACGACCACATATCCGCTTCGCCCACACCATAGTCCACCCTACCAGAGTCGCTCCACAAACACCCTACTCGACGGTTCTAGATCTCCTTACCGAACCCCGACAGCCAGCGCAACATCATCACCCTTGACGTTTCTAACCTGATTCCCACTGTCTGGCAAGATGCCAACCACGCGCCACGGCCTAGGTACTTGTCACCTTTAAACCCATCCAGCATCACCTGCCCGATGTACTTCAAATATACTAACAGGTCGTTGTTACCTTTATGCAGTTGGCAAAAACTACAAGGACGATGTTTCTTCTGGATCTAACAGCTTGGCCAACCAAGATCCTGATCTTGTAAGTTCATCTCCCTCTCTCTTGTATTGTTGTGTGCCTGCCAGCATGCTTTGCTAGGATTTTTGACCAGTAATCCCTTTGTGCAGACAATGATTTCTACTACTGGCTGCTAAATTAGATATGTAGATGTCATACATTATACTACCTCGTACCTCCGTTCCTAAATATAAGTCTTTCTAGAGATTCCACTATAGGCTACATACGGAGCAAAATGAGTGAATCCACACTCGAAAATGCATCAATATACATCTGTATGTGGTCCATACTGGAATCTCTACAAAGACATATATTTAGGAATAGAGGCAGTACATTACACAAAATCATAGGTGGCATGTAGGAATTCCAGTGCACTACATTAGGCTGCCTTAGAGTGCCTGCTAGTCCAGCACACAGAGTCATGGCAAGTTTATGCTATGCACACAATCATTAATAGGTGGTTTAAATATGCGCAAGGGATATGCAATGTATTATCATGTAGAGATGTCTGAAATTAGCCTTGTCAACTTGTAGATAGGGTTACACAATGAAAATGTACAAGATGTATGTGGAAATTTCATGGAACATCACAAAAAAGGAAAGGCAGCGGTGAGCCTATATAGTGTGCTATGGTAGGTCACTCCTCCATTGCAATCATCGTGACATGTTATTTGTATGTCAGTTCTATTGGCCAAGTTTGTTAGGGACAATTATTATGAGTTATCCTAAGAAAATAAGCACCTCTGAATATAAGCTCCAGGTAATAAGCCAACCAGTTCTTTTCATTGCCTTCCTTTTCAGCTTATCTTTGGTATGATCAGTGAAAAGTCTAGATTGCATTATATTTTTTCATTTTGCTGCCCATATGAAAAATCATTTGACTTGCAAACATCACAAATTGAACCCAGTGCAGTAATTAATATGATAGGAAAACAGACCATCACTATTTGTTCAAACTGCAAATACAAATATACCATCTACTTGGCACAATATACTTTGGTCAATGTCTTCATAGAGATCCCATTGCCTAATTTAAATGAAGAACGCATGACCCACATTTAAATGAAGAACAATTATTTATTGAAATTCGATGGTCCAAGTGGCCAGTTATTATCATATAGCAGCACCACCTTAAGCATCATATAGCAGCAGCAGCTCATAGCAACTCATCATACAACAACAGTAGTAGCAGTGTGCAATTCATCATATACCAGCAGCAGCTCATAGCAATTCATCATATAGCAGCAGCAGGAGCATCTCATAGCAATTCATCATATATCAACAGGAAGAGCGACTCATAGCAATTCATCATACAGCAGCAACAGGAGCAGCTTATGGCAACTCATCATATAGCAGCAGCTCATAGCAATTCATCATATTGCAGCAGCAGCTCATAGCAATTCATCATATAGTAGCAGTAGGACCAGCTCATATGAATGCATCATATAGTAGCAGCAGAAGCGGCTCATAGCAATTCATCGTATAGTGGATCAAAATGAAAATTTGGCAATCAGAGGAGATCCTCACCTTGTTGGATGAACTCATCCTTCAACAGCACCTCGAGGCCATGGCCTGGGAGGAGGGGAGGGGGAATAAGGTGCCTTCTGCTACAGTGTGGCATCAGCCGTAGTTGTACGGCACCCACCAGAGTAGTGCGTTGGACGGACCATAGTGGAGCAGCAGCTGGAGACCATGAGAATGTGGGGCGGCGCCAGAGGGAGGAGCAGCCAGGGAGATTTGCCCCTACATTCCGGCAATGTAGCCTAGCTAGACAGAGCATCATCGAGGACCAGGCCAGATGGGACCAGAGGCGACGGCTCGCTGGAGGAACCCTAGGGCTAAAGGTAGGGGATCGAGGTAGAGGGAAATGGGAGAGGAGATGCAAGCGGGCAGGGCAATGAACGGTTGCGTGTTTGTTTTTACTTGAGGGTCTGGTATGACGTGCACGTGAGTAGTTGCATTTTGAGTGTAATATAGGCAGACAACAGAGTCATTTCACTATTCCCCTTCCCTTTAATTTTTAGTGAGCTTCTACCCGAAACACCCCCCTCCAAAGCGAAATAAGTTAAGCCCAATCCCATAACTCAAAAATGACTTCTTTACATCTTTTATGGCTTATTTTGACAATAAGCCCTGAAAGGCGGAATCGAACTAGCCCTTAACATGCAATTCAATTGTGCGTGCAATGATGAATCACTCCTGCCTGCTATAGTGTACATTTAGTCATCATCATTAATGGCATAACCTAATACATGTGCATTCCATTGTATAATCTAGAATATGCAATGTTTATGTTAGTTCATACGTTGCACATGATGTTTAAATGCCCCTTAAATCTGGTCAGTCAAGTGATGGTCTTTAAGCCTCCTTCTTTGCTTCTTTTCTTGATATGGAAGATTTGCTCACACATCTGTTCAATTATTGTTTGCATCAGCCAGCCATACTAGGACTGTTTGCTTTGATTACTAGTTGTTCTTGACCGAACACTCTAATAGAGCTTGTCAACGATTTAAACACTAAGGGCTGCTGTAGTGGGGCCTTGTCTAACTCATAGGTGACATAAAGGTTTGGCTGTACACTAAACTAGGCTCTCCAAGAGTACCTGGAGATCCAGTTCGAAGGTATGCCTAGTTTTTACATAGTGCAGACATAGTAAATGCTCATTTCATTGTGTGCAAGTGCAAGAGATGTGGCATGTTTCATTATGTGGTATTGTTTTGCTATAATCCCATCCTTTTGTGTTGTTCACAGACTGGAAAGTATGCATATTTATCTTCCAAGGAGACGAGTAACTAATTTGTGTCACCTTGCAGAGGGGGTGCAATGAAGATAAGATTGAGGATTTCCAAGTACAAGATGTTAGGAAGGAGACTTGCAAGAGAAGTAGGAGCTGCGCTGAGCCTGTTCAACCAGTTAAGGTAAGTCACTGTATCCAACTCAATAGTTCAATTCCTTGTTTGTTTCAGCATAGTTAACTTGCTCTTTTCAATTGCTTTCTTTGTCCTCAGTTAATGAGATGCCGAAACAATGATGCCTGATGTTGGGTACTTGTATAACTATTAGTTGACATAATTAAAGGCCTTACCATTTAATTACTCTGGCGAAGTGTGCCTGAAGCTTTGAAGTCTATTAACCAACTATTATTGCATGAGGCTCACAATCTAGTTTATACTAGGCTAATGATTGCATAGTTTTGTTTGCTTAGTAGGTTTGTATGAATCCCTGTGCTATTCATTATGCTCCTTAAGACTTTAATTGAGCTATAGAATGGCCAACTGCTTGCTTACTTATACGCAACATGCTGTCTAAATTTGTAACTTGTCTGTGTTTTGGATTGGGCCCCAACATCATGCTCCTCTGGTGAGCTAAGAGAGATTTCTGTATGCACGCTGCATAGACTACCTTTTTTAGAATTTTTAAAATATCACCTGCTTATGCTTCATGACGTGTAACATTATTGTTAGTCATGTTTTTCCATGTACAAAATAGTTTGTCTTGCTCGCTTCACTGTTGTAACTATATTTTTTCCCTAGTCATGTGTACTTACAGAAACATTTCAGGATGAAGTGACATCAACACAAAGATCTGCGAGCAGTGCGGCATGGCTGTTATCGAATGATTAAGGATTGGAATTGGAATGTGCTGATGTTCTTGAGCATCAACTAGAGGTGGCATGACAACATGTACATGATTATCAACATACAATCAACAAGTTGAGATTGGACATGCAGGTATTAGATGCAGGAGTCAAAAAAATGAAACAAGACACTGAGGTAACCACAAAGGAATTGGAGATTTTGCAGACTGAAATTTGTGCTATCTGAATTCAGCTAATCCTTTTTTGTGAAGAGATTATAGTTCAAATGGTAAGTTCTGTTGATGCGTGTCCATGATGTATGAGCTTTATTTGTCCAGTGTATGTAATTGGTTGTTTCTGTGCGCTTTATAATCACTGGTGCCGAACTATAATGCCCAGTGGGTATATTCGGCTGTAATTTCTTTATTATATAGTGTAGATTATTCTACGTTTCTATGCTTTTTGTCGTATAGTGTATGTTTTTTAGAGGCGATAGTATAGAGTAGGATATTTCTTGAATATGCTATATCGTTGAAACGGGGGCCAACATCCCCAAACATTCCCTGGAAGCCATACAAACGAACAAACCTGTGCAGTATAAGCGGGCCTTAATTGGGCTGGTCAAAATAATATTAAGTGGATCCCAAATGGGCCCACCGTAACAACGGCTCTTAGCAGGCCGTCAACATGCCTAAAGCTCGATAGGGCTGTATAAATGGAAATGGCATGCGGGCCTTTAGCAGGCCGAAATAAATGTCAATTTTGTCTCGGCCCTTTTACTTTCCGGCTGGTAAGAGGCCAAAAGTGTTATGGGCCAGAGGAGGCCCAATTTGCAAACTAGGCTTTTAACGTGCCGAAAGTCGCGTTGGGCTGAAATGATGCCCTGCGGAACGTGGGCCCCTAATGGACCTAAAGTCAAAGGCCCAACTATTGTGTGGGCCCTTAACAGGCCGAGAGACAAAATGGGCTAAGAGTTGGCCCATTTACCAAATGGGCCGAGGACAAGCCTAAAGTCATAGCGGGTTAGAATTGGCCCAATTGCAGAATGGGCCGAGAAAAGGCCGAAAGACGTTCCGGGCCGTTAATAGGCTGGAACTGATGATGGGCTGCTAATGGGCCGAAAGAAGCTCGGGCTGCAATTGGGCCCAAAAATGTAGCGGGCCGTTAATGGGCTTAAACTGACGATGGGCTATAAATTGTCGAATCTAGAATGGGACTTTGATGGATCGATTGTATGTAACTTGTATGGGCCGTACTTGTAAATGGGCCTGACTCAAGTAGGCTGCTAATGGGACGGCCCGCTTATTTTGACAGACCCGACCTTTTCACCAGAATGGGCCTCTGTTGGGCCATGCCATGTGTCGAGGTATCATAGGCTCCTCATGTCCAATGAGTGGATGACATCTGTCCGGACGTTGAGCCGGCACGTGTTTCCTCCGGCCAATGAGAATTTTACACGTGGAAAATTCCCATTGGTCCGGGCTGTTAACGGGTTACCGGATCCAAAACTGGACCTGGTAGCTTAACGGCGTCCCGTTACGGTGGATGCCATGTGTCGGTCACCCTTTATGAAAGCACTTCTATGACACACGATTTATCGTCATCGAAGTGGACACTTCTGTGATGATAATTTTGGTAATGTCATGGAACACTTCTACGACAGCACATGTATGACTACCTTGATTCTGTCATAAATTTGTCATGGATGTACATGCATGACAGAAAACATGACCTATTGTGACAAACACGTATCATCACGAAAGTGTCTTTTTTTGTAGTGATGTCAACTATATGATCTCGCAAAGCAATATGACAATGATGGTATGTGTCATAATAAAGGGAACCGTGGAAGTTGCATGGAAATATATCTCGGAATGGCTATGAAAATGCTATAATAGGTAGGTATGGTGGCTGTTTTGAGGAAGGGTATGTGGTGGGTCTAATGCACCGCCAAAAGTTGTGCGGTACTACAGAGGCTAGCAATTGTGGAAGAGTGAGAGTGTGTACAATCCATGGACTCAACATTAGTCATAAAGAACTCACATACTTATTGCAAAAGTTTATTAGCCATCGAAACAAAGTACTATTACGCATGCTCCTAAGGGAGAGGTTGGTAGGAGTTAACCATGCACACTCCCGACCTCCACACAAACGATGACAATCAATCATAAATCATGCTCTAACTTCATCGCATATCGATAGACCATACGTGCAGGCTTCAGGAATCAAAAACTTGAACACAAGTATTTCTACTAATACACAATTACTCTCTGGCATGACTCTAATATTACCATCTTTATATCTCAACACAAATGCAAGGAATCAAACTTCTCATATATTCAATTTTCTTTATGGAAGTTTTTATTATATCCCTCTTGGATGCCCATCATATTAGGACCAAATTCATAACCTAAGAAAATTGCCAAACTATTTTTAAGACTCTCAAAATAATATAAGTGAATCATGAGAGTTCATCAATTTCTACAAAATAAAACCACCGTCATGCTCTAATAAGATATAAGTGAAGCACCAGAGCAACTGCCTAGATCAAAAGATATAAGTGAAGCACATAGAGTATTGTAATAAAATCATGATTAATGTGTGTCCCTCTAAAAAGGTGTGTACATCAAGGATGATTGTGTCAAACTAAAAAGCAAAGACTCATATAATACAAGACGCTCCAAGCAAAACACACGTCATGTGGTGATTAAAAATATAGCCTCAAGTAAATTTGCCGATGGATTAAAGAAAAAGGAGGGGATTCCATCTGAGGCATCCCCAAGCTTAGATGCTTGGTTTTCCTTTAATATTACCTTCGGGTGCCTTGGGCATCCCCAATCTTAGGCCCTTGCCACTCCTTATTCCGTAGTCCATCAAATCTTTACCCAAATCTTGAAAACTCCACAACACAAAACTCAACAGAAAACTCATAAGCTCCGTTAGTATAATAAAGCAAATCACCACTTTAGGTATTGTTGTGAAATCATTCTAAATTTACATTGGTGTTATATCTACTGTATTCCAACTTCTCTATGGTTTATACCCCTCGATATCATCAAAATAAGCAAACAACACAATGAAAAACAGAATCTATCAAAAATAGAACAATCTGTAGTAATCTTGAAATTTCGTATACTAATGTAACTCCAAAAATTCTAAAAAATTAGCAAAATGTAGGCAATTTATATATCAATCTTGTGTAAAAAATTCAGAATTTTATCACGCTCTAGTGAATTTTAAATATTCCGCTACCGGGTGCAAAAGTTTCTGTTTTTTAGCAAAATTAAATCAACTATCACCATGGACCATCCCAAAGGTCATACATAGCACAAACAATAATTAAAGCACTAAATCACAATTATTACAGAAGTAATATTTTGTAATTACTGAAAAACAGAAGAAGAAAAAAACACAAAACAAAATTGGGTTGCCTCCCAACAAGCTCTATTGTTATACGCCCCTAGCTAGGCATGATGATTTCAATGATGCTCACATAAAAGATAAGAATTGAAAAACAAAGAGAGCATCATGAAGCATATGACTAGATCATTTAAAATTAACCCACTTCCTATGCATAGGGATTTTGAGAGCAAACAATTTATGGGAGCAAGAATCAACTAGCATAGGAAGGTAAAACAAGTAAAACTTAGAGATTTTCAACACATAGAGAGGAAACTTGATATTATTGAGATATGTAGAAGCATATGTTCCTCTCTCATAATAATTTTCATTAGCATCATGAATTAATGCAACAATATAGCTATCACATAAAGCATTATTTTCATGATGCACATGCATATAAATTTTACTACTCTCCACTGAGCAATTTTCTTCTCATTCATAATATTGGGAGTATCATATGAAACTTCAATACTATAAATTGTTTTCACATTAAAAGAGTAATGTTCAGAAAAGGGTAACCATAATTATGACAAGTTTTATAAGAATTATCATCACTACTTTTTATAACATAAGTATCATCACAATAATCATCATAAGTAGCAAATTTGTTCTCATCATAGTCAATTGAAGCCTCTTCCCAGATAGTGGAATCATTACTAAATAAAGTCATGACCTCTCCAAATCCACTTTTATCATTATAATAAGATTCAACACCCTCAAAAAAATTGGGATAATTATCATATAAAGTTGACACTCTTCCAAACCCACTTTCATAAATATTGCAATCATCATAAATAGGGGGCATGCAAGCATCATAACAAAATTGATAATTCCAAGTAGGAGGACTGAAAAGATCATCTTCATTAAGCATAGCATCCCCAAGCTTGGGACAAACATTAATTGTAGCAAATAATTCTGAAACATGTCATTCTCATCGAACATAGCATCCCCAAGTTTGTGGCTTTGCATATCATAAGCATAATCACTCTCATCATTAATAGTATGAATAGCACCAGTAGTATAACAATTATTTTCATCACAATTTTCAAAGTTGGTGCCAAAAAGATTTTTAAGATTATAGGAAGTATCATTATTTTCCCAATCATAATCATCACAATGAGTAATAGGCCTTACAAAATCATCCTCAATAATTTCTTCGGACATTGTGCCATGAGATAAAGAATCAATATAATCATCAAGTATATCATCTTCCACAATTATTTTTGATTCATTCTCATGAGGCATAACAATGATGGGGTCGTCGGGGCCGGTAAAAGCCCACATTGGGTGAGAATGGTGCTGGAGAGGAGCGCGCCGCCGGACGAACTCCCTCACCACCATCGACACCGTCACCCCGCCTCCTTCAGCTTGGCCAGCCTTGACAGGACACATGCAGGGCGCCTGTCGATGAGCTCCACATGTCCCCAGCCGGAGCTCGGCTCCGTAGGCGCCCACGGAAGGAGGAGCAGGGGGCTACGCACGATGGTGTCCAATACACCCACTGCTTCCGGAATCCCTTCACATCCGGGCGTAGCATGAAGTCAATGCTGGAGCCAGTTGTCGTCGTCGTCACCTGGAATGACACGCACCTCGAGCGATGACTGCTATCGACTAGGTGGAAAGAGAAGAAATGACGAAACAAGGCCACGGATGGGGCAATGCTCACGAGAGCTTCGCACAGGAAGGCGAAAGCGGAAAGGAGGATGATGGATCCAGGGTCAAGATGCAGCGCTTGGATCTGATAATGCGAGAGCACGACGTTGAAGAAATTAGAGAAAGGGGGGACCAGGCCGGCTAAGAGGGCATGGAGATGAAGGGGGAATCTAGTGGCCCCCATGTGGACTAAGGCCCAGGAGGCAGGCCAGACCGTCGTCGCCTTCCACTCGTTGGAATCGGCGGCGAGGGCCTGCCGGACTTTGTCCAGCCCCTCCTGGTTGATCATCATGGACCGGTCCAGCGCGGGTTCTAACCTCGGCAAAGGCTCCATGGGTGCGTGGACTTTCCCTTTCTTTGTGAACCCGGGAGCCATGACGGTAGAAGTGTATTGGCGCTGGTGCGGAATCTAGAGAAGGGGGGAACAAGCTCACAGGAAAGAGAAGGAGCAGAGGACGAGCACGATGGGCAATGATGGCTGGGCTGCGTTTAACAAGCAGTTGTCAGGTCAAACGGTTGTTGAGGCAGCATGGGGGAGTGAAGACTCCCACATCCCATCAAGCGCCATGCGTCGACTCGGTCCGTAGGCGATTGGGGCCCGCGACGCTTCACCCTTGACTCTTGGCTTCGGCTCGAAGCCAAGTCCGAGCACGCCTTGGGCCTGGGGGCTACTGTCGGTGTTCTGGGAACTAGGGTACCCAGACCTGTCTGCCTGCAGCCCACAGCGTGGCTCCATCGATGGCCTGGTATGGCCCATCTTAAGCACTGGAAAGACAAGACCCTCGCGAGGGGCCAAGCCTCACGAGGCGGACGACACCAAGACCTCCAGAGGGAGCTGCCTCCTCAGGCTGGGTCCTAAGGGGCAGAGATTCCTGCGGCCCACGACGTGGCTCCATCGACGGCCTTGTATGACCCATCTTTAGCACCGCTAAGAAAAGACCCTCGTGAGGGGCCAAGCCTCACGAGGTGGGCGATGCCAAGACCTCCGGAGGGAGCGGCCACCTCAGGCTGGCTCCCGAGGAGCGGAGATTCCTATGCAGGCGCCTACCTCATGTTGTCGAGGTGACACAAGCCATGACAACCAAAGCCAAGCGGGCGCCAGCGGGCGCAGAGCAGCAGGTGATACCTCCATTTTGTATCATGTTTACCTACTGTTATTTATATTGTTTTTATGCATAATAATGCTTTTTGGAGTAATTCTAATGCCTTTTCTCTTATAATATGCAAGGTTCACACAAAGAGGGAGAATTCCGGCAGCTGGAAATCTAGACCTGAAAAAGCTATGTCAGGCTTGATACGTCTCCGTCGTATCTATAATTTTTGATTGTTCCATGTGAATATTATACAAATTTCTTATACTTTTGGCAACTTTTTATACTATTTTTGGGACTAACATATTGATCCAGTGCCTAGTGCAAGTTCCTGTTTGTTGCATGTTTTTTGTTTCACAGTAAATCCATATCAAACGGAGTCCAAATGGGATATAAACTGACAAAGATTTTTTTGGAATATATGTGATTTTTTGGAAGAAGAATCAACGCGAGACGATGCCCGAGGGAGCCACGAGGCAGGGGGCGCGCCCCAGGGGGTCAGGCACGCCCTAGGCCCTCGTGGCCACCCCGTAAGATGCTTGATGCCCTTCTTTCGCCGCAAGAAAGCTAATATCTGGATAGAGATCATGTTAAAATTTCAGCCCAATCGGAGTTACCGATGTCCGAGAATTTAAGAAACGGTGAAAGGGCAAAATTTGAGAACGCAGAAACAGAGAAAGACAGAGAGACAGATCCAATCTCGGAGGGGCTCTCACCCCTCCGCCTCCATGGAGGCCATGGACCAGAGAGGAAACCCTTCTCCCATCTAGGGAGAAGGCCAAGGAAGAAGAATAAGAAGGGGGCTCTCTCCCCCTCGCTTCCGGTGGCGCCGGAACACCACTGGGGGCCATCATCATCACCGCAATCTACACCAACACCTCCGCCATCTTGTTCACCAACATCTCCATCACCTTCCCCCCCATCTATAGCGGTCCACTCTCCCGCAACCCGCTTTACCCTCTACTTGAACATGGTGCTTTATGCTTCATATTATTATCCAATGATGTGTTCCCATCCTATGATGTCTGAGTAGATTTTCGTTGTCCTATCGGTGGTTGATGAATTGCTATGATTGGTTTAATTTGCTTCTGGTTATGTTGCTATACTTTGGTGCCCATCATATGAGCACGCGCGTGGATCACACCATAGGGTTAGTTGTATGTTGATAGGATTATCTATTGGAGGGCAGGAGTGACAGAAGCTTCAACCTAGCATAGAAATTGATGCATACAGGATTGAAGGGGACCAATATATCTTAATGCTATGGTTGGGTTTTACCTTAATGAACGTTAGTAGTTGCGGATGCTTGCTAATAGTTCCAATCATAAGTGCATAGAATTCCAAGTCAGGGATGACATGCTAGCAGTGGCCTCTCCCACATAAAACTTGCTATCGGTCTAGTAACGTAGTCAATTGCTTAGGGACAATTTCGCAACTCCTACCACCACTTGTCCACACTCACTATACTAAATTTATTGCTTCTTTACTTAAATAGCCCCTATTTTTTATTTACGTGAACTTTATATTCTTGCAAACCTATCCAAAAACACCTACAAAGTACTTCTAGTTTCATACTTGTTCTAGGTAAAGCAAACGTTAAGCGTGCGTAGAGTTGTATCGGTGGTCGATAGAACTTGAGGGAATATTTGTTCTACCTTTAGCTCCTCGTTGGGTTCGACACTCTTACTTATCGAAAGAGGCTACAATCGATCCCCTATACTTGTGGGTTATCAAGACCTTTTACTGGCGCCGTTGCCGGGGAGCAATAGCATGGGGTGAATATTCTCGTGTGTGCTTGTTTGCTTTATCACTAAGTAGTTTTTATTTTTGTGCTCTTGTTTTCTATCTTTAGTTATGGGTAGGAAACGCAAAATACCAAAAAAATTAGTTGTAACTACTGAACCAATCGTTGAAGAACCACTGAAAATCTATCACACTCCTGAAGCTTTTTACTTGGATCATCTTTGATCCCTATGTGCTCGTGCTGAAACCCCAACTAGCTTAGTCGAGGGCAAATCCTTAGATGAGCATGCTTGTTATGTGCGACACCATATAACTAAAAAAGGAAAATGTTTACTGGATCAAATTCATCGTTTGCAATACTATGCTTGGAATTTATGTGAAATATATGATGTTACTTGTTGTTCTGAAAGCCCTAAGAAACACCTTCCCTACCAATGTGAGTTTATTGATAATGTAATCGTATCTTCATATGCTAAGGGTGTTTATAATTACTATGATGTTCAACAAATTGAAGAATTTGTTGCTTTTAAGGGTGCTTATGAAATTGCTTCTTTGATTGAAATGTATGATGCTACTCTTTACAAAACTGAAAATTTTGCCATACTTAAATATTGTTATGATAATTATGCTTCTAATTCCTATGTTAAACCATATATTGAGGACTCCTCCGCTATCCAAGAAGGGACTAATATTTTTCAGGAGTCTATGGAAGAAGGAATTGATGAAACTTTTGGCTCATTGGATGAAAAAGATGATGACGAGAGCGAAGAACAAAAGGAGGAAGAGCGGATTAGCTACCCGTGCCCACCTTCTAATGATAGTAACTCTTGAACTCATACATTGTTTAATTTCCCTTCGAATTTACTGAAGGATGAATGCTATGATGATTGTTATGATCCCGTTGATTCTTTTGAAATATCCTTGTTTGATGATGCTTGCTATGCTTGTGGCCAAGATGCCAATATGAATTATGCTTACGGAGATGAACTTGCTATAGTTCCTTATGTTAAACATGAAATTGTTGCTATTGCACCCACACATGATAGTCCTATTATCTATTTGAATTCTCCAGACTACACTATATCGGAGAAGTTTGCCCTTATTAAGGATTATATTGATGGGTTGCGTTTCACTACTACACATGATGATTTGATAAATATAATATGCATGTGCTTGCTTCTCCTACTTGCAATTATTATGAGAGAGGAACTACATCTCCGCCTCTTCATGTTTCCAATATGATAAAATTGCAAGAAACTGTTTATACTATGCATTGGCCTTTACTATGTGTGCATGAATTGTTCTTTTATGACATGCCGATGCATAGGAAGAGAGTTAGACTCCGTCATTACATGATATATGTTGCTTTGTGCTCACTACTAAATCACAAATCATTGTTAATTAAAATTGTCTTTGATATACCTTGGGATCCGGGTGGATTCATTACTTGAGCACTATATGCCTAGCCTAATGGCTTTAAAGAAAGTGCTGCCAGGGAGACAACCCGGAAGTTTTAGAGAGTCATTTATTTCTGTTGAGTTCTTTCATATAAGTTTAAAAGCAAAAAAATAAAGAGGGGAACCCAAAACTTTTCATAAAGGAAGTGAAAGTGAGAGAGACAAGCATTGTTGAAGTGGGGGAGCTCCTTGAACTTTGTTCATGCTCACGGAAACTTTGTGAATCTTGATTATGGAAACTTTTCAACAAAAATAATTACCACCTTGTACAATTCCATTGTATTATAAAAATAATGTGCCAAGGTTTGCCTTTAGGATGTTTTCGATTATTTGTTGGTTTGTACGGTGCAGGACAGAAACTTTGGCTGTAGCGCACGATTTTACATTTTTTGCTGGAACGTCAAATGGTTATGAAACTTTTTGCACTGTCTTTCTATACAAGTTTTTTATTTTTCTTAATTTTGGTAGAACTTTTGGAGTACCAGAGGTATGGTGAATGTTCAAATTATTACAGATTGTTCTATTTTAGACATATTATGTTTTTGATGCATAGTTTGCTTGTTTTGATGAAACTATCGATTTATATCAGTGGATTAAGCCATGGAAAAGTTATATTACAGTAGCTAAAATGAAAAAACAAAATATTAATTGGTTCGCAACAATACTTAGAGTAGTGATTTGCTTTATTATACTAACGGATCTTACCGAGCTTTCTGTTGAGTTTTGTGTGGATGAAGTGTTCGAAGATCGAGGAGGTCTCGATGTGAGAAGAAGGAAGAGAGGAAAGAGATAAATCTTGGGGATGCTCGAGGCACCCCAAGTAAATATTGAAGGAGAATCAAGCGTCTAAGCTTGGGGATACCCCGGAAGGCATCCCATCTTTCTTCAACAAGTATCGGTATGTTTTCGGATTCGTTTCGTTCATGCGATATGTGCAATCATGGAGCGTCTTTTGCATTTAGTTTTCACTCTTCTTTTATGCACCATGCTGGTATGAGATAGTCCTTGGTTGATTTATAGAATGCTCATTGCACTTCACTTATATCTTTTGAGTATGGCTTTATGGAATGCTTCATGTGCTTCGCTTATATCATTTGAAGTTTGGATTGCCTGTTTCTCTTCACATAGAAAACCGCCATTTGTAGAATGCTCTTTTGCTTCACTTATATTTGTTAGAGCGCGGGCATATGTTTTGTAGAAAGAATTAAACTCTCTTGCTTCACTTATATCTATTTAGAGAGTTGATTCCTTGCAATAGTTTTGCGATATAAAGGTGGTGATATTAGAGTCGTGCTAGTTGAGTAATTGTGAAATTGAGAAATACTTGTGTTGAGGTTTGCAAGTCCCATAGCATGCATGTATGGTGAACCGTTATGTAACGAAGTTGGAGCATGAGGTATTTATTGATTGTCTTCCTTATGAGTGGCGGTCGGGGACGAGCGATGATCTTTTCCTACCAATCTATCCCCCTAGGGGCATGCGTATTAGTAGTTTTCTTTGAGGGCTAATAAACTTTTGCAATAAGTATATGAGTTCTTTATGACTAATGTGAGTCCATGGATTATACGCACTCTCATGCTTCCATCATTGCTAGCCTCTTCGGTACCGTGCATTGCCCTTTCTCACCTCGAGAGTTGGTGCAAACTTCGCTGGTGCATCCAAACCCCATGATACAATACACTCTATCACACATAAACCTACTTATATCTTCCTCAAAACAGCCACCATACCTACCTATCATGGCATTTCCATAGCCATTCCAAGATATATTGCCATGCAACTTCCATCATCATCATCATATACATGACTTGAGCATTTATTGTCATATTGCTTTGAATGATCGTAAGATAGCTAGCATGATGTTTTCATTGCTTGTCCGATTTTTGGTTTCATTGCTACGCTAGATCATTGCACATCCCAGTACACCGCCGGAGGCATTCATATAGAGTCATATCTTTGTTCTAGCATCGATTTGTAATATTGAGTTGTAAGTAAATAAAAGTGTGATGGTCATCATTATTAGAGCATTGTCCGAGTGAGGAAAGGATGATGGAGACTATGATTCCCCCACAAGTCGGGATGAGAATCCGGACGTAAAAATAAAAAAAAGATAAAGGCCAAAAAAGAGAGAATGCCCCAAAAAAGGAGAGAAAAATAGAGAAGGGGCAATGTTACTATCCTTTTACCACACTTGTGCTTTAGAGTAGCATCATGTTCTTTATATAGAGAGACTCTTGAGTTATCACTTTCATATACTAGTGGGAATTTTCATTATAGAACTTGTCTTGTATATTCCAATAATGGGCTTCCTCAAATGCCCGAGGTCTTCATGAGCAAGCAAGTTGGATGCACACCCACCTAGTTTCCAGTTTGAGCTTTCATACACTTATAGCTCTAGTGCATCCGTTGCATGGCAATCCCTACTCCTCTCATTGACATAAATTGATGGGCATCTCCATAGCCCGTTGATTAGCCGTGTCGATGTGAGAATTTCTTCCTTTTTGTCTTCTCCACACAACCTCCATCATCTTATTCTATTCCACCCATAGTGTTATCTCCATGGCTTGTGCTCATGTATTGCGTGAGGGTTGAAAAGGATGAAGCGCCTTAAAAAGTATGAACCAATTGCTTGGCTTGTCATTGGGGTTGTGCATGATTTGAATGCTTTGTGTGGTGAAGATGGATCATAGACAGACTATATGATTTTGTAGGGATGAGCTTTCTTTGGCTATGTTATTTTGATAAGACATAATTGCTTGGTTAGTATGCTCGAAGTATTATTGTCTTAATGTCAAATGATAGACTATTGCTTTGAATCACTCGTGTCTTAATATTCATGCCATGATTAGATTACATGATCAAGATTATGCTAGGTAGCATTCCACATCAAAAAATATCTTTTTTATCATTCACCTACTCGAGGACGAGCAGGAATTAAGCTTGGGGATGCTGATACGTCTCCATCGTATCTATAATTTTTGATTGTTCCATGCCAATATTATACATCTTTCATATACTTTTGGCAACTTTTTATACTATTTTTGGGACTAACATATTGATCCAGTGCCTAGTGCCAGTTCCTATTTGTTGCATGTTTTTTGTTTCGTAGTAAATCCATATCAAACAGAGTCCAAACGGGATAAAAACTAACGGAGATTTTTTTGGACTATATGTTATTTTTTGGAATAAGAATCAACGCGAGATGATGCCCGAGGGGGCCACGAGGCAGGGGGCGCGCCCCAGGGGGTCAGGCGCGCCCTGGGCCGTCGTGGCCACCCTGTAAGGCTGTTGATTCCCTTCTTTTGCCGCAAGAAAGCTAATATCCGGATAGAGAACATGTTAAAATTTCAGCCCAATCGGAGTTACGGATCTCCAGGAATTTAAGAAACGGTGAAAGGGCAGAATCTGAGAACGCACAAACAGAGAGAGACAGAGAGACATATCCAATCTCGGAGGGGCTCTCACCCCTCCGCCTCCATGGAGGCCATGGACCAGAGGGGAAACCCTTCTCCCATCTAGGGAGAAGGTCAAGGAATAAGAATAAGAAGAATAAGAAGGGGGGCTCTCCCCCCTCGCTTCCGGTGGCACCGGAACACCACCGGGGGCCATCATCATCACCGCAATCTACACCAACACCTCCGCCATCTTCTTCACCAACATCTCCATCACCTTCCCCCCTCTATCTACAGCGGTCCACTCTCCTGCAACCAGCTTTACCCACTACTTGAACATGGTGCTTTATGCTTCATATCATTATTCAATGATGTGTTGCCATCCTATGATGTCTGAGTAGATTTTCGTTGTCCTATCGGTGGTTCATGAATTGCTATAATTGGTTTAATTTGCTTGTGGTTATGTTGCTGTACTTTGGTGCCCATCATATGAGCGCGCGCGTGGATCACACCATAGGGTTAGTTGTATGTTGATAGGACTATATATTGGGGGGCAAGAGTGACATAAGCTTCAACCTAGCATAGAAATTGATGCATACGGGATTGAAGGGGACCAATATATCTTAATGCTATGGTTGGGTTGTACCTTAATGAACGTTAGTAGTTGCGGATGCTTGCTAATAGTTCCAATCATAAGTGCATAGAATTCCAAGTCAGGGATGACATGCTAGCAGTGGCCTCTCCCACATAAAACTTGCTATCGGTCTAGTAACATAGTCAATTGCTTAGGGACAATTTCGCAACTCCTACCACCACTTTTCCACACTCGCTATACTAACTTTATTGCTTCTTTACTTAAAGAGCCCCTACTTTTTATTTACGTGCACTTTATATTCTTGCAAACCTATCCAAAAAGACCTACAAAGTACTTCTAGTTTCATACTTGTTCTAGGTAAAGCAAACATTAAGCGTGCATAGAGCCGTATCGGTGGTAGATAGAACTTGAGGGAATATTTGTTCTACCTTTAGCTCTCGTTGGGTTCGACACTCCTACTTATCGAAAGAGGCTACAATTGATCCCCTATACTTGTGGGTTATCAAGACCTTTTTCTGGTGCCGTTGCCGGGGAGCAATAGTGTGGGGTGAATATTCTCGTGTGTGCTTGTTTGCTTTATCACTAAGTAGTTTTTATTTTTGTGCTCTTGTTTTCTATCTTGAGTTATGGGTAGGAAACGCAAAATACCAAAAAAAATAGTTGTACCTACTGAACCAATGGTTGAAAAACCACTCAAAATCTATCACACTCCTGAAGCTTTTTACTTGGATCATCTTCGATCTCTATGTGCTCGTGCTGAAACCCCAGCTAACTTTGTTGAGGAAAAATCCTTAGATGAGCATGCTTGTTATGTGCGACACCGTATATCTGAAAAAGGGAAACTTTTACTGGATCAAATTCATCATTTACTGGATTAAATTCTTCGTGTTCAATCTTTAAACCAGAACTATAGATTGGTACTTGTGGGTGACTAGTAGTGTTGATTACATCTTGTAGTTGAGTACTATATGGTTTATTTGGTGGAAGATTATATGTTCAGATCCAATATGCTATTTAATACACCTCTGATCTTGAGCATGATTATCATTTGTGAGTAGTTACTTTTGTTCTTGAGGTCACGGGAGAAATCTTGCTGCAAGTAATCATGTGAATTTTATATGTGTTCGATATTTTGATGGTATGTATGTTGTGATTCCCTTAGTGGTGTCATGTGACGTCGACTACCTAACACTTCACCATATTTGGGCCTAAGAGAATGCATTTTGGAGTATTTATTAGATGATGTGTAGCGAGAGTGACAGAAGCTTAAACCTTAGTTTACGCGCTATTCCGTAAGGGGCTGATTTCGATCCAAAAGTTTAATGCTATGGTTACAATTTATTCTTAATACTTTTCTCGTAGGTGCGGATGCTTGCGAGGGGGTTAATCATAAGTAGGAGGTTTTTTCAAGTAATAACAACACCTAAGCACCAGTCCACCCACATATCAAATTATCAAATTAGCGAACACAAATTGAACCAACCTGATGAAAGTGGCTAGTTGAAATTCCCGTGTACCCTCAAGAACGCTTTGCTTATCAGAAGAGACCATTTTGGCCCGTCCTTTGCCTCAAAAGGATTGGGATACCTTGCTGAACTTTTGTTACCATTACCATTACTTGCTCATTACAAATTATCTTTCTATCAAACTACTTGTTACTTATAATTTCAGTGCTTGCAGAGAATACCTTGTTGAAAACCGCTTGTCATTTCCTTCTGCTCCTCGTTGGGTTCGATACTGTTACTTATCAAAAGGACTAAAATTGATCCCCTATACTTGTGGGTCATCAAGGCTCTTTTCTGGCACTGTTGCCGGGGAGTGAAGCGCTCTTGGTAAGTGGAAATCGGTAAGGAAAAATTATTACTACGTGCTGAAATGTACTATCACTTCTTACAATGGAAAATAATCCTTTGAGGGGTTTGTTCGGGGTATCTTCACATCGATCGGTACCGCAATTAGTCACCCATCAACCTACTGCACCTACTAAAAATATTGGTTATGAAATTCCTTCGGGTATGATAGAACAACTGCTAGCTAATCCTTATGCAGGAGATGGAACCGAACATCCTAATATGCACTTAATATATGTGGAAGCAATTTGTGGATTATTTAAGCTTCTAGGTTTTCCCTTTATCTTTGAAGGGAAAAGCATTGGCATGGTATAGGCTATGCGATGATATTGGATCTTGGAATTGGAATCGATTGAAATTGGAGTTTCACCAAAAAAAATTATCCTATGCATCTAGTTCATCGCGATCGGAATTACGTATATAATTTTTGGCCTCATGAAGGAGAAATTATAGCTCTTGCTTGGGGAGGCTTAAGTCAATGTTATATTCATGCCCCAATCATGAGCTCTCAAGAGAAATTATCATTCAAATTTTTTATGCTCGGCTTTCTCATGATGATCGATCCGTGCTTGATACTTCTTACACTGGTTCGATTATGAAGAAGACTATTGATTTCTAGTGGGATCTTTTAGAAAGAAGTAAACACAACTCTGAATATTGGGAACTCGATGAAGGTAAAGAGTCAGGTATTAATCTTAAGTATGATTGTGTTTAATCTTTTACGAATACCGATGCTTTTCAAAAGTTTAGCACTAAATATGGACTTGACTCTGAGGTAGTAGCCTCCTTTTGTGAATCATTTGCTACTCATGTTGATCTCCCTAAAGAGAAGTGGTATAAATATCACCCGCCTATTAAAGAAGAAACTAAGGAACCGGTAATAGCTAAATATGAAACTATTATCTACAATGTTGATTCGATTGTTCCTACTACTTATATTGAAAACCCACCTTTTCCTGTTAGGATAAAGGAACACGGTAAGGTTTCAAATGTGGTCAATAAAAGCTATATTAGAACACCTAAACCAGCTAAACAAATCATGTTACCTAGTGTTGCTATGGTTAAAGATCTCCTGGTTGAAAATTTCGATGGGCATGTTATTTACTTCTGTGATGAAGCTGCTAGAATTGCTAAACCCGATGAAAAAGATAAACATAGACCTGTTGTTGGCATGCATGTTGTCTCAGTAAAAACAAGAGATCACTGTTATCATGGTTTATGTGACATAGTTGCTAGCGTGAGTGCTATTCCTTTTATCTTATATCAAGAAATTATGAATGATATAGCACCCGCTGAAATAGAATACATCATTGTTACTATTTAACTTGCTAATAGAGACACCAACACACCACTTGGGATTGTTAGAGATGTTGAAGTCTTGTGTGGGAAAATAAAATACCCTACTGACTTTCTTGTTCTTGGTTCCCCAAAAGATGACTTTTGTCCTATTATCTTTGATAGACCTTTCTTGAACACCGTTAATGCTAAAATAGATTGTGAGAAACAAACCATCGGTGTAAGTTTTGGTGATGAGTCTCATGAGTTTAACTAAGTTTAGTAGGAAGCAGCATAAGAAAGAATTGCCTAGTAAGGATGAAATGTTTGCCTAGGAAGCAGCATAAGAAAGAATTGCCTTTAAGGAAGAAAGAATTGCCTAGGAAGCAGCATAAGAAAGAATTTCCTAGTAAGGAAGCAGCATAAGAAAGAATTGCCTAGTAAGTCTTGCTTCTATTACCGTGCCTCCTACTGATCCACTAGAACAATATTTGCTATACCATGACAATGATATGCATATGCATGAAAGAAATGAAATAGATAAGATTTTCTTTGAACAACGTCCTCTGCTTAAACACAATTTGCCCATTGAAACTCTAGGAGGTCCTCCTCCACCTAAAGGTGATCCCGTGTTTCAATTAAAAAATTGCCAGACACTTTGAAATATGCTTATCTTGATGGGAAGAAGATATATCCTGTTATTATTAGTGCTAACCTTTCAGAACATGAAGAAGAAAGATTATTAAAGGATCTGAAGAAGCACTGAGCTGCTATTGGTATACTCTTGATGATTTAAAGGGCATTAGTCCCACTCTCTGTAAGCACAAAATTAATATGGAACCTGATGCTAAAGCCGTTGTTGATCACCAACGACATTTGAATTCTGAAATGAAAGAAGTGGTGAGAACTGAAATACTGAAGCTTTTTGGAAGCAGGTATAATCTATCCTATAGCTGATAGTAGATGGGTAAGTCATGTTCATTGTGTCCCTAGGAAGGGAGGTATCACTGTTGTTCCTAATGATAAGAATGAACTTATTCCGCAAAGAATTGTTACTGGCTACATAATGGTAATTGATTTTAGAAAAATTAAATAAGGCTACTAGAAAAGATCATTACCCTCTACCTTTTATTGATCAAATGCTAGAAAGATTATCGAAGCACACACACTTTTGCTTCCTTGATGGATATTCTGGTTTTCTCAAATACCTGTTTCACAACCTGTCAAGAGAAAACCACCTTTACTTGTCCTTTTGGAGCTTATGCTTATAGATGTATGCCTTTTGGTTGATGCAATGCACCTGCTACCTTTCAAAGATGTATGACTCCTATATTCTCTGATTTTTGTGAAAAGATTGTTGAGGTTTTCATGGATGATTTCTCCATTTACGGAACTTCTTTTCATGATTGCTTAAGCAACCTTGATCAAGTTTTGTAGAGATGTGAGTAGACTAATCTTGTCTTGAATTGGGAGAAGTGCCACTTTATGGTTAATGAAGGTATTGTCTTGGGACATAAAATTTCTGAATGAGGTATTGAGGTGGATAAATCTAAAGTTGATGCAATTGAGAAAATGCCATGTCCTAAAGATATCAAAGGTATTCGAAGTTTCCCCGATCATGCTGGTTTCTATAGGAGGTTTATTAGAGACTTCTCTAAAATTTCTATGACTCTTACAAATCTTTTCCAAAAGGAATTTCCATTTGTTTTTGATGATGATTGTGTAGAAGGATTTGAAACACTTAAGAAAGCCTTGATTTCTGCACCTATCGTTCAACCACTTGATTGGAACTTACCTTTTGAAATTATGTGCGATGCTAGTGATTATGTTGTTGATGCTATTCTAGGACAAAGAGTTGATAAGAAATTAAATATTATTCATTATGCTAGTAAAACTCTAGACAATGCTCAACGAAATTATGCTACTACCGAAAAAGAATTCTTAGAAGTGGTGTTTGCTTGGGATAAATTTAGATGTTACAGTGTTGATTCTAAAGTAATTGTTCACACCGATCATGCTACTATAAAATATCTTATGGAAAAGAAAGATGCTAAACCTAGACTCATTAGGTGGGTTCTCTTGCTGCAAGAATTTGATTTACATATCATTGATAGAAAGGGAGCTGAGAATCCCGTGGCTGATAACTTGTCTAGGCTAGAAAATATTCTTGATGACCCACAACCTATTAATGATAGTTTTCCTGATGAGCAGTTAGTTGCAATAAATGTTTCTCATAATACTCCTTGGTATGCTAACTATGCTAATTACATTGTTGCTAAATATATACCACCTTGCTTCACATACCAACAAAAGAAAAAGTTCTTATATGATTTAAGACACTACTTTTGGGATGACCCACATCTTTATAAAGAAGGAGTAGATGATATTATTAGACGTCATGTACATGAGCATGAATAGGGACAAATACTATAGAAATGTCACTCTGAAGCTTATGGAGGGCATCATGCTGGAGATAGAACTGCTCACAAGGTATTGCAATCTAGTTTTTATTGGTCTACTCTCTTCAAGGATGCCCGTAAGTTTGTTTTATCTTGTGATGAATGTCAAAGGATTGGTAATATTGGTTAAGGAAATGCCTATGAATTATTGTGTTGCTGTTGAACCATTCGATGTTTGGGGATTTGATTATATGGGAGCTTTTCCTTCCTCTAATGGGTACACACATATTTTTGTTGCTATTGATTATGTTACTAAGTGGGTAGAAGCTATTCCAACTAGTAGTGCCGATCACAACACCTCTGTCAAAATGCTTAAGGAAGTTATTTGCCCAAGGTTTGGAGTCCCTAGTTATTTAATGACTGATTGTGGTTCACATTTTATTCATGGTGCTTTCCATAAAATGCTTGCTAAGTATGATGTTAACCATAGAATTGCATCACCTTATCATCCTCAGTCTAGTGGTCAAGTTGAACTTAGCAATAGAGAAATAAATTTAATTTTACAAAAGACTGTTAATAGGTCTCGGAAGAATTGGTGTAAGAAATTAGATGATGCACTTTGGGCTTGTGGAACAACATATAAAAATCCTATGGGTATGCCTCCCTATAAAATGCTTTATGGAAAAGCTTGTCATTTGCCTCTTGAGTTAGAACATAAAGTATATTGGGCAATTAAAGAACTCAACTATGATTTCAAACTTGCCGGTGAAAAGAGGTTATTTGATATTAGCTCACTAGATGAATGGAGAACCCAAGCTTATGAAAATGCCAAGTTATTTAAAGAAAAAGTCAAAAGATGGCATGATAAAAGAATCCAAAAGCGTGAGTTCAAAGTTGGAGAATATGTTATTTTGTACAACTCTCGTTTCAGATTCTTTGCAGGAAAACTCCTCTCTAATGGGAAGGACCCTATGTTATCGAGGAGGTTTATCGATCTGGAGCTATCAAAATAAATAATGCCGAAGGTACTAACCCGAAGGTAGTCAATGGGCAAAGAATAAAACATTATATCTTAGGTGCGCACATTAATGTTGAAAGCAATATTATCCAAACTATGACACTGGAAGAACACATAAAAGAAACCTTTAGGAACACTACAGAATCGTGAAAAAGAGGAGGTGCGTGATACAGTAAGTAAACAGAGTCCGAAAAATCCGCAAAAATACTTTTTGTCAGTTTTGGAATATTTGCAAAATTAGGAAAATAAGTACCTTCCGGACTCCGTTTTTCTTCCGTTTGCTTGTTTCCCAAGAGAAAAAAAATCTTTATGTACCCCCGAACCTATTGACCATTGTATCGCAGAGAAATCTCCTGTTTTCTTTTCCTTGATATTTTCTGACAGATCCCATCTAACATTGCTGCTTCACGCTCCTCCAAGGACAAGTTCTTCGAGAACGTCATCAGCCCATATGTGCAAGAGGTGATGCGACACCCTTAGGCTATCCAGATTCATGAGGGGGTGCTTCACATCCGCGATGTGCAAGGTCCCAAAGGGATGGGAACCTTGGAGGCCAGGCTTGAAGTTATGGAGCAAGATGTCTTTCGGTGCAAGGGGATGGTGGAACATGGACTCAATGCCAATCACCTCATGATCACGGACTACACCCGTGATCTCAAGGTGGATGGAAAATCCATGAAGGACATTGTCGTCACCATCAACGAGCAAATAAACTTCCTCCAAAGCCAGATCTATGATATCCAAAACCAAGTGTTTGAATGTGAGGCGAGGCTTAAAGTTATGAGTTTGGCTGCCAGTTGCAGGTTCCGTGAGACTCACTCCTCCTCCTATGATGGCGAGCCTCTGCCATGGAAACCCGAGGATATGATCGCTTCTTCACCACCAAAAGAAAATTGACTATCGGGTATGGGCACGCCCCTTGGCTTGTGCCAAGCTTGGGGGAGGTGCCCCGGTATCGTATCACCTCCACTATCTTTTGCCTTTACTTATCTTAGTTCGAACCATAGTTATCATTTTCTTTAGCTGAATAGAAGTTTAGTTCGATCCTTTCTTTTTGAGAGTTTGCTTAGTGATCTATCCTTGTAATATCATGTGCGAGATATATAATAAAGTTTAGTTTGAAGTTTTGTTCTCTTTACATTCATGTTTCCATAAAAAGAAAGGAAATAAATAAAAAAGATCATATGCTAATCTTATAGTAAGTAATGTCATGAAATAAGGAAGAGTATAATTAGAAAATTTTATTGGATATTTACAAAAATTGCATTGGTCAATGATGCAGTTCATGAAAGAATTAATAAGGGAAGAGAAGATTCACATGCAAATACACTATCTTGGACATCTTTTGTGATAGTGAGCCCCCATCAAATTATTTTATGCCAAAATTGTTGATATTGGACAAGGAAGAGAATGTAGTGATTTATGTTTATTCATATTCACATAGAAGTTATATTGTCATAGATCCTTTAACATGTGGTGCTTGCCCCTATCTTTGCTAGCCAAAAATTCCGCACTAAGTAGAGATACTACTTGTGCACCCAAAAACCCTTAAACCCAAATCTTATTTTCAAGTGGCCACCATACATACCTAAGGTTTGAGTCAGATCCTTCAAGTAAGTTGTCATCGGTGCAATAAGGCAATAAAAATTGCTTCTAAAAGTGTTGGATCATTTAGTGTAAGAGAAAATTGAGTGTTGTACGAACTTGTGACGGCAAAGAATAAAAGCGGCAGAATGCATAATAAAGGTTGCTATCATAAGGGGAAATATAACGTGACGTTCTTTTGCACTAAGAGATTGAGCATACAAACAAATTAGCGCATGGCAACCTCTGCTTCACTCTACGAAGGGCCTATATTTTACTTTTATGTATTTACTTTTATGCAAGTGTCAAAGTTTTTCTCCCTATTCCTTTTATTTTCTCTTTCGGCAAGCATCATGTGGTGAGGAAAGATCTAGGCACATATATCCAGTTGGATATGGGTAGCATGAGTTATTATTGTTGACATCACCCTTGAGGTGAGTATGTTGGGAGGCGAAATCTATAAGCCCCTATCTTTCTATGTGTCCGCTTGAAACGTTTTGCTCATGTGTATGTAGTGAGTGTTAGCAATCATGGAAGACTATATGATGGTTGAGTATGTGGATGTAACACCCACAATGCGGCTATATCTCCCACGTGTTGGGGCACGACTTAGGGCATAGCTGCATGGTAGGCTTGTCGCAAGAGGGGTAATGTTCACACATCCCATGTACTGAATAATAAAGGGATAAAGAGTTGGCTTACAATACCCACTTCACACAATACATAAATATTTCATACATCATCCAAAATATAATCAAAGGTCCGACTACGGAACAAAAATAAAGGAAGACAACCCCAAATGCTAGATCCTCGATCGTCCCAACTGGGCTACACTACTGATCATACGGAAAAGAAACATAGTAACGGCCCAAATCCTCGTCGAACTCCCACTTGAGTTCGGTAGCATCACTTGCACTAGTATCCTCTGCACCTGCAACTATTTGGAAGTATTCGTGAGTCACGAGGACTCAACAATCTCACACCGCGAGATCAAGACTATTTAAGCTGATGGGTAGGAAAGGGTAGTGAGGTGGAGCTGCAGCAAGACTAAGCATATATGGTGGCTAACATACGCAAATAAGAGCGAGAAGAGAAGCAACGCACGGTCTAGAAGCTATAAATGATCAAGAAGTGATCCTGAAGCTACTTACGTGCAAGGATAACACAAGCCCATATCACTTCCCGGACTCCACCAAAAAGAGACCATCACGGCAACACACGCGGTTGATTCATTTTAATTAAGTTAAGTGTCAAGTTCTCTACAACCGGATATTAAGAAATTCCCATCTGCCACATAACTGTGGGCACGACTCTCGAAAGTTTATAACCCTGCAGGGGTGTCCCAACTTAGCCCATCACAAACTCTCACGGTCAACGAAGGATATTCCTTCTCCTGGGAAGACCCGATCAGTCTTGGAAACCCCGTTACAAGAAATTTTGACAACGGTAAAACAAGACCAGCAAAGCCGCCCGATGTGCCGACAAATCCCAATAGGAGTCGCACGTATCTCGTTCTTAGGGCACACCAGATAGGTTAAGCTACGAGTAAAACCAACCCTGAAGTTGCCCCAAGGTGGCCCCGCAGGTTGCCTGTTTCAGACCAACACTCAGAGGAGCACTGGCCCGGGGGGGTTTAAAATAAAGATGACCCTTGAGTCTGCAGAACCCAAGGGAAAGGTATATGGTGGTAGGTAGGCAAATGGTAAAACCAAGGTTGGGCCTTGCTAGAGGAGTTTTATACAAGGCGAACTTTCAAGGGGTTCCCATTACACCCAACCACGTAAGGAACGCAAAATCAAGGAACATAACACCGGTATGACGGAAACTAAGGCGGCAAGAGTGGAACAAAACACTAGGTATAAGGCCGAGCCTTCCACCCTTTACCAAGTATATAGATGCATTAAAGTAAATAAGAGATAATAATGATATCCCAACAATATCCATGTTGCAACATGGAACAAACTTCATCTTCACCTGCAACTAGCAACACTATAAGAGCGGCTGAGCAAAAGCGGTAACATTGCCAAACAGCGGTTTGCTAGGAAGGTGGGTTAGCGGCTTGAGATGGCAATATGGGAGGCATGCTATAGCAAGTGGTAGGTAGTGTGACATAGCAATAGAGCGAACAACTAGCAAGCAAAGATAGAAGTGATTTCGAGGGAATGGTCATCTTGCGTGCAAGGTTCTCAGAGTTGTCGAAAGCTTGATCCTCGAAAGCGTACTCAACAGGTTCCTTAGTCATGTACTCGTATCCCGGCTCTACCCAAAGCAGGAACACAAGCAATGGAACAACAATCAATCACGGGGCAATGCACAAGCAACATGATGCAATACATGGCATGATATGCAAGATAAGATATGTAATGCATATGCGTGCTCTGGAAGGGGAAGAATGAACAAGGCATCAACTTGGAAAACCAAGTATGCCGCTGGAACGATGAGATGATTTCGGTTGAAATCGATATAAAGATCACCGGAAACGGATGCACGGTTTGCAAATGGCAAGCAAAACAAGAATGGTGCTATTCTGCGATTAATAACACGATGCCACTTAGAATGCAACAAGAAACTAATCTATTGTACTCCAACATGGCAAAAAAGCATATGGTAATGATGTACAAGAGGTGCTTGACAAAACATGAACACTGAGCTACGGCTAAATCACACTAGAACAGGTTCAAACAAGCATGGCAAAAGTGCAAAAGATATGAGCTTCACAGACTTGAAGAAATTACTAACATGTCAAAAACAACATCAGGAAGCAATGTTTAGAGCAAGCAAACAACATGCTACAGGAACATATCATAGCAAACAAAATCCTAATTCCTGAAAACAGCAACATTGTGGAGCCTACTTTGCATGCTTGTGGTAGTCACCACATAGATTACAAAAATATAAGACAAGCACCTCTGTAAAGATGGCATGATGTAGTTCAAAACACATGTTCTGATATGATGCACACATAAAATGCAACAAAAATGACAAAACCTCATGATCTGATAAGTACCAACAATTAACATTTTATAGCACTCTTGCATCAATGAAAATGGCACCATAAAAGATAGTAACATGCATGGAAATGCTTCTAACGTGAAGAGCTCAACAAGACGAACAATTCGACATATCATATGCATGAATCGGAGCAACGAGCGCGGAGATACAACATGATGAACAGGGGCATAAAAATATTAGGGAAAGCGAGGACTTAGTAGAATTTTACCACCGCGAAACGTATCTAGGGTTCGGGCACGGAGATCGAGGACGGCCGGATCCCGCCGGAGAACTTGCCGGAGAGGAGGACGGGGATGCTGGAGCGCGGGGATGAACACCGGAGGAGGTCGAGCTCGCCGGAGGAGGGGCCAGGGACGGCGCCAGCGGTCAAGGCGAGGTGCGGCGGCGAGGCGCACTCGGCGGCGGGGCGACGCGGTGGCGTGCTGCGGTGGCGCAAGGGCGGCGCCAGCGGGCTGCGAAGGGTGCGGTCACGGCGGGCGACGGCGCTGGAGCGGGGCTCGCGCGGGCGGACGAGGTGGCGCACGCGGAGGAGCGGGGCGGCGGCGACCAGGCTACGGGGGCCGGCGATGGGCTTCGGCGGCGCATGGGACGGGAGGCGGTGACATGGTGACGCGGGAGTGGCTGAGGCGGCGGGGTTGGCAACGTGGCGGGCGCTGATTGGACGGAGTGAGGTGGCTGGTGGACGCGGACGGACACGTCCGGCGGCGCGGGGAGAAGGGAGCTAGGGTTTGGACTGCGAGAATTTTCGGGGAGGGGCACATATTTATAGGTAGAGGGAGTTTGGAGTGTCCAAAAGAGGTGCGGTTTTCGCCCACACGATCGTGATCCGACGACGGAGGACATGGAGATGGTTTAGATGGGTTATTGGGCCGTTTTGGAGGGGTGTTGGGCTGCACACACAAGAGGCCTTTGTGGTTACCCGGTTAACCGTTGGAGCATCAAACGGCCTCCAAATGGAACAAAATTTTGACAGGCGGTCTACCGGTGGTGTACCAAGGCCACTTGGCAAATCTTGGCCCATTTCGAGAATGTTTAACACCTGCTCACAAAAGAGACAAGAAGGGTGCGCCGGTGCATGTGGGAGTGTCGGATTGCGAAACGGACAACGGGGAATATGCTCGGATGCATGAGACGAACACGAATGCAAATGCGATGCACATGATGACATAATATGAAATGCATGACATGAAGAAAATGCAAAACAAAGACAAAACCCAACCATGGAGGGAATCTCATAACTTAAAGCCGAAAATGGCAAGAGTCGGAGTTACAAATATGTCAAGTTACATCCGGGGTGTTACAACACTCCACCACTATGAGAGGATCTCGTCCCGAGATCTAGGACTGAAAGAACTCCGGATATTCAGAATGGAGGTGATCCTCGCGCTCCCAGGTGGCTTCTCCGTCGGAATGGTGTGACCACTTCACTTTCAGGAATTTGATTGACTTGTTGCGAGTCTTGCGCTCGGTTTCTCCAAGAATAACAATGGGATGCTCATGATAAGACAAATCTTCTTGAAGATCAATCTCTTCAAAGTTGATGGTGCGCTCAGGAGTCTTGAAGCACTTGAGAAGCTGTGACACGTGAAACACATCATGCACATTTGCGAAGTTGGACAGAAGCTCAAGTTGATAGGCGGGGTCACCTATTTTGCCAATGATCTTGAAAGGACCCACGTATCTAGGGGCAAGCTTCCCTTTGATACTGAAGCGACGAGTACCTTTCATTGCAGAGACGCGGAGGTAGACATGGTATCTAATCTCGAAAGACAAATCATAGTGCTTACTATCATAGTAACTCTTCTGGCGTGATTGTGCAGCTTTGAGATTTTCACGGATAACTTTGCACATTTCTTCAACTTCTGTGATTAAGTCATTGCCAAGAAGTTGGTGTTCACCAGTCTCTGACCAATTGAGAGGAGTACGATACTTTCTGCCATAGAGAATTTCGAATGGGGCCTTACCCGAACTTGCTTGGAAGCTGCTGTTTTAGGAGAACTCGGCATATGGAAGACAATCTTCCCACTTCATACCGAAGGAAATGACACAAGACCCGAGCATATCTTCAAGGATTTGATTGACTCGCTCGACTTGGCCACTAGTTTGAGGATGGAAAGCTATGCCGAAGCGAATGTTGGTGCCCATAGCCTTATGGAAGGAGTCCCAGAACTTGGAGGTGAAATGCTTCCACGATCTGAAGATATCAATTGCGGAATGCCGTGCAAGGAGACAATCCTGGAGGTGTATAGCTCTGCCAACTGAGCTGCTGTGATAGATTCTTTGATTGGGAGGAAATGAGCCACTTTAGTAAGCTTGTGGATGACAACGAAGATTGCGTCATTTCCACGCTTGGACTTGGGAAATCCAGTCAAGAAGTCCATTTCAATATGGTTAAACTTCCATTCTGGAATAGCAAGAGGTTGGAGGAGACTAGCTGGTCGTTGGTGTTCTGCTTTCACCCTTCTGCAGACATTACATTCATTCACGAATTGAGCAATTTCTCGCTTCATTCGAGTCCACCAATACGACTAATTGAGGTCATGGTACATCTTCGTACTTCCAGGATGAATGGATAGGAGGGAATTGTGTGCCTTGTTCATAATGACTTTCCGGTCCTCAAAGAATAGAGTGTCTTTGTCATCAATGCGATAGCACTTGTATTTGGGTTGGCTCTTGGCAATCCCATGTTTCACCTTCTTCACCATGGCATCAAGAAGTTGTGCCTCACGAATTTCATCTTCCAAAGTAGGAGAGACTTGCAGATTGGCAAGAAAGCCTTGAGGAACAACTTGGAGATTCATTTTGCGGAAAGCTTCACAAAGGTCCGGTTGGAAGGGCTTGAGAATTAAGCTGTTGCAGCAAGCCTTCCTTCTCAAAGCATCTGCAATGACATTGGCCTTGCATGGAGTATATTAAATACTTGGATTGTATTCTTGAATCATTTCGACCCATCGAGTCTGCCTGAGGTTGAGGTTGGGTTGAGTGAAGATGTACTTGAGGCTCTTATGATCTATGAAGATGTCCACTTTCCTTCCCAACAAGAGATGTCTCCATGTTAATAATGCATGAACAACTGCCGCCAACTCAAGATCGTGAGTGGGGTAGTTCCTTTCGTTGGGCTTCAACTGACGAGATGTATAAGCCACAACTTTCTTCTCTTGCATTTACACAACATGGAGACCTTGTAAGGAGGCATCACAGAAAACTTCAAATGGCCTGGATTCATCAGGAGGAGTCAAGACAGGAGCTGTTACCAGCTTCTCTTTGAGGGTGTTGAAAGCAACGTCACATTCAGGTGTCCAGATATACTTGACATGCTTCTGGAGGAGGTTGGAAAGAGGCTTTGCAATCTTAGAGAAATTCTCAACAAATCTTCGACAATAGCTTGCAAGCCCAAGAAAACTTTGGAGCTATCTGACATTCTGAGGAGGCTCCCAATTGACAATTGCAGACACCTTCTCGGGATTAACAGCGTTGCCCTTGGCGGAGATGATATGACCAAGGTAAAGAACTTCGTCAAGCCAGAACTCACACTTGGAAAACATCGCATAGAATTGATGCTCTCCGAGTTTGTCGAGCACCAATCTCAAATGCTTGGCATGATGCTCCTTATTCTTGGAAAAGACCAAGATATCATCGAGATACACCAGGACAAAATTGTTTGTGTAAGGGTTGAAGATGAAGTTCATCATGCGAGAGAACGTTGGAGGAGCATTGACAAGGCCGAAAGACATGAAAGTATATTAATAAGAACCATAGCTTGTTTCGTCCCGAGCGGCATAGATGATCACCTCCTCTGAAGAGCGTGTCAATTGAATCTGCCTGCCAGCACAATAAAGCTAACCCTTGTGCTTAGAAAGCCAGTCCATCACGAGAATAAGATCAATATCCGAGTCGCCAAGAACAATTGGAGAAGACAGAAATTTATAGTTTCCCATCTTGATAGAAACATCTGGGACACAATTATTAGATGTCATTTGCTTACCCGGGGACACAACTGATAATGTTCTAGGCAATTCTTGATAACCCCACTCATGCTTTGATGCAAAAGGTCTTGAAATGAAATAGTGTGATGCACCAGTATCAAATAGAACTTTTGCAAGAATATCGTTAACTAGAAGATTATCCATGATCACTTCTAAAGAATCCTCTGCCTCAGCTGTGTTCATCATGTTCACCTTAGCATGCTTGGGATTATGCTTGACCAATGCATTGCTGGAAGATCTCACACGAGGAGGAGGCGGAAGGCGCCTTTGGTTGAAGCACTTGTTTGCATAGTGCCCTTTCTGCTGACACTTGTTGCAATAACCTCTGAGAGCGGACGGTGATATGGAGTACTTGACCTTTGAGTTTGAGACTGAGCTTTGTTCTGATAGATGATGTCTACTACACAACCTTTTTCTTGTAGACGTTGTTGGGCCTCCAAGTGCAGAGGTTTGTAGGACAGTAGCAAATTTCCCTCAAGTGGATGACCTAAGGTTTATCAATCCGTAGGAGGCGTAGGATGAAGATGGTCTCTCTCAAGCAACCCTGCAACCAAATAACAAAGAGTCTCTTGTGTCCCCAACACACCCAATACAATGGTGAATTGTATAGGTGCACTAATTCGGCGAAGAGATGGTGATACAAGTGCAATATGGATGGTAGATAAAGGTCTTTGTAATCTGAAATTATAAAAACAGCAAGGTAACTAATGGTAAAAGTGAGCGTAAATGGTATTGCAATGATAGGAAATAAGGCCTAGGGTTCATACTTTCACTAGTGTAAGTCCCCTGAACAATACTAACATAATTGGATCACATAACTATCCCTCAACATGCAACAAAGAGTCACTCCAAAGTCACTAATAGCGGAGAACGAACGAAGAGATTATGGTAGGGTACGAAACCACCTCAAAGTTATTCTTTCCAATCAATCCGTTGGGCTATTCCTATAAGTGTCACAAACAGCCCTAGAGTTCGTACTAGAATAACACCTTAAGACACACATCAACCAAAACCCTAATGTCACCTAGATACTCCAATCTCACCTCAAGTATCTGTGGGTATGATTATACGATATGCGTCACACAATCTCAGATTCATCCATTCAACCAACACAAAGGACCTCAAAGAGTGCCCCAAAGTTCTATCGGAGAATCACGACGAAAACGTGTGCCAACCCCTATGCATTGGTTCATGGGTGGAATCCGCAAGTTGATCACCAAAACATACATCAAGTGAATCACGTGATATCCCATTGTCACCACGGATATCCACGACAAGACATACATCAAGTGTTTTCAAATCTTTAAAGACTCAATCTAATAAGATAACTTCAAAGGGGAAACTCAATTCATTACAAGAGAGTAGAGGGGGGAAGAAATATCATAGGATCCAAATATAATAGCAAAGCTCGCGATACATCAAGATTGTATCATCTCAAGAACACGAGAGAGAGAGAGATCAAACACATAGCTACTGGTACATACCCTCAGCCCCGAGGGAGAACTACTCCCTCCTCGTCATGGAGAGCACCGGGATGATGAAGATGGCCACCGGAGAAGGATTTCCCCCTCCGGGAGGGTGCCGGAATGGGTCTAGATTGAGTTTCGGTGGGTACGGAGGCTTCTGGCGGCGGAACTCCCGATCTATGTTGCTCCCGGATGTTTTTAGGGTATATGGAGATATATAGGTGGAAGAAGCACGTCGGTGGAGCTCCGAGGGGCCCACGAGGCAGGGGGGCGCGCCCAGGTGGGCACCCTCCACCCTCGTGACCTCCCCGGAAACTTCTTGGATTAGGGTCCAAGTCTCCTGGATCACGTTCGGTGAGAAGATCACGTTCCCGATGGTTTCATTCCGTTTGGACTCCGTTTGATATTCTGTTTCCTTGAAATACTGAAGTAGGCAAAAAATAGCAATTCTGGGCTGGGCCTCCGGTTAATAGGTTAGTCCCAAAAATAATATAAAAGTGGAAAATAAAGCCCAATATAGTCCAAAACGGTAGATAAAGTAGCATGTAGCAATCAAAAATTATAGATACGTTGGAGACGTATCAGCATCCCCAAGCTTAATTCCTGCTCGTCCTCGAGTAGGTAAATGATAAAAAAGGATTTTTGATGCGGAGTGATACTTTGGCAAAATTTCAATGTAAATCTTCTTAATCATGGTATGAATATTCAGATCCAAAAGGTTCAAGACAAAAGTTCATATTGACATAAAAATGATAATACTTCAAGCATACTAATCAAACAATTATGTCATCTCAAAATAACATGGCCAAAGGAAGTTCATCCCTACAAAATCATGTAGTTAGGCTATGCTTCATTTTCGTCACACAAAGATGTTCCCAACTTCTATACCCCCGATGATAAGCCAAGCAATTGTTTCATACTCAAATAATCTCAAACTTTTTCAACCTTCACGCAATACATGAGCGTGAGCCATGGAAATAGCAATATGGGTGGTATAGAATATGATGATGGGGATTGTGTGGAGAATACAAAAAAGGAGAAAGTCTCACATCAACGAGGCTAATCAATGAGCTATGGAGATGCCCATCAATTGATGTTAATGCAAGGAGTAGGGATTGCCATGCAACGGATGCACTAGAGCTAAGAATGCTCAACAAAAGAAAACTAGTGGGTGTGCATCCAACTTGCTTGCTCATGAAGACCTAGGGCATTTTGAGGAAGCCCATCGTTGGAATATACAAGCCAAGTTCTATAATGAAAAATTCCCACTAGTATGAACAAGACAACTTATGAGACTCACTATATGAAAATCATGGTGCTACTTTGAAGCACAAGTGTGGAAAAAGAGATAGTAGCATTGCCCTTTTTATTTTCTCCTTCTTTTTTTGGGCCTTTCTTTTTTTTCTTTTTGGCCTTTCTCTCTTTTTTTCTTTCTTTTTGATTGGGCAATGCTCTAATAATGATGATCATCACACTTCTATTGATTACAACATAATGATTACAACTCGATACTAGAACAAGATATGACTCTATATGAATGCCTCCGGCGGTGTACTGGGATGGTGCAATGAATCAAGAGTGACATGTATGAAAAATAATGCATGGTGGCTTTGCCACAAATACGATGTCAACTACAAGATCATGCAATGGCAATATGACAAAAGTAAAGCATGTCATGATGATGATGATGATGATGATGGAAGTTGCATGGCAATATATCTCGGAATGGCTATGGAAATGCCATGATAGGTAGGTATGGTGGCTGTTTTGAGGAAGATATAGAGTGGTTTATGTGTGAAAGAGCGTATCATATCACGGGGTTTGGATGCACCGGTGAAGTTTGCACCAACTCTCAATGTGAGAAAGGGCAATGCACGGTACCGAAGAGGCTAGCAAATGGCGGAAAGGTAAAAGTGCGTATAATCCATGGACTCAACATTAGTCAAAAGAACTCATATACTTATTGCAAAAATTTAAAAGTCATCAAAAATCAAGTACTACGCGCATGCTCCTAGGGGGATAGATTGGTAGGAAAAGACCATCGCTCGTCCCCGACCGCCACTCATAAGGATGCACAAGCCAGGTACACTTCATGCTTCAAATTTGTTACACAACTTTAACCATACGTGCATGCTACGGGACTTGCTAACTTCAACACAAGTATTTCTCAAATTCACAACTACTCAACTAGAACGACTATGATATTATCACCTCCATATCTCAAAACAATTATCAAGCATCAAACTTATCTTAGTATTCAACCCACTAAAAAGAAAGTTTCACATATCTTGAATACCAAGTATATTAACATTAAGCAAATTACCATGCTATTAACGACTCTCAAAATAATCTAAGTGAATCATGAGAGATCAAGTTTCTTTAAAACAAACCACCACCGTGCTCTAAAAGATCTAAGTGAAGCACTAGAGCAAAAATTATCACGCTCAAAAATATATAAGTGAAGCACATAGAGTAAACTATCAAGCTCAAAAGATATAAGTGAAGCACATAGAGTATTCTAACAAATTTCAATTCATGCATGGCTCTCTCAAAAGGTGTGTACAGCAAGGATGATTGTGGTAGACTAACAAGCAAAGACACAAATAATACAAGACGCTCCAAGCAAAACACATATCATGTGGTGAATAAAAATATAGCTCCAAGTAAATTACCGATGGAAGTGGACGAAAGAGGGGATGCCTTCCGGGGCATCCCCAAGCTTTGACTTTTTGTGTCCTTGGATTATCTTGGGGGTTCCATGGGCATCCCCAAGCTTAGGCTCTTGCCACTCCTTGTTCCATAATCCATCAAAAGAATTCACCCAAAAACTTGAAAACTTCACAACACAAAACTCAATAGAAATCTCATGAGCTCCGTTAGTATAAGAAAATAAATCACCACTTCAAGGTACTGTAATGAACTCATTATTTATTTATATTGGTGTTAAACCTACTGTATTCCAACTTATCAATGGTTTATAAACTATTTTACTAGCCATAGATTCATCAAAATAAGTAAACAACACATGAAAAACAGAATCTGTCAAAAACAGAACAGTCTGTAGTAATCTGGATCAAACGTATACTTCTGGAACTCATAAAATTCTCAAATAAATTGCTCGACCTGAGGAATTTATCTATTAATCATCTCCAAAAAGAATTAACTGAATATAACTCTCCAAATAAAAATGGCAGCAGTTCTCATGAGCGCTAAAGTTTCTGTTTTTGACAGCATGATCAACAAGATTTTCCCCAAATCTTCCCAAAGGTTCTACTTGGCACAAACACTAATTAAAAGAATAAAACAACATCTAAACAGAGGCTAGATGAATTATTTATTACTAAACAGGAACAAAAAGCAAGGAACAAAAATAAAATTGGGTTGCCTCCCAACAAGCGCTATCGTTTAACGCCCCTAGCTAGGCATGATGATTTCAATGATGCTCACATAAAAGATAAGAATTGAAACATAAAGAGAGCATCATAAAGAATATGACTAGCACATTTAAGTCTAACCCACTTCCTGTGCATAGGGATTTCGTGAGCAAACAACTTGTGGGAACAAGAATCAACTTGCATAGGAAGGTAAAACAAGCATAACTTCAAAACTTTAAGCACATAGAGAGGAAACTTGATATTATTGCAATTCCTACAAGCATATATTCCTCCCTCATAATAATTTCCAGTAGCATCATAAATGAATTCAATAATATAACCAGCACCTAAAGCATTCTTTTCGTGATCTACAAGCATAGAAAATTTACTACTCTCCACACAAGCAACTTTCTTCTCATGAATAATAGTGGGAGAAAACTCAACAAAATAATTATAATGTGAGGCATAATCCAATTGAAAACTAAAATCATGATGACAAGTTTCATGGATATCATTATTCTTTATAGCATACAAGTCATCACAATAATCATCATATATAGCAACTTTGTTCTCATAATCAATTGGAACCTCTTCCGAAATAGTGGATTCATCACAAAGTAAAGTCATGACCTCTCCAAATACACTTTCATCAATATAATCATCATAAATAGGAGGCATGCTTTCATCATAATAAATTTTCTCATCAAAGCTTGGGGGGCAAAAAATATCATCTTCATCAAACATAGCTTCCCCAAGCTTGTGGCTTTGCATATCATTAGCATCATGGATATTCAAAGAATTAATACTAACAACATTGCAATCATGCTCATCATTCAAATATTTAGTGCCAAACATTTTATAGATTTCTTCTTCTAGCACTTGAGCACAATTATCCTTTCCATCATACTCATGAAAGATAATAAAAAGGTGAAGCGTATGAGACAAACTCAATTCCATTTTTTTATGTAATTTTCTTTTATAAACTAAACTAATGATAAAGCAAGAAACTAAAAGACTCGATTGCAAGATCTAAAGATATACCTTCAAGCACTCACCTCCCCGACAACGGCGCCAGAAAAGAGCTTGATGTCTACTACACAACCTTCTTCTTGTAGACATTGTTGGGCCTCCAAGTGCAGAGGTTTGTAGGACAGTAGCAAATTTCCCTCAAGTGGATGACCTAAGGTTTATCAATTCGTAGGAGGCATAGGATGAAGATGGTCTCTCTCAAGCAACCCTGCAACCCAATAACAAAGAGTCTCTTGTGTCCCCAACACACCCAATACAATGGTAAATTGTATAGGTGCACTAGTTCGGCGAAGAGATGGTGATACAAGTGCAATATGGATGGTAGATAAAGGTATTTGTAATCTGAAATTGTAAAAACAGCAAGGTAACTAATGGTAAAAGTGAGCGTAAACGGTATTGCAATGATAGGAAATAAGGCCTAGGGTTCATACTTTCACTAGTGTAAGTCCCCTCAACAATACTAACGTAATTGGATCACATAACTATCCCTTAACATGCAACAAAGAGTCACTCCAAAGTCACTAATAGCGGAGAACGAACGAAGAGATTATGGTAGGGTACGAAACCACCTCAAAGTTATTCTTTCCAATCAATCCGTTGGGCTATTCCTATAAGTGTCACAAACAGCCCTAGAGTTCGTACTAGAATAACACCTTAAGACACACATCAACCAAAACCCTAATGTCACCTAGATACTCCAATGTCACCTCAAGTATCCGTGGGTATGATTATATGATATGAGTCACACAATCTCAGATTCCTCTATTCAACCAACACAAAGGACCTCAAAGAGTGCCCCAAAGTTCTACCGGAGAATCACGACGAAAACGTGTGCCAACCCCTATGCATAGGTTCATGGGTGGAACCCGCAAGTTGATCACCAAAACATACATCAAGTGAATCACGTGATATCCCATTGTCACCACAGATATCCACGGCAAGACATACATCAAGTGTTCTCAAATCTTTAAAGACTCAATCCGATAAGATAACTTCAAAGGGGAAACTCAATTCATTACAAGAGAGTAGAGGGGGGAAGAAACATCATAGGATCCAAATATAATAGCAAAGCTCACGATACATCAAGATTGTATCATCTCAAGAACACGAGAGAGAGAGAGAGATCAAACACATAGCTACTGGTACATACCCTCAGCCCCGAGGGAGAACTACTCCCTCCTCGTCATGGAGAGCACCGGGATGATGAAGATGGCCACCGGAGAAGGATTGCCCCCTCCGGAAGGGTGCCGGAACGGGTCTAGATTGAGTTTCGGTGGCTACGGAGGCTTCTGGTGGCAGAACTCTCGATCTATGTTGCTCCCGGATGTTTTTAGGGTATATGGAGATATATAGGTGGAAGAAGCACGTCGGTGGAGCTCCGAGGGGTCCATGAGGCAGGGGGGCGCGCCCAGGGGGGGCGCCCTCCACCCTCGTGACCTCCCCGGAAACTTCTTGGAGTAGGGTCCAAGTCTCCTGGATCACGTTCGGTGAGAAGATCACGTTCCCGAAGGTTTCATTCCGTTTGGACTCCGTTTGATATTCTGTTTCCTCGAAATACTGAAATAGGCAAAAAACAGCAATTCTGGGCTGGGCCTCCGGTTAATAGGTTAGTCCCAAAAATAATATAAAAGTGGAAAATAAAGCCCAATATAGTCCAAAACAGTGGATAAAGTAGCATGGAGCAATCAAAAATTATAGATACGTTGGAGATGTATCAATAGACTAGGTTGGGTGGGTGGGAAGATCCATTGCCACCTTTGCTCTTCTGCTGGCAGGGCTGACGAAACGGAGGAGGAGGCAACCAAAACATCTGTTGCTTAGCTGCCACTTGTGATGAAGAAGAAGATTGAACTACATCCCTGACTCTCTTCTTAGATGCCTCTCACTTGAGCTGAGCAGCCTCTTGCTTTAGTGCCATGTTATAGAATTGATCGAACTTGGTCGGCTCAAGAAGCACGAGAGCTAACTGCAGATCTTCTCTGAGGCCACCTCTGAATTGATATAGCATACTCTTTTCATCATGAACGTCTTGTTTAGCGAAGCGAGCAAGTTTCTGAAACTGGATATTGTATTGATACACGGACATGCTGCCTTGCTTGAGATTGCGGAACTCTTCACGCTTGCTCCGAGCCAAAATTGGTGGAATGTGATGAGCTTTGAAATCTCGACGGAAATCATCCCAGGTAATCACACGACCTCCTCTGGAATCTCTGTATTAGTGATACCACTCAGCAGCTTGGTCCTTGAGTTGAAATGAAGCAAACTTGACAAAGTCCTCAGGTCTGACATTGCTACATTCAAAATGTTTGCAAATGTCCACAAGCCAGTCGTCGACGTCTGTGGACTCGACACATTTGCTTAAGGACTTCGGTTGGTTTGCGAGGAACTTGTTGAGGGTAGCAAACTGAGGCTGATTATTTCCTTGGCCTTGATTTCCTTGGTTGCCTTGCCCTTGGTTGCACTCTTGCAAGAGTTGAAAAAGCATCTGAGTGTTGGCGTTGGTGGCTGCCATGACAGCTTGCCATGCCTTTGGAGGTGGAGGTGGTGGCGGATTTTGACGCGTTGGAGGAGCCATCCTGAAGAGGGTGACATCCGTTAGAATTTCGAAAGACAGATATTCAAGCTGAATCAATGGATCGAAATTGCAACATATAGTCTCACAATAAAAATTCGAACAAGGATGAACGAATGAATTCCAAAGTAAATCATCACATGTCCATTAAGGTGAGAAGCCACTTAGATAAAGGTAGATGAATAAAGCAACAAGGTACGGATATGAACAAATAAGTGGTAAGGATTACCAATCACAAACCAAATATCTGCGGGAAGAAATACTTGAGCTACTTGAATTCCCACCTATAAAACTCCCGAAACTTTCTAGTTATGCAATCAGGTGTTGGGGATACAGGGGAAGCAAAATATCTCACCCAAACTAACAATTCCTACATCCAGCTCTATCCATCCTTCAACACATAACCAAGAAACCTTCGGAAATCATGTACCTCAACCTTCGAAAAGCATCCGTTATACGAGTTATGGCAATACTCCCGAACTCCCGCCCCACTACTGGGTGGCGTCGAGGTTATCTCACCAACAACTGCATAAAAGAGATTTTCGATGTCGGCGAACTCAGGTATTCCTGAACTGCAACGATAAAATTGTGACGACAACACCTCAGAGCTCAACTCCCCGGGACACTGCCACAACCCCTAAATGTCAGGACGAACCAAGAACAATGTTCTTGCCACAAGACTATCGAAACGATTCCAAGATTATCTCCAATATATATAATCCTAAGACTCAAAAAAATTTCTTCTAGACTCAACAACGTTAGTGATTCGATCAAGCAGGGGGCTCGTAAGTCGGGGATGGCTCTGATTACCAACTTGTAACACCCACAATGCGGCTATATCTCCCACGTGTCGGGGCACGACTTAGAGGCATAGCCGCATGGTAGGCTTGTCGCAAGAGGGGTAATCTTCACACATCACATGTACTGAATAAGAAAGAGATAAAGAGTTGGCTTACAATTGCCACTTCACACAATACATAAATATTTCATAAATCATCCAAAATACAATCAAAGGTCTGACTACGGAACCAAAATAAAGGAAGACAACCCCAAATGCTAGATCCCCAATCGTCCCAACTGGGCTCCACTACTGATCATCCGGAAAAGAAACATAGTAACGGCCCGAATCCTCATCGAACTCCCACTTGAGTTCTGTAGCATCACTTGCACTAGTATCCTCGGCACCTACAACTCTTTGGAAGTATCCATGAGTCACGAGGACTCAACAATCTCACACCCGCGAGATCAAGACTATATAAGCTTATGGCTAGGAAAGGGTAGTGAGGTGGAGCTGTAGCAAGCACTAAGCATATATGGTGGCTAACATACGCAAATAAGAGCGAGAAGAGAAGCAGCACACGGTCGAGAAGCTATAAGTGATCAAGAAGTGATCCTGAAGCTACTTATGTGCAAGCATAACACAAGGCCATGTTCACTCCCCGGACTCTGCCGGAAAGAGACCATCACGGCAACACACGCGGTTGATTCATTTTAATTAAGTTAAGTGTCAAGTTCTCTACAATCGGATATTAACAAATTCCCATCTACCACATAACCACGGGCACGGCTCTCGAAAGTTTATAACCCTGCAGGGGTGTCCCAACTTAGCCCATCACAAGCTCTCATGGTCAACGAAGGATATTCCTTCTCCTGGGAAGACCCGATCAGTCTCGGAACCCCGGTTACAAGACATTTTAACAATGGTAAAACAAGACAAGCAAAGCCACCAGATGTACTGACAAATCCCTATAGGAGTCGCACATATCTCATTCTCAGGGCACACCGGATAGGTCAAGCTACGAGTAAGACCAACCCTCAAGTTGACCCGAGGTGGCCCAGCAGGTTGCCCGTTTCAAACCAACACTCAGAGGAGCACTAGCCCGGGGGTTTTTAAAAATAAAGATGACCCTTGAGTCTGCAGAACCCAAGGGAAAGGTATATGGTGGTAGATAGGCAAATGGTAAAACCAAGGTTGGGCCTTGCTGGAGGAGTTTTATTCAAGGCGAACCATCAAGGGGTTCCCATAACACCCAACTGCGTAAGGAACGCAAAATCAAGGAACATAGCACCGGTATGACGGAAACTAAGGCGGCAAGAGTGGAACAAAACACTAGGCATAAGGCCGAGCCTTCCACCCATTACCAAGTATATAGATGCATTAAAGTAAAAAATAGATAATGATATCCCAACAATATCCATGTTCCAACATGGAACAAACTTCATCTTCACCTGCAACTAGCAACGCTATAAGAGGGGATGAGCAAAAGCGGTAACATAGCCAAACAACGGTTTGCTAGGAATGTGGGTTAGTGGCTTGACATGGCAATGGGAGGCATGATATAGCAAGTGGTAGGTAGCGTGACAGAGCAATAGAGCGAACAACTAGCAAGCAAAGATAGAAGTGATTTCGAGGGTATGGTCATCTTGCGTGCAAAGTTCTCAGAGTTGTCGAAAGCTTGATCCTCGCAAGCGTACTCAACACGTTCCACAGTCACGTACTTGTCTCCTGGCTCTACCCAAAGAAAGAACACAAGCAATGGAACAACAATCAATCACGGTGCAATGCACAAGCAACATGATGCAATACATGCATGATATGCAAGATAAAATATGCAATGCATAAGAATGAACAAGGAATCAAATTGGCAAACAAAGTATGCCGATGGAAAGATGAGATGATTTCGGTTGAAATCGATATAAAGATCAGCGGAAATGGATGCACGGTTTGCAAATGGCAAGCAAAAGAAGAATGGTGCTATTTTGCGATTAACATCACAATGCCACTTAGAATGCAACAAGAAACTAAGCTAATTTACTCCAACATGGCAACAAAGCATATGGAAGTGATGTACAAGAGATTCTTGACAAAACATGAACAATGAGCTACGACTAAATCAGACTAGAACATGTTCAAACAAGCATGGCAAAAGTGCAAAAGATATCAGCTTCACAGACTTAGAGAAAATACTAACATGTCAAAACAACATCAGGAAGCAATGTTTAGAGCAAGCAAACAACATGCTACAGGAACATATCATAGCAAAAAAAGGCACAAAAAATGTGATGGCACCCATGTCAACATAGCATGTTTTATTAACAGTTTTAGACTTAGCAGAAAAACAGAGCATGGCATAAAGAGATTTATGAAGGCAACTTTGTGAGCTCATGCCACTCACCACAAAGCACTGCATGACAATATAAGCATACCAATAGCAAGATGACATGTTCATGAAGCTAAGCATGGCAAGAGAAAGTTCATAGGATGCATGGATCACTAACAACAACCATGGCAATATTGATTAACATGTTATCATTTTTCCAGGAACATTTTATAGCAAAAGTAGAGCAGGGCCAAGACATGCTAGAGCACTCCATAATTGCAAACAGGGACATGGATGGATAGAGCATAACCACATGTTCAAAAAATCCTTATTGAAGTATCCCAAAATAAGAATGGATCTCACTGTAGCATCAAGTTTACATGGCATCAACATAATAGCAGGAAAAGGACTTAGCAAAATCCTAAGTCCCAGAAAACAGCAACATTGTGGAGCCTACTTTGCATGCTTGTGCTAGTCACCACATAAATTAAAAAAATATAAGACAAGCACCTCTGTAAAGATGGCATGATGTAGTTCAAAACACATGTAAACCTCAAGCTCATATGATGCACACATCAAATGCAACAAAAATGACAAAACCTCATGATCTGATAAGTACCAGCAGTTAACATTTTATAACACTCTTGCATCAATGAAAATGGCATCATAAAGCAGAGTAAAATGGATGGAAATGCTTCTAACGTGAAGATCTCAACGAGCCGAATAATTGGACATATCATATGCATGAATCGGAGCAACGAGCGCGGAGATACAACTTGATGAACAGGGGCATAAAAATATTAGGGAAAGCGAGGACTTTGTAGAATTTTACCACCACAGAACGGATCTAGGGTTCGGGCACGGAGATCGAGGATGGCCGGATCCCACTAGAGAACTTGTCGGAGAGGAGGACGGGGATGTCGGAGCGAGGGGAAGAACGCCGGAGGAGGTCAAGCTGGCAGGAGGAGGGGCCGGGGACGGCACTGGCGGTCGAGGCGAGGCGCGGCGGCGAGGTGCACTCGGCGGCGGGGCGATGCGGTGGCATGCTGCAGCGGCGCAAGGGCGACGCCAGAGGGCGGCGAAGGGCGCGGTCGCGGCTGGCAACGGCGTTGGAGCGGGGTTCTCGTGGGTGGACGAGGCGGCGCGCGCGAAGGAGCGGGGCGGCGACGATCGGGCCGCGGGGGCCGGCGATGGGGTTCGGCGGCGCACGGAACGGGCGGCGATGATGTGGTGATGCGGGAGTGGCTGAGGCGGCGGGGTTGGTGACGTGGAGGGCGCTGATTGGACAGAGTGAGGTGGCCAGTGGACGCGTCCGACGCAGACGGACACGTCCGGCGGTGCGGGAAGAAGGGACCTAGGGTTTGGACTGCGAGAATTTTCGGGGAGGGGCACATATTTATAGGTAGAGGGAGATTGGGGTGTCCAAAAGAGGTGTAGCTTTCGCCCACACGATCTTGATCTGACGACGGAGGACATGGAGATGGTTTAGATGGGTTATTGGGTCGTTTTGTAGGGGTGTTGGGTTGCAACACACAAGAGGCCTTTGCGGTTACCTGGTTAACCGTTGGAGCATCAAACGGCCTCCAAATGGAATGAAATTTGACAGGCGGTCTACCGGTGGTGTACCAAGGCCACTTGGCAAATCTCAGCCCATTCCGAGAAAGTTTAGCACCCGCTCACGAAAAGAGACAAGAGGGGTGCGTCGGTGCATGTGGGAGTGTCGGATTGCGAAACGGACAACGGGGGAAATGCCCGGATGCATGAGACAAACACGAATGCAAATGCGATGCACATGATGAGATGGTATGAAATGCATCAAATGAACAAAATGCAAAACAAAGACAAAACCCAACCACGGAGGGAATCTCATAACTTAAAGCCAAAAATGGCAAGAGACAGAGTTATAAATATGTCAAGTTACATCCGGGGTGTTACAGTGGACTTGCCAAAAAGGCTCCGATACGTGACCCTTCCTGAAAAGATGATGAATTGTAGTTGCAAAGTTGACTGAGAACATAGTTTGTTGGTTTATAATAGAGTTTATGCTTTATACTTCGATGTTGTGATGTAGTTACTTACTCATGAGAAGTCTATGATGAAAGTTTATGATAAAAGTTATCTGATAAAGTTTTATGTTAAAGTTTGTTGCTATTATAATAATGTACATGATGCTTCTATGTCCATATGTTGTTTTTATTGACACCTCTCTCCCTAAGCATGTGGACATGTTTTTCGATTTTGGTTTTTTGCTTGAGGACAAGCGAGGTCTAACCATGGGGGAGTTGATATGTCCACTTTGCATCATGTTTACCTACTTTTATTTATACTGTTTTTATGCATAATAATGCTTTTTGGAGTAATTCTAATGCCTTTTCTCTCATAATATGCAAGGTTCGCACAAAGAGGGAGAATTCCTGCAGTTGGAAATCTGGACCTGAAAAACCTATGTCATGCTCCCTATTCTGCACAACTCCAAATGAGCTAAAACTTTGCGGAGATTTTTATGGAATATATAAGAAATACTGGAGCAAATAAGTACCAGAGGGGGCCCACCAGGTGGGCACAACCCACCTGGGCGCGCCATGGAGCCAAGGCGCGCCCTAGTGGGTTGTGCCCTCCTCAGCCCACCTCCGGTGCCCCTCTTCTGGTATATAAGTCATTTTGACCTAGGAAAGAAATAAGGGGAGGACTTTCGGGACGAAGCGCCGTCGTCTTGATGAGGAACTTGGGCAGGAACACTTTTGCCCTCCAGCGGAGCGATTCCACCGGGGGAACTTCCCTCCCAGAGGGGGAAATCATCGTAGTCATCATCACCAACAACTCTCCCATCTTGGGGAGGGAAACCTCCTTTAGCATCTTCAACAGCACCATCTCCTCTCAAACACTAGTTCATCTCTTGTGTTCAATATTTGTACCGGAACTATAGATTGGTACTTGTGGGTGACTAGTAGTGTTGATTACATCTTATAGTTGATTACTCTATGGTTTATTTGGCGGAAGATTATATGTCAGATCCAATATACTATTTAATAACCCTCTGATCTCGAGCATGATTATCATTTGTGAGTAGTTACTTTTGTTCTTGAGGTCACGGGAGAAATCTTGTTGCAAGTAATCATGTGAATTTTATATGTGTTCGATATTTTGATGGTATGTATGTTGTGATTCCCTCAGTGGTGTCATGTGAACGTCGACTACATGACACTTCACCATATTTGGGCCTAATGGAATGCATTGTGGAGTAGTTATTAGATGATGGGTTGCATGAGTGATAGAAGCTTAAACCCTAGTTTATGCGCTATTCCATAAGAGGCTGATTTGGATCCAAAAGTTTAATGCTATGGTTAGAATTTATTCTTAATACTTTTCTCGTAGTTGTGGATGCTTGCGAGGGGGTTAATCATAAGTTGGAGGTTTGTTCAAGTAAGAACAACACCTAAGCACTGGTCCACCCACGTATCAAATTCTCAAAGTGGCGAACACAAATCAAACCAACATGATGAAAGTGACAAGATGAAATTCCCGTGTACCCTCAAGAACGCTTTTCTTATCATAAGAGACCATTTTGGCCTGTCCTTTGCCTCAAAAGGATTGAACTACATTGCTGCACTTTTGTTACCATTACAGTTACTTGCTTGTTACAAATTATCTTGCTATCAAACTACTCGTTACTTATAATTTCAGTGCTTGCAGAGAATTCCTTACTGAAAACCGCTTGTCATTTCCTTCTGCTCCTCGTTGGGTATGACACTCTTACTTATTGAAAGGACTACGATTTATCCCCTATACGTGTGGGTCATTAGCAGGTTTCCTCTTTGGTTCTAAAGAGGCAAGCGCGGGCGCGGAGTCCCGAGGAATCAGCCAAAGGTTTCCATTCCCGCGCAATGAGACCAAGACCGCCAGAACGGCAGGACGGATGTCATCACCAAGCCCACCATGGTGTCTCGAGCGAAAGCTTTGCAGACGAATACCACCTTTTGTTGGGATAAGATGTACTAGTCCCCCCTTCAAAATTGGCCACTGTGGGATCCCTTCCTACCTTCGTTTTGGAGGAAGAGGATCGACGCCACTATAAATATAGCTTAGCCACCACCATAGGAGGGGATCCGGGATCCAATCCAAACCCTTACTAGCTCAGATCCACACAAGAACAGGCCTCCCGAGGTTGTTCTTCCCCTGTACTAGTTCATCATCAGCTCCTTGCGAGGCTAATCCAACCCAGAGCAGGAGTAGGGTCTTACACCGCAAGGTGGCCCAAACCTGGGTAAACTGCCATGTCCCTTTGCTTTCTTGTTCATCGAGCTAGGCCGTGGGGGCGAAGAGTTGGTTGGCAGGAGACGTCGAGTTCTTCGCACACGCCCGAGAGTTCGAACCTTTCTTGGGTCAGCGGAGCCCTGAACCTGACACTATCTCTCAAGAGTAGAGGTAGGAGCATAGCTCAACTAAGATGAGCTATCACATTGCTAACCCTAACTACAGGAAGGGGAAGGAGTATATATAGGATAGTCCATGAAGGAGTAAGTTAGGAAGGTATACATGGGCCTCTGGCCCCGCTGTGCACGCATAGGTGCCGGACATCCGATGTTTTGACTCTAGACAGGTGACACTGGATTTCCCATGGGCGTCGGACGTTCGGTGACTGGGACTTGTCGAATGTCCGTAGGTTGGCGGTCGTCTAGGCAATGTACAGTTGACAACATCTGTCCTTCTGGTTGGCTAGGTGTGGACGCGTCGGACGTCCGGAGGCGCTTAGTCGTTCGGGCACTGTAGAGTGTCGGACGTCCGGTGGCTTCAGGTTGTCGGCGTCCTGGGAATGGGGGTCCCCAGACTTGCCTGCCTACGGCCCACGGTGTGGCTCCACCAGCGGCCCCGTACGGCCCATATTCACCAGCAAACACTCAAGACCCTCGCGAGGGGCCAAGCCTCGCGAGGCGGACGACGCAAGACCTCCTCGGGGGTGTCCTCACCAGGCTGGCTCGCGAGGGGCAGAGAGATCAAGGCAAGGGGCACCTCGCGAGGTTCCTGTGACGCAAGCCATGATGACCAAGGCCAGGCGGGCGCCAGCACGCTTAGTGTCCTCGTTTCCTCTTTGGTGCTAAAGGGACAGGCGCTGGCGAGGAGTCCCGAGGCATCAGGCAAAGGTTTCCATATCAGTGCAACAAGACCAAGACCAGCATGATGGCAGGACTGAGGTCACCGTGGAGCCTAGGACGATGTCATCACCAGAGCCTTTGGCAGGCGAACACCACCTTTAGTCAGGATAAATTGTACTAGTTGTCTCCCTTCAAATTTGGCCGTTGTTGGATCCCTTCCAGCCTACATTTGGGAAGAGGACTAGGTCCTCTATAAATAGGGCTAGCCACCACAGCAAGAGGAGGTATCCGAGGCCATTCAGATCACCGTCATCCACATGAAACTCACCAAGCATAAGAGCACCTCTCCTCAGGAGGGTGTTCTTCCCTTCTAACTGTTCATCCTCAGCCCAAGAGGCAATCGACCACACGACAGTGGAGTAGGGTATTACACCACATTGGTGGCACGAACCAGTATAAATCCTGTGTCCCTTTGTTATGCGAGTTCGACGTGCTGAGCCTTGAGATCGTGGAGAGAGCGTGAGCTACGGGGGTGGAGAGACCTTCGTGCGCACCCAAGTGTTCGAACCTCAAGGGTTTTTCCGGAACCCGAAATCCTACATTTGGCGCGCCAGGTAGGGTGCGCTAAAGATTTCCTTCCATTGATCCACGTTCCTCCGCTCCACCGCATCCATGTCAAATGTGTGTCGAGCCCGCGCCAACCGTCGGGCCGCCCTCGCCGCCCGTGTCGCTCAGACAGCCCCTGTCGGCGGGCCTCCCCGTCGTTCTCCATCTCTTGTTGCCAACACCGCTACTGGCCCGGCAGCAAACGAGCAACAAACATCATCGCTGCACCCCTCCATGCGACGGGACGGCCGCACCGCCACCCCGTCACTGACTCCGGCCGGCTGATCGTCTCATGGTCGCTGCGCACCCACTGACACGCAGGCTGCGCTGCTCACGGCATGTGAGCTCCAGCGCTACTGCCCGATCGACGACCTCTACGAGGGCTGGTTAGACCGCATCGCCGAGCTTGTCAGCGCCGCTGGGGGCTCCCCTGCACCATCCCTCTCGCTGCCTCGCCCACCTCCAGCCGCGGGCGATGTAGCTCATGGAGCGCCTCCGCCGCCTCCGCATCAAGACGGTGCCCTCGCACCGCGACGCGCAGCCCATAGAGCGCCACTGCCCCCTCCGTGTCAAGACGGCGTCCTCGCCCCAAGACGCGCGGTCCCGCAGTGTGATTCGCCACGCGGTGTGCCTGCGCACGAAGAAGGAAGCTGCCAAGAGGTTCCCCGGCCACAAGAAAACGCTCCAGTGCTCCCGGCACCACCACGACAAGACCGCGTGCCACCTGCAGCGGCGGTGCGTGGACATCAAGGGCAGGCTCCGCCCCTACCGAGGACTCCGGTGGCCACCGCAGGCTACCGTGCTTTTGCTCCCGAGCTGCGCACCATTGTTTGGCCAGGCAAGTTCAAGACGGATCTGCCTCCGCGCTACGACGGCACCCCCGACCCCACGGAGTTCCTGCAGCTCTATGAGCTGAGCATCGAGGCGGTGAAAAGGTCATGGCGAACTGGTTCCCTATGGCTCCCAAGGACGGCGCTCGCTCGTGGCTCCTGAACTTGCCCACGGGATCAATCTCCTCCCGGGTGAGATGCGCAACCTCATCGCCAACTTTCAGGGCACTCATGACCGCCCTACGGCCGCGGGTGACCTGCGCCGCAACAAGCAACAACCGGGAGAGACCCTGCAGAAGTACATCCAGCGCTTCAACAACATTCGTCTCAAGATCCCCAAGGTGACGGACGAGGCCATCATCTTAGCGTTTTCCGATGGCGTCCATGACATCAAGATGAAGGAGGAGCTCACCATCCACGAGGAGCTATGGATGACTCTGGAGCTGTTCAACATAGCAACCAAGTGTGCAAGAGCCGAGGAGGGGCATCTCTCCCTCCTCGAGCTCCCTACTGCCGACCCAGAGGAGAAGAAGGCCAAGGTCAAGGACGTGAAGCGCAAGGGAGTAGCCGTACACGCGGCAGAGCCAGACACGAAGCACGGCCAGGACCATCCCGAGTCGTCCAAATGCAACCGACCGTTCTGCGCCTTCCACAAGAGCTCAGGACCATTCGAGATGGACGCTTCGGTCGACGCCCTGAGCGCAACGACCAGGGCTATCACTACTAGGAAAAGGGCTACTAATGGCGCACCAGTTTTGCCTACTAATGGCGCATCACTGGTGCGCCATTAGTATGACACCACTAGTATTTATTACTAATGGCGCACCACTGGTGCGCCATTAGTATCTGGTATACTAATGGCGCACCACCCAGTGCGCCATTAGTATATAACACCATGCGCCATTAGTATGCCTCCCAGGGGCCATATTTAACCATGTGCTTTGGCACACTAATGGCGCACTGCGGATGGATGCGCCATTAGTATACTTGGCATACTAATGGCGCACTGTTTGGTGATGCGCCATTAGTATACATTGGCATACTAATGGCACACTCTGTAGTGATGCGCCATTAGTATGAATATTAGTTTTTATTTTTTTTACTTTTCTGATTTTTGCACAGGTTACAAAATATATTATTTGACAGAATATAGACAGTAGCACACACCAATAGCAGATTCATCGAATACAATAGAAGATTAGTCTCCGAATACAATTCATCATATTAGTCTCCGAATTCAAAAGACCGAACAAAGATAAAACATTACAAGTCTTGAGACCGCGATTATCAAGTTTGTCTTCACATTACAAGTCGATATCGATCATCTAAACTACCATCACATAGAAGAGAGCTGCGGTCATCACGATGAGCATCATCGCGATGAAACTGGTCTTCATCCGGTTCCTCCAACGCTCCCTCCTCTCTCCCGCTAGATAGCGGGCGTATCTAGATTCCGCCTCCGCCCTAGTGATGTACCCTTTGTAACTGTTACCGCTGAAACGGTGAACCTGTCTCCGACACTCCTCCTAGTCGTCGTAGATTACGGGAACCTTACCCTTGTACACGACATACGACGGCATCTCTATGCACAAGCCAAACAACAGACAATACATACATAAGCAATATATAAGTATGCAACAAAAGGATCGGAAGAGAAAAGCAAGACATTAATAGCATGATTCATGGTCCTACTAATAAATAGCATCGATTACATCTAAGTTGAACGACTGTACAAACCAAAGAGACATACAAGTTCATTAAAGTTTAATTACAACATGAGCCAATCAATGTTTCAGAACTACACATAGCATCACTACTTTCGACTCGACTCATGGACAGGAGCGTGGATGAAGCCGCCGTCTATCGTGATGGTCATGAAATCGCGGGCGTTGTCAGCCTGCATTTGTAGCATTCCATCTTTCTCCCTGTTGGACGGTTGATATCTGAGGAAGAACTGCCCCGAGGTATGAAGGACATCTTGATGGATGATGTCCACAAACTCCGACTGGATGCGAAAGAATTCTTGTCTGATGTCCGCGTCTTGGATTGCCGACAAGCTCGCGGCCCAATCTTTGAGATTATTTGGTAGCAGAAGGTGATGATGGTCCCTTACGATCACGCGCATGTGATGGAGGGCGTAGTAGGCATCCTTCTAACCGCCAGGCGGCTGCTTGACACAGCAGAACGTCGTATTGTGGGCGAACACGTGCTTGCCGTACTTACGAACTGCCCTGGTGAAGGTGCCTCCAGATTTGGCGTAGCCGGGGAGAAAATCATCAAGAACTTTCTTGATATTTGTGTAGTCTATCTTGGAGTTACGGTTCGGGTCGAAATACGTGGCCATGGAATATTTCGGGCTTAAGAGGATGAGTGTGCAATGTGTGTCACTGAACAGAACACGGAATGTTAGAAAAAAAGAACGATCGAAATCTAAGAAATCATATGTTACTGGGCGGTTAAGGGATGACTTACTCGGGAAAGTAAGCCACAAGGAAGTTATCCTTATCTGGGTTTGCCAGAATGACGTCTTCGAGGTGTGAACTCGCGACTTGGCGGTCCCCAGCGCTGCTCAAGAGCTTGGCACGCATGTAGAAGCGGTCGACGATCACGATGTCCGGGGTCTTGTCTCTAACGATCCGCATCTCCATACTCAGCGAAAACAGCCGAACGAAGGTGTAGTGCAGCGGATGAAGGTTAAACATAGCAAAGATGTCATCAAACCGCAGGACGATCATACCCCCGATGTCGCCATCCACAAAGCCCTTGCCCTCTGGCACCTTGGCCACGAAAACCGGGTATGCCACATCATTCTCTCTGAGACGCCGCTTCTCCAAAGAAAGAACATTGTCGTGCAGACTCCGCATAGCACCGGTTGCAGCATTGAGCATATTTGTCGGCAGCATCGCCCTACCCGCCACATGCACCCTCCTCGAGATATCCTTAGGTGAAGGTGGCCCGTCCTGAGCACGGATCGTACTCGGTGCCGGCTGGCTCGCACCGGCGCCCTTTTTAGTCTGCCGTTTCTGGCCCTTCTTCTTGATCTGCTGTAATGGGACCGAGTTCTGCTCACAGACCGCCTTCTTGAGCGTGTTGGGGCTGATAATATTTGGCACCTCCGCTATCTGAGGCTCAGTGAAGGCTGCAGCTGAAGGTGTCTCCTGAGAACTGAATGCCAGACGACGCCTGTTGCAATTGGGTTTCTCCGCCGTACCAGCTAGATCACGGTCGTCTTGTTTGGGTTCTTGAGAAGGAGGCCCACAGAACTCGTCACCATACCCATGTTCGGCAAAGTACTTATCGACGTTGGTAAATGTACCATCGTAGTTGTCGTCGTCGTCCGGATCCTGTGCCATATGCATGTCCGGATCCTGTGCCATATGGATGTCCGGCATGTCCGGTAGCGTTGCGGCGTTCTTGCCATGGCTTGGCGCCGGCACGACTGGCGGTCTTGTCTGTGGGGTGGTGTCCCCTGCCCCCAAACGAATCTGGCTCTTTGGCCAAAGTAGGGGCCAGCTTACGCAGGCGCTGAGGGTCATCTCATCTTCTTCGTCGGCCCCAGCAGGTCGAATCGGAGGTAACAGCTCGTTGCAGCCTGGCAGCACCTGAACCACTTCAACCCTATACATTGTGGGTGGCATCGGATTACCGTGGAACACGGGGTTGCCCGGTTGAACGATTCTGCCGTTGGCGACATCGACCAAATCGCCGCCCACGAAGTGCAGGAGAGTGCAAGGAACGTCGGTGGCGCCCTGCGAAAACATGTAGGGCGTCAAGGATGCCCAGTCAAAGGCAAGGAGATGAATTCCTCGGCCGAGAGGATTAGTTACCGTGAAGCCGTCGAGCTTGGCTAATGTCGAGGCACCGCCAACGGCAGGCGTGCAACTGACGGAGGGGCCGCTTGCTGGCGAGGTGCCGGTCGGTGTACACCCGGGTGCATTAAGCTCCAATGCCGGCGTCAGAGACACCAATACCGCCGCCACCGGAGACACCAATGGCGCCGCCGCCGTAGACACCAATACCGCCGCCACCGGAGACACCAATGGCGCCGCCTGCGCGTTGTGCGAGTTGCTGGCTGTGAAGCTGGGAATTGGGGGCGACCCCTGTTGGCCACCCGCAATCCACGCCGTTATCCCATGAATCAAGGTAGGCATAATGCCGGTGAGCGTCGATCCCAGTTGTTGTTGCACTTGCTCTTGGACCATCTCCGGAATCCACGCCACTTGTGCCTTGAGTGCTTCAACCTCGCGCGACTGGCTTTCCGAGCTGGGCTTTTTCTCCTTTAGCCCACCAGCGGCACAGTATGACGACCATTTTGTGGACAAGCCTTTGTCGGCCACACGACCAGCTGACGTCAGCTTATTGAGATTATCCCTGTTTTTCATTATGTTCAACGCTCTATTCAAAGGGGTGTCGAAAGGGGAGCCCTGAGACGACCCCGCGCTACTGCTTTCTTTGTCGTGCGGAAGGAACGTGAACCATTTAGAAATATTGGGGATTAATTAGAATGCAACCATATGGAGCTAATTACACGGGGGTGTATTCCTTACCAGAACAAGATCAAGCTCCTTGGTCTTCGGATCTGTGGTAAGCTCCTTTGTTACCGGGTCCTCCTTGTACCGAGCCTTGAGAAATTTCCTGGTCTGCTTGTCACTGTATTTCTCGAAGCGGGGCAGTAGGCCTTGCTCGGCATGCTCCGCGTCCTCCTTGTCCCATATAGGCTCCGCCACTCTGTAACCGCCGGGACCGAGTTGGTGGACCCCTATGTTCAACTGCCGCATTTATTTCCCCCACTGACTTGATTCGGAGGTTGTGGGGCTCTTGCACTTGATCTTGAACTCCTTGTAGTCATCTTTGCTAATCAAAGGATATTTCGCCTTGATCTTCTCATAACTATCACCTTTGTCAATCATTGCCTTCACCGTGCTTTTCCAAGTAGACAGGGCCGTGCTCATCGTCATGAGGGCGGCACCGTTCACTTTATTACCCGAGAGGCGTGTGTTTGCGAACTCAGCGGGGAACTTGTATCGTTCGTGCAGCTTCGTGAAGAGGAGGCTGCGCAAATTCCCTCGGTCCTTATGCCTTAGGTTCTCGGTGTTGATCGAGGCGGTGCTCCGGAGAATGCACCCGAGCTGAATCGAGTACCCCTTGACTACGTGTTTGGGCACCGTCGGATGCCCGTCGGAGTTCACTTCAGTAAATTCCTCCCTGATGGTGCCGAGCACGTTCGGGGGCCGGTCCTTCCGTTGCCTCTTCGGTTGGCTGCCATCTGTGCGTGCGTCGCCATCATCAGTGGTGGCATCCACGGCACCATCATCAGTGGTGTCATCCCCGACGCCACTAGGGGTTGTGTAGTCAGGATCAGTGTCTTCCGCGGCGTCCTCATAGCGGTGAGGTTCTTCCTCCAACTCCTGGGACAGCTCCCAGAATTGCTTGCCGCCCGAACCGCCGGCCTAATTGTTGTGGGCCATGTTTCGCTCTAAATAGGAAAAAAGTTTGGTCAAAAAGTTGGTTATTGTCAAGGAACAAGATCATGGTCTCATCATTTAGGGTTTGTCGACACTGAGGCATCCTAAAAGCTAAGCTTTTATCATTAAGGGTTTGTCGACGCCGAGGCACCCTAAAAGCCTAAGCGTACATCATTTAGGTTCTCATCGACACTGAGGCACCCTATAGAAGCCAAGTTAAGTTTTCATCATTTAGGGTTTATCGATGCCGAGGCACCCTAGGTTGGGCCTAATCACTTGGCACTAATCACATGGCTCTATTGCCACCTATGTTGGGTTTGTCATCTAGGGTTTATCGACGCTAAGGAGAATTCTAAGTTGGGTCTAATCACTTGGCTCTATTGCCACCTATGGTTTAATGCAGCAAGAATGGCGGAGTACTAAGATACCCCGGCCCATGCATTAGTCGCAAGTACCCCATATGTCCTATTTTTAACAAAGTCATGCTAAAATTCACGGAAAATTTCAGCATGACCTTTGCTGAAAATAGGACATATGGAGTACCCGAATTTGCCGGAACGGAAGTTAATCGACATTCCAGCAAACTCAAGGGCCTCTCGGGGTACAGCAGCAGCATCACAAGTTGACAAAATTCCCAAGTAGTACAGCAACAGCATCACAAGTAGTACCAATGAACATATAGTCCAGCAAGTTGAAAAAGCTGAAGTTCTCAGCATGAAGAATCACACAACACAACACCTACATTATGATGATACATTTGGAGATTGCACATACAGTTTTCACATAAGCATAATTGTTATGGAGATTGCACATACAATTTTCGTTACTGCTCCCAAATGAAATGACACTTTGACATGGCTGCAATTTTTAGTGTCTACTTATCTGCAATTTTTCAGTGTCTGCTTAGGAGAAATAGGTTTCAAACTTCAGCTTGCTTTGTATAAGGAGACTAAAAAACTATCTAAGGAGTTCTTCAAGTTCAAGTTACAGCCTGCATGACATTTTCCTACACAATGCTTGTTGTAAATAATTACTTAAAGTAAACACTTTTTTTACCTTAGCTTACTTAAAACAGAATGCCTATCTTTCTGGTTTTCCAATTCCTTTTGTTTCATTTTCAACATTGCTCTATTTGTAATTAATAGCACTGTTCAAGAAATCTGTATATGCAATCTAAAGAGATCCCCCTCCTGACTTTTAGACTGATTTTCCATCAAAATTGAAAATAGTTACACTAAGTTTCAAAATAAAAAAAATACACTTCTCAGTTTTACAAACTGAAAATTACTCTAAAACTGAAACTTTAACTGACTTTTAGACTGAATTTTTACTCCAAGGGTTTTTATATTCAGATCACTTTAACTGAATTTTACATTGAGTTTTAGATTGGATTTTAAACTTTCTTGCAATATAAGCTTGCCGTACACTTTATATTTAGATCAGGAGCCAAGCTCTAAAATTGAATTTTTAACTGAATTTTTACAACTGCATCTGTTTCAATTTTAGTTTCAGATAAAGTTTATATTCAGATCTGGAGACTGACTTTTAAACTGACTTTATATTCAGTTTCAGGTAAGGACATCAGAGAATCTACAGCGAGGGGCGGCCGGCGCGGTGAGCACGAGCCCGCATGCACAAATGGTGACTAAACAAGGAGAAAAAGAGGGGAATCAATGGAGACGCTCACCGCGGAGCTAGGGAAGGAGACGGCGAGGCCGAGGGTGGTCGGGGCAGCGCGGATCGACGCCGAGAAGCAGTGGTCGGTGATGAGGAAGAAGAGGTCGATGCGCTCGATCCTTGATGACCCGGCTCCAATCCATGGATGTAGGCGATGAAGGTGATGATGGTGTTGCTCCTGGTGCAGCTCCTAGGCATGACGACGGAGGACGGGGCGGTCGGTGGCCGCGGTGACGCGCGGCGGCGGCGCTCGGGGTGGAGGGAAGGAGCGGGGCAGGCCGTCGGCGGCGAGGACCGAGAGGGCGATTGAGGAGTGGAGGGAAGGAGCGGGGCAGGCCGTCGGCGGCGAGGACCGAGACGGCGAGGTGGGGCACGGGGGTCGTCGAGCGACTAGGGGGGAATGAATCTAGCGAGGAGGGAGTGAATCTGGCGAGCGGGAGGGACGAAGGGATCGGGCGACTATGGGGGAAGATTACTAATGGTGCACCCCCTGGCGGTGCGCCATTAGTATGTTTTTTTATATCAATGGCGCACCCCCGAGATGGTGCGCCATTAGTATTCTTTTTTTAGATAGCAATGGCGCACCAGCCAGCCGTGCGCCCTAAGTAAGATTTTTTTATTATTATTTTGTTGCATCTAATAATTTAATAGAAAATTAATATGAATATGAATATGAATATGAAAATGAATATGAATATGAAAATGAATATGAATAAGAAATAGTAATAAATTTTTATAAAAACAGTAATAATTTTTTAAAAAATATCATCAGATTTGTTATTTGAAAATATTTATGAATATAAAAAAATATCATCAAATTTGTTATTTGAAAATATAATCAAATTTGTTTTTTGAAAATATAATCAAATTTGTTTTTTTGGATTTTTAGTTGCATTCATTTGTGACGGTGGAGCGGGGGAGGGTGCGGGGGTCGTCGGCGGTGGTGGAGCGGGGGAGGGTGCGGGGGGTGATCGACGGCGAGGGGGATCTGGCAAGGGGGATCTGGCGAGGGGGTTAGCGATCAAGATGGAGGGGGATCGAGATCGAGTGTCCTCATGAATATTCAATATTTTTTCATGAATTCAAAAAGTGCCCATGAAATTTAAAAATATTCATGATATCAAAAAGTGCCCATGAAATACAACCGAGAAATGAAGACTATGATTTAAATACAGTCGATCTTAGCTAGCTATCTGTTCATAATCTTCTTGCCCTTCTTTTTCGCAAATGGAGTTCTTCTGTGGAACGAACGTCCTTTAGGTAGGGTGGTCCTACTTCTTCTTGTGGTGTATGCTGCTACTTCATCGTCGTTGTCATGTTCGATCTTCGGGTCGCCGTACTTGTCGAAGTCTTGCTCATTGGCTACTCCATCCATTCCGATGATCTTCCTTTTGCCTCTCCTCACGACAACACGACTGGGCTTTGACGGGTCGGTAATGAAGAAGCATTGGTCCACTTGGGAAGCCAGTACCCATGGGTCATTTTTCGCGGTGACGTTTGCGCCCGCGGTCTTGGATTTGGCTTCGGGTATAACCATGGTGGTGAAATACCGGTCTTCTTTTAGGACACTCTTGGCCCATCTGACACGGAACATCGGGATCTTCTCTCCAGCGTAGCTCAGCTCCCAGATCTCCTCGATCCTTCCGTAGTATCTGTCCTTGTCGTTACCGGTGTAGGATTCCATCGTTACCCCGGAGTTCTGATAACCATCGCTCTTCATGTCCTTGTCCTCGGTGTAGAATGTGTAGCCGTTGATATCGTACGCCTCATAGGTCATCAGGTTGTGCTCGGCGCCCTGTGACAAGGCGAATATGAGTTGTTTTTCTACGGAAGAATCCTCATGTAAAGGGTACGACAGAAGCTTCTGCTTGAACCAACGCGTGAAACATGAGTTGTGCTCTTTGATTATATCTTCGTCCGTCCTCTGTTGGCCTCGGTCATTGTACGTCTTCTCAATAAAGGTTTTGTGCTCTACCACCCAAGGATCGACCACGTCTATGTGTTGTAGCGCGACTAGGTTTGCTCTTTCAAAGTCGGTGAGTCAACCCTCGAAGTCGACATGCATTTCGCGGCGACCCTCATGGTGACCCCATCCAGCGAGCCTGCCGAGTTGCCTGTTGACGGGCAGACCAACGGGGTTCTCGATGCCTTGATAATTCGTGCAGTAGGAGATGCACTCTTCAGTCAGAAAGCCCCTGGCTATACTTCCCTCTGGACGTGACATGTTGCGAACGTATCCTTTGATGACACCATTCATCCTTTCGAACGGCATCATGCTGTGCAGGAACATCAGCCCGAGTTGGATGATATCCTCCACGATATGGACTAGCAGATGCACCATAACATCGAAGAATGCGGGCGGGAAGTACATCTCAAGCTCGCATAGTATCACCACGATCTCTTCCTGTAGCCTTCTGAGTTGCCTCACGCCAACCGACTTCCGAGAGATGACGTCAAAAAAGTTGCATAGGCCAAATAGCGTTTCACGGATGTGCGTGTCCATGATCCCACGGATTGCAACTGGAAGTATCTGCGTCATCAGCACGTGACAGTCGTGAGACTTCATCCCGCTGAACTTCTACTTTGCTGGGTCTAGGTATCTGCTTATCTTCCCCGCGTAACCGTAAGGAAGTTTTACTCCTAGGAGGCAGGTGAAAAACTGCTCGATCTCCTCCTGACTTAGAGTGAAGCACACCTGAGGGTAGTCATTTCCGGTCTTCTTGGCCTTTTTGCCTTTGCGACGACTTTCTGTGTCCTGCTTCGCCTCATCATCATCATCATCATCATCATCATCATCATCATCATCATCATCATCATCATTAGCGTGAAGCTCCTTCCTGATGCCATTGATTTCAAGTCTGCCCTTGCTTTCGGCCCATCTTTGGTCCTCTCTGGCATGTTGAGCAGGGTACCAAGCAGACTCTCGCACACGTTCTTCGTGATATGCATGGCATCAAGGCTATGAGGCACACGGTGGATCTTCCAGTACGGCAAGTCCCAGAAAACAGACCTCGTTTTCCATACCTTCAGCAGCGGCTCTGGCGCCTTTCACTTCTTTCCCGGCTCTGGCGCCTTTTGCTTCTTTCCTGGCAGTGGATAATCTTTCCAATTTTTCAACAACCCGTCTATTTCCTCGCCGCTCCTCGTACACGGGCATCTTCGGAGTTTGGTTTCACCATCGAACTGATCCTTGTGTTTCCTCCACGGGTCATCGTCGCGAAGCCACCTTCGATGTCCCATGAACATGGTTTTTGAAGACCCGAGATCTCTATCTAGCTGGCGATACGTTGTGTCATCCATGCACCTGATGCATCTAGAAAATCCATGGACCACCTGCCCCGCGAGATATCCGTAACCGAGATAGTCGTGCACCGTCATGAGCAGTGCGGCTCTCATAGGGAAATATTCTTTCTCTGCGGCGTCCCATGTATTGGCTGGCGTTTTCCACAGCGTGTCTAGCTCCTCTTTCAGCAGCCCCAGATACAGATTGATGTCGTTCCCAGGTTGTTTCGGCCCTTCAATTAGCATACTCATGTGAATGTACTTCCTCTTCATGCACAACCAGGGGGAAGGTTGTACATCCGCACAAACATAGGCCAGGTGATATGTGTGCTTCTTTGGCTGCCAAACGGATTGACTCCATCAGTGCTCGCGCCTAGCACGATGTTCCATGGATCCTTCCCAAATTCTGGGTGTTCGAAGTTCAACTCTTGCCACTGGCTCCCATCCTTAGGTTGACTCAGCATCTTGTCTTTTTTATTTATCTCCGGATCATTTGCATCATCTTCTCGCTTCTTCTCCTCCCTATCCGCATGCCAACGCAGGAGCTTTGCTACCTTAGGGTCCGCAAAATACCGCTGCAGACGAGGAGTGATCGGAAAGTACCACACCACTTTTCGAGGAGCTTTCTTCCTCTTCTTGTATCGAGTGACGCCGCACATCAGACATATGGTAGACTCCGCGTGCTCGCCCCGATAAATGATGCAATTGTTCATGCACACATGGTATTTCACGTGCAGTAAATACAGAGGACACACGACTTTCTTCGGCTCCTCGAAACTGGTCGGGCACTTGTTCCCCTTGGGAAGACATTCGTGCCAGAATGACATGTTCTTGTCGAAGCATGCGTCGGTCATTTTGTGTTTTACCTTCATCTCCAAATCCATGAGCGTTACTTTCAGGCGGGTATCCTCGGGTCTGCATCCTTCATACAATGGAGTAACCGCGTCTATCTCCAGTTGATCCAGCTTGGCTTTCTCTCGGGCGGCAGCTCTTGCGTTATCCGTCTGCTTGAGAAGCAGCTCTTGAATATGAGGGTCCTGCACCCAGCCCATCGATGGTCCATCGTCGTCTGCTCCTCCGGCATCTAGATCTTCATGATCATGCCCTTCGTCTGCTCCGGCATCTTCCTCATCATCATGTCCGGCATCTTCTACATGATGAATGTGTACAGCATCACCATCGTGATCATGTCCTGGAGATTCTTCGTCTTCTCGCCCGCCCAAGCCACGGTGGTTGTCTTGCTGCCCTTCATCATTTCTTGCCCGGCCCCCATGGACGACTTCATAGTCATCTTCATCACCTTGCCACCGATAGCCATCCATGAAACCATGCAAGAGCAGGTGGCCCCGCACCTGCCCGGATTCCGGGTCCGCAATAAGGCTCTTCAGCTTGCATCTTCGACACAGACATCTTATCTCCGTCTCATTCTTTTGAAGCATCTCGGCCTTCGCGGAGCTCAGAAACCTATTCACGATGCCTTCGGTCATCGTGCGGACCATGGTCTCCTGCGGGGTAGAGCAAAACGATATTTTAGAACCAAGAAAAAATTTGGCATGACTTTCCCTAAAAATAGGACCAAAAAGAATGCATAGTGCCAAAATTCTCGCCGAAACAGAAATGAATCAACATTCCGGCAAAATATTGGCAACTATCGCATTTCAAATACCGGTACCTGCAAACACAAACATATATGCAACACCACAAACATACATAGATCTAGCTAGGCCACAAAAAGTGCATGTGCACGTTGTTGGAGCGAGCTAGGGAGAAAAAAAGTAGATCTACAACATGAAGATAGCTTTCCCCTTACTTACCTATCAAAAAAAGGTAATTTCAACACTTAATTTTGATGAATCTATGGTGCAAATGAGGTGAGGAGGAGGAGGCAGCCGACAAGCTTAGAGAAGGAGGTGGGGGGAATGAAGTGGGGAAAGTGAGTGTGTAGGTGTGGCTGTCCAAAAATATCTAGCTGGTCCCAGGTTACTAATGGCGCACCACACAGACATGTGCCATTAGTAACCCAACATACTAATGGCGCACCACACAGACATGCGCCATTAGTAGTTTTGCAAAAAAGTAAAAAAAATTATACTAATGGCGAACCGTGGCACAATGCGCCATTACTAGTTTAAACTAGTAATGGCGCACTATGCAACGGTGCGCCATTAGTAGTTTTGCAAAAAAGTAAAAAAAATACAGTAATGGCGCACTCTACGGCTGGTGCGCCATTAGTAGTTCTAACTACTAATGGGACACTCTGCCCGGATGCGCCATTAGTATGTTTGAAAAATGAAAAAAAACATTTTGTTACTAGTGGCGCACCGTGTGCCTGGTGCGCCATTAGTGTCTTCCACACTAATGGCGCATCCCCACAAGGTGCGCCATTAGTATATAGTAGTGGTGCACCACTTCTCTGGTGCGCCATTAGTGTCAATTCCATCTTTAGCCCTTTTCCTAGTAGTGTATGGCTGAGTAGGAAGACGAGGTGGAGGACGCTGGGAAGACCGCGGCCCTCGCCAGGAGTGGCGTGACCAGCCTCATGAGGACCACTGGAAGGAGCAGCCTCATGAGGGCGCCTGGCGCGACCAGCCTCGCAAAGACTGTCCTCAGGGCAATCCTGGCCTCCCTCCGCAGCCGCCATCACCAACAAGGAATGCCGACCACCATCAGGACGAGGGGGCTGGGGGCATCCAAGAGCCACACGCCATCGCTTGCATCTTGGGTGGTGCTCAGGCCCCGGCTTCCCAGCGCATCTTCGAGCAGTTCTCTCGCGAGGTGACTGCAGCCCTCCCCAGGCTCGAGGTCCAAGTACGCCATCACATTTAGCTCGGCGGACCAGCTCAAATACGCGGCGACCGCCGGCGTCCTCCCGATGCTCTGCTCACCCGTCATCAGCAATGTCCAAGTCACCAAGACCCTCATCGACGGCGGCGTAGGGCTCAGTGTCCTGTCCATCGAGACGTTCGATAGCCTTCAAGTACCCTATGCTCAGCTGTAGCCTAGTAAGCCCTTCTCAGGAGTGACCGACGGCTCCATCACCCCGATAGGGCAAGTTCGTCTCCCTGCCACCTTCGTACAGCGCGACAACTACCACACCGAGCTCGTTGACTTCGACGTCGTCCACACCGTCTGTAGTATAATGCCATCCTCGAGTACCCAGCTTTAGCCAAATTCATGGTAGTGACCCACCATGGCTACAACGTCCTCAAGATGATAGGAAGCGGCGGGATCATCACAGTCCCCTGTGAAGAAAGAGATGCGGTGTGCTCCCTCGAGCGCGCCTTCCAAGCCGCAGCAATCGAAGACCCTAACAACGAGGGTACACAGTACCCTCCTGAAGCCACCTCCAAGAAGAAGAAGCAGCTACTCCGCACAGGGCCTCAGGGGAGTGGTGCCTCTAGCGGTGCCACATCAGGATCGGCGCCCGCACCTTGGGCATCTCCCTCCCTCGCATAAGAGGGCTCGGGGGCTCTCTTCCAGAGGTACTCAAACCTAGCCGACATCACGAGGGAGGCGCTCGGGCACCACGTGTAGACGTGCTTCATGTCACGTTTCCCTCAGGAGAGCACCCGGCGGGGAGTGCCCGACGCTCAAGAGTTCATCGTCAAGGCCACCCAGGAGCTTCAGGAAGCAAGGGCAATACGCGGCGACCGCCGACCACCTGGTGCAGCTCCCCATCCAGGCGAGGGTGGCGAGCTGCGCGTCTACATCGACATACTAGGGCTCAACATGGCCACATATCAGGAGCGCTTCTGCCTTCGCACGCTGGCCGGTGCGAGGGTCCACCTCAGAGCTACGTTTGCATGCCGTTTGGCCTGCCGAGCGTGGCAGCCGCCTTCCATTGCAACCTATGGAGCATCCTGGCAACCCAGGAGGCTAGACGTCACGCGGTCCTGACGGAGATGGAGAAGGTCCTCAGGCAGCCACCTGAGCCCCCAGAGCCTCCCGAGGCTCAGGGTCTTGGTGGCTCGTGAGGAGCGACTTCTTCAGCGCGCGCCTTCAGCTACCCCAATGCTCCTTCGACAACAAAACCAGGTGACATTTTCCAAGTTCATTCAGTTAGGAGCGCCCCTCGGGCGGTATTATTCCCAGGTCGCGTGGGCATGTCCCTGCGGCGAGTATCCTTCCGCATTATTTAGCTTAACTCACCGTGGGCGGCCTCGGGCTGCATCATCCCCAGGCCGCTCGGGTCCGTCCCAGTGGCATGTATCGTTCTCGCATCTATCTAAGCTAGCCGGTTCCCATGCATGAGTTATTTATAGTTATCACCTGCGTGATTTCCACCCACCACGGGAGCCGCGCGCCGATCGATTTTCTTTAGGATCCTTCGCATGAGAAGACTACGCACGGCGCATGTGCTCGGGTCCGTCCCTGCAGCATCGATAAACCCAACGGCTGAGCTCTGTCTGGCGGGCCGGCCCCGTTCATGTCACCTCATGTGGTCATTGGTGCTTGGCCTCCTCATGCGATAGCCTTAGGAGATTCACTTAGTGCAGGTTGCCTAACCATCTCGCAAGACCACCATAGTCATCAAGTGCCAAGACCAGGCGCAACCCGCCTTGAGGTAGGGCCTCATGAGTCCCGCACTGGCTCACGAGTGCCCAGACACACCTCGTCCAGCCCTTCCGTGCAAGCCACGTGTTAGGGCGGGGCTGTACACGCCCCGGGGGCTCCATTCAAAGGGAGCCCTCACCCACACACTAGTGGAAACACCATGCTCCATGCTGGCAGTCGACACTGGTGAGGACAACTATGCCCGTGCAAGTGCGGAAGCGCTATGCTCCGCGCTGGTGATAAACAACTGAGGGCGGCCTCATGGCCGTATCAACCTCAGGGAGCCTATGAGCTCAGTGTCTGGCCTCATCGCAACACCTCCCCTCGGGAGAGTCGCGCGAGAGGGCTGGGCATGGGGGGGGGCTGCGCTCGGGTCATGCCCGAGCGTACGCCACCCTGATCGGTCCCTCAGACCTGGTCGTCGCGCGCCCTCCCAAGCAGAGCCAAGGTATGAAGGTCATTTGGACGTCAAGGGGGACTCCTGAGCATCGCGACTCAGGAGCCTAACTGGCCACGTAGCCCCTCACTCCTTGGTCTGTCCTGATGATCCAGACGACCCAATGGCGGCATAGGTATGCGCGGGGTCAGGCCTTGCCGACGTAGAACACTAGGCCCACTCTCGCATCTCCTTTCTATAAGCTATTTGCGCATCAAGGGGGACTCCTGAGCATCGCGACTCAGGAGCCTAACTGGCCACGTAGCCCCTCACTCCTTGGTCCGTCCTGGTGATCTGGACGGCCCAATGGCGGCTGAGGTATGCGCGGTGTTAGGCCCTGCTGACACAGAACACCAAAGGAAACAAAAAGGAAATCGTAGAATTTCAAAGAAATATTACAAGACGTACTATTCTCGAATACCAAACACAAGTTTAAACGCCTCCATGAGCCATGGTTCATGTTGCAGAAGCAAAGCAGGAAAAGGAACCGCTAGTAAGTCATCTCATCATCCCTGGACACCGCCGTCCCTTGCAAGAGGCATGGTTCAAGTTGCAGGTTCAGCAGCATCACCAGTTGGGGGCGCAGGGACGAAGGCGTGGAACTTCTTCAGCAAAGCCTCCACCTAGCCCTTCACGGCTTCGGCAGCAGCTGGGTAGCGCTCTTCATCCACAGGCTCCAGCAGCTCGTCAAGGTTGGCGTCAGGATCATGAAGATGGAGATGGCTGAAGACGCGCGTCAGCGCGGCTGAGGAAAGCATGCGGGCTTCCTCCTCCACCAAGGGGCCGATCCCGTCCACGACATCCTCAAGCGCCCCAACCAGATGAGGAAGCAGCTGGGTGGGGCCCTCATCGGCTGTCGCCGGCGGCTCCTCCAAGCCCTTCTCGTAGAGTGCTCGCAGCGCCACGTGTGACCTCTCCTCAAGGGACTTGAAGGCCATGCGGTACTCAGCCAGGACCTTCGCCTTGACTTCCAGCTCGGCCTTCTCCGCCTTCATTTTCTGCTCCAACTTCTCCAGTCGGCTATGCTCCGCGGCATGCACCTTCTCCAGCTGCTCCAGCTCAGCATCGTGACCCCTGACGGCATCCTCCCGGGCCTTCATCTTCTCCTCCTCCGCCTTGCGGTCTCGAGCTTCGATCACGCGCTCATTGCGCACTGTCTCCAGCTCAGCCTCCAGCGACCGACAGCGATCCTGGGCGGCCCTGGCATCCTTCAACACCACCTCACGAGCAGCCACGGCTTGGGCAGCAGCCTGCTTGTCCTTCTTGGAGGCCACCGCAGCTTGGCTCAATGCCGCCCGGACGGACGCATCAGAGTGAAGCCAGCCAAAAATCAGCTCCAGGCGCCCGGCCGCCAGGCAACGGTCGGTGCCTTGAAGATCCTCTCACAGCAAGGTCAGCGCAGAGAGAGCGCGCTCCAGGATGTCAGGGGAGGCGGAAGGATCCAAGGTCAGCAGTGCGGCGGAAGGAGGACGAGACAACATCGTCACCATGGCCTGATAGACTAGGAGCTCCTGAACTTGGGGGACCCCAGCAACCAAGCCGGACGTCGGCACCTCCGAAGCTAGCGGAGCTACGGGTGCTGCCTCCTCCAGAGGACGCTCCCCCAAGTCTAGCGAGGACAATCGAGCTGGGGAAGCGCGAACGCTCTCAATGCCCTTCCCCGTGGTGGAGGGTGCGGCCGCTGCAGGCAATTTTGTCCCGAGCAGTACCACCGCTTCCTCCCTCTTCTTCGCCGCAGGCGTCGGCCTACTTGCGCAACGGAGAAGTGTCAAGAATCAGCAACAGAAGCAAGAACAAGGCAGGACGAGAATACTTACTGGTCCACCGTGGCATAGTCTCTCCACTTCCTAAGCTTGAAGCCTAAGAGCCTCGCAGCCTGAGGCGCGGGCGCGCGGCCTCCAGGCGCTGAAGAGGGGGCAGCAGATAGGCTGAAAGTAGCTCCAGGCAGTGTTAGAACATGGGCGTCATTTTGGGAGATCAGCGCCGACCTTCCCCTTGTCAGAACCTCGGTCGGTGACCTCCTCCGAGGACTAACCTTGGACCCCGTGGAGCCCCCTGCCATGCGCAGCTCCCCACTTTCCAGGAGGACATCAGCCTCGTCATCGTCATCAGGCAGGGTGCGGAGGATGTCGATCTTGTGCAAAGGGGAAGTCTCGCCCGCCCCTTCGCGGGTCGCCTCCGAGTCACGCTCCTCCTCCTCCTCTTCTTCCTCCTCTTCCTCCTTGTGAGACTCGTCGGAAGACACGTCCACAGGAGTCGTCATCATCGGGACGTTCGAGGGCGCAGGCGGCACGAGCCCACGCCCATCGCAGACAGGCAAAGCAGCGACAACCTTCGCCCCATCTGGATGGCGGTACAAGGGAACGAAGGAGTCTAGCGGGTACCCTTGGTCGTCCCCAACCAAGGAGCGGAGGTCCGAGCACAGTTCCTCATCGGAAAGGGCCTCTGGGCACAGGCGGAGGTCGTCCCCTTCGTCTCCAAGTTTCCACAAGTGGCGCGGGCACAACTGGAGGGGAGCCACGCGCTGCTTCATGAATTCTTTGACGATCATGGCCCCCGTCAACTTCGCCGCCCTTGAATCACCAGGCCTTAGGTTGGCGGTCATCCTCTCCAACACCTGCGCCGCCCGGGAGTCAGTGAGCTTCGCGCGAAGCCACCCCTCGTGGGACATAGGCATCTCCGTCGGCAGCACAAGTGTCGGGACCCCGATCCAAAGTCACATCGATCTAGCCGGTAACACCTCATATCACTTTGTGGCCTCACGCACGGTATTCCCATGGGTGTCGCCTTACCCTAGCCCGGGACCGTTTGCGCCTTTCGGCTCACGTATATGATTATGTCGCTAGCATCCATATGACAGAGAACCCGGGCCGACATGGCTAGTCGTGAACCCAAAGCGGCACTAACCTATGGGGATGGGAATACATGATTCACATCGAGCATGTCGGTCAGCAGCGTGTGAATCCGGGCTGTAGCACTGGGCTAACAGGACTCCAGGGAACCCAGGCTGTAGCAGGCTAGGCAGGACTCCGGATGTCACCGTGTGACATTTCCCCGAAGGGACAGACACAGGAACAAAGTGAGACACATGCCGGCTAGTCAAGTGTCTTGAGCAGTAGTGCTGGGCTAGCGGGACTCCGGTGAACCGGGCTGTAGCAGACTACTATGGCTCAAGGAAGCACTAGACTACATTCCCCCATATGAGATGCTACCAAGGATAAACAACTAGATTGTCGGACCCCACACATAGCAATACACGTCACATGTACGCATAACATGCAAGTATGTGTTGTACAACATGGCAACACAACCTAACGCAACTCATATAGATAAAGGCCCAGAAGAGCCACATTGCATTAAATACAAACAGGGGTAACATGACCCATCATTCAGAGCATACAAGCAACGGAAGCATTACATGTCTGAGTACGGATAACTACAAAAGAAAAAGGCTAAGAAGCCTGACTATCTACAAGTCCCTCCCAAGGGTACAAGATCATAGCTGAGGTAACAAGCTACTCGTCGAAGTCCAAGCGGTACTACTAGTGAGACAGATGTCTCACCTGCAAAACATAAATAAAGCAAACGTGAGTACAAAGGTACTCAGCAAGACTTACATCAGATCCTATCATACATGCATTTGTATCAAGAAGGTAATGTGGGGTTTAGTTGCAGCAAGCCAGCTTTGACTCAGTGGTTATCCTGTTCTACGACAACGAGAAACTTCTTTGAGGTGAGGCAGCGCACACAAGTCCACTAAACACCACATCAAATACACTACTATGGATTCATCCTCGTCTCCTTACGAGAAGGCCATCCATAGCACTCACACTTGTCTTGAGCATTTTAGGGTATCCACTTTAAGTTGTCTATGTACCACGTAAGCATCCAAGAAGTCCATAACCGAGGACACGGCTATTCGAATAGATCATGATAACCCTACAGGGGTGTACTTCTTCACACACGCTCTCACCACTTATCACCATGTACACGTCATGTATCTCGACAACCTTCAAGCGGAAGCTTGGCGAGGGTGTCGGCCACGACCTGACTAACCACACAAGACTCTAGTCCAGGTTTATCGCCTATTTGGGTTCCATCCGCAAGGAGATCCGGCCGGGGTGTCGCTCATGACCCCAAACGATATGTGCAGGGTTCCCAAGCCCACCTCGCTGGATGGATCTACGCTTGGTACACCGTGCCACTTGTGCCTAGTCTATCCCAAGCCCACCTGGTCGGGTGCCACTTGGTATACTACTAACACTACCTACAAACACCAGAAACTATTTGCGACTCCTAGACAGAGATCAAGTTGGCTAATAAGTCGAGAGGGGCACTTAAGCATTCCAATGTGTGGTAGTAGCTAGTCATTGGACAACATACATGGAACTTAGTGCTTATGGACGGTTCCAGTGAGACAACCCACCATGTACTCCTACATGGCCTCTCACCGCTACCTTTACCAAATCGTGTTCACACGCTTAACTCTCAGCACCAGAACATATTGTACCACTCCAATTCATTCTCGATGAATCAGACCTAACACAACTCTAAGCAATAGCAGGCATGGCATGGCAAGAACACAACATGGCTCAATCGACTCCTACACATGCTAGTGGGTTTTAACTATTTACTGTGGCAATGACAGATCATGCAGAGGAATGGGTTCAACTACCGCAACATAAAGTAGCAGTTGAATCGTTGTTGTCCTAATGCAATAAATGAGAGCAGGAGCGAGAGAGTAGGATTGTATCGGAATGAACAAGGGGGTTTGCTTGCCTGGTAGATCAACAGGGGGGCACTGCTCTTCAGACAGGTACTCTGGATCGGTCTTCGGAGCAGGACCTATCGAGAAGGAATGGTGTCGATAATCAAACACAAGCATATGCAACAATATGATGCATGATCATGGCATGAGTATGTGATGTGCTTTGAGCTAATGCATTTAGCATTCTATTTGGAAGAGGTCCATTTGAACCAAAGGTTCAAATGCAACTCTAAATTAATTCTTTATAAATGCCATTTATATGTTTTCACCTACACAGCAAGTATAAATTGGTTAGACATGCATGAAACAGGTACAGATGGATAGATTGAATTTTTCTGATAATTTTTCATATATAAATTATTTCAATCTGAGCTACAGTTGAAATTCTATGAATTTTTGAAGTTTATAGCATTTTCTGGAATTTCCTGATTTAATTTAATACCAGAAAAGAAATAACTGCGTCAGCATTACAGAGGCATGACGTCAGTGAGTCAACCGTGGCTGACCAAGTCAAACCTGACGTGTGGGGTCCACATGTCAGTGTCACTGTTAGTTAAGAGGGGGATTAACTCATTCTAATTACAGGGTTAGTGGCGCTGGGGCCCACTGGTCAGTTGCTTAGAGGTTTAGTTAGAGGGTGATTAGCCTTAAGCTAATCACCTGACCCATGGGGCCCACCTGACGGCCGGTGTGGTCAAAGGGTCAAACCCCACCGGTGTTTAGCCGCCGGTGAGGCCAAACGTGGCGGGGGGCTCGGGATCGTCGCTCCGGCGGCCAAAAGCGCGGCGGAGACTACCTACGTGATGCCCAGGCTCCCGCACATCCAGTGGAACACGCGGGAGGCCGTGGGGTGGCCGGAGACGACCGCGGCGAGGTCATCCGCGGCGGCCTGAGCTACGGGAACGGCGGGTTCGGCGCTACGGAGCTCGAGAGGGGCTGCGGAGTGCCTCGACAGCCTCCTGGCATTGCACTGAGCATAGTGATGTGCTCGGTCACGGCCCTAGGTGACAGTGGCCACAGCGGCGACATGAACGGCGGAGCTGGGCTCTCGGCCGCGACGGCGACGGTGTTGGAGGAAGAATTCGAGCTAGGGGAGAGGGGGGTTCGATGGCGGGGCTCACAGCGAGTCGAGCAGAGGCAACGGTAGCTTGGAGAAGGCTCTGCAGGCGACGGACGGGCGATGGAGATCCACGGCGGCCGAGGTTGAAGATGACGGCGGAGGCGGCTCCACAGGGCGTCCGGCGACGCGTGGCATGATGGAGAGGTAGCGGACGAGGTGGTGGAGCTTTTGGGCATGACGGAGGGGCGAGGGGACTACGGTGGGCGCGTCGAATGGCGCCGGTGGCGATGGTGGTGCTCGGGGAGCAGCGGGGAAGAGAGCAGAAGATGAGAGGGGCTGAAAGTGCGTTATATTGACTAGAGGGGGGGTGAATAGGCGATTTTTATGAAAGTCTTCAAAACTTGGGAGTTATGAAGACAAACAGTGAAGATTATGCCTATTACTATGCAGCGGAAGTTAGATTACACTAGGCCAGCCATGGTCATGTATTCAATAGAGTGAAAGCACAGTGACAAACAGCTTCACTGTAATAAGGATCAAGTAGGAAGAAGTTATGAAGCCAAACCGATCATGAATTCAATTTGTGAAGACAAATGATAAAGCAAGCACGCAATGACTTCACAATGAGTAACAGCAAGAGAAGGAAGTGAAGATGAAACCAGTGACTCGTTGAAGACAATGATATGTTGGACCAGTTCCAGTTGCTGTGACAACTGTACGTCTGGTTGGAGCGGCTAGGTATTTAAACCTTAGGACACACAGTCCCGGACACCCAGTCCTGAACACACAGTTCAGGACACCAAGTCCTCACCGTAATCTCCTTGAGCTAAGGTCACTTAGTCCTCGCCCAATCACTCTCGTAAGTCTTCAAGGTAGACTCCCAAACCTTCACAGACTTCGTTCACTGGCAATCCACAATGTCTCTTGGATGCTCTGAACGCGACGCCTAACCGTCTAGAGGATTCACAGTCCTCAAGTGTAATAAGTCTTCAGATCACACAGACAAGAAGACTTAAGTGATGCCCAATTTACTCTGGCTCTGGGTGGTTAGGGCTTTTCTCCTCACTAGGAATTTTCTCTCAAAGGCTTCGAGGTGGGTTGCTCTCAAACGACAAAAGCCGTGCACTGAAATCTGAGTAGCCAACTGTTTATGGTTGTGGGGGTGGGCTATTTATAGCCACTTGGCAACCCGACCTGATTTGTCAGAAATGACCCTGGGTCACTAAGGAACTGACACATGTCTCAACGGTCAGATTTCAAACTCTCATGGCAACTTTACTTGGGCTACAAGCAAAGCTGACTTGTCCGGCTCTGGACAAGATTTGCTCTCATTGTCTTCACTCGAAGACATAGGTTTTTGATTTAGGCATCACTTAAGTCATTCTGACTTGTTCTCCTGGACCCCACTTAACAGTACGGTGGTTCCTATGACTCAACAAAAATAAAAAGAACTACGAAAGATCTAAGTCTTCGAGTTCCATAGGCTTCATAACGTGTCTTCTGTTGTCATAGTCTTCAATGTGAATATCTTCATATACCACCTTTGACTTCAATGTCTTCATTCATTTTTAGGGGTCATCTCTGGTAGTAAACCGAATCAATGAGGGACTTCTACCTGTGTTTTCCTGCAATTCTCACAAACACATTAGTCCCTCAACTAGGTTTGTCGTCAATACTCCAAAACCAACTAGGGGTGGCACTGGATGCACTTACAATCTCCCCCTTTTTGGTGATTGATGACAAACTAGTTGAAGTTTTCAACGGGGAATATAAAGTGTGAAGTCTGTAAAGGAATTGTCATCATAAGTTGCAAGTGCTCCCCCTGAAGATGTGCATATAAGTTAATTTGCTTTTAGAATGCAAATGCACATGGCAGGTTGTACTTGTGGAGATCAGCTTCAGCTTATGATGACAATCTACTATGCATGTGAAAGTATATGAAGATAATAACATGCATAATGGAAAATGGACGTCTGCAGAATGAGATGAGTGCGGAATTTATCGTCACACATGCGGAATTTATCTTCACAAAAGGAGTGGTAAAACAAGTAGCAGACGACCATCGAGTTTTAGTGTTTACAACTCAAAAGAACCAAATGAAGCAAAACAAGAGTTGCAAACACGAAGCAAGTATAACAAAACAAGGCACCCGCCCATATTGACCCGCTTGAAGACTATAAACATCATATGCTTCTCCCCCTTTTGTCAGGAATAACCAAAAAGTTTCGAAGACATAGAGTTTTCTACGCGTTCCCAGGCGCAGCAGGGTCGGTGGAGTTGTTTGGCGGTGCTGAGCTTTGAGGTGCTGAAGCGGGTGGTGGTGAAGTAGCATCATCATCATCATCAATGATCCTCGCAGTGACGATGGCAGCAGATGAGGAATACTCAGAGTCTTCAAGTGACGGTGTGTTGCGCATCACAGCCCTCCTAGGAGGTGTGGTGTCAAATTTGAAGCGCTCTGTGAAGCCATCCTCTTCAAGTTCAGCTTCAGTGCAGATCATTGAGAGCCCTTTCCACGTACGACGGCAAGTCTCATGCATAACGAAGGCATTCTTGGTGGCCAGGTTTCGAAGACGATTGACATCCACCAAGAGGCTCTTCATCTGACGTTTCAGCCAGTCGTGATGCCTATCTTGCTTTTGGTGAAGGGCCACAAGAAGCTCTCGGTCAGTGAGGACACGAGCACGCTTCTTGGGTCTTGGAGCGTTTGTGCTATCTGTGGCTTCAGTTGATGATGGTGCACGTGTAGTGCCAGCCATAGGATAGACCCTGGACATGGCTTCAACACCTTCAACATTCTGCGTGAAGCTCTGGTGTTCGGCATTCTGAAGACTTATTGGTTGCTTGGCAGGCTCAGGGTATATTGCTTCAGCAGAGATATCCACATCTGGCAGGAAGATGCGATGGTTTCGGGCTGAGGGCTGATACGAAATTGTAGAGTGCAGTTTGATCAGCCTCATCACCCAAGGGGCATAGATTTTTAGACTAAATAAGTCCGAGCCTGACACAGCAAGTTGTCATATGAAAAGATCCTGTGCATTGAAGCATTTGCCATGCATGATATAGAATATGAGAGTCTTCATTGCACCCTCAATCTTGGCATGTGGAGAGTGTCCCTTAATGGGCCAGAGAGTCCGCCGGATAATATGATATATGGTCCTGGGCAGGTACTCTAGGTCTTCAACAAAGAACTCAGTTGGATAGGGTGCATCTTGAGGCAATGGCTTCATCATTGAGAGCATCTGACTCATATTGGGTTCAGGTCTCTAAAATATGCTCTCAATAGCTTCAGAATGAAGTTGACACCCTTCCTCGAAGAATTCGCCTGGAGTGGGTAGGCCAGTGAGCTCAATGATATTGAATGCATTGGCTTCATGATGGACATTTCCGGTCAACCACTCCAGGATCCAAGTCTTAGGATCTCTGTTGTAGCCTTTGATGTGGAGAGTGGCATAAAACTGAAGCAGAAGCTCTTCGTTCCAGTGCTCTTCATCAGTCACGAACGGTAGCAGACCCACTTGCCTGAAGCAGTCCAAAGCTTCCTCAAGACATGGCAGACCAGCAATAGCTTCAACCTCAAGGCGCTTGTGTGGGAAGATGCGACCTTGGTTGTATAAGATGCAAGAATAATAGCTGCGCTGTGAATAGCTCCAGAACCTCTCTGATACAATCCTTTCCCTTGAATAGGGGTTCTTGGAGCTATCGAAAAATGTGTTGTCTGCCTTGAAGCTGTTTACATCAAAGGAGCCAGGTGCTGATGCAGGACCTGGGAACCTTGGAAGCCTTGGGACTGGCTTCTGGACATGAGGCCTGTGCTCTATGTGATAGTCAAATTGTGGACCTGCAGCAGACTCAGGAACTGAAGTGTCTGGCTCAGTGGCTTTGCTGTCCGCTGAAGCATTTGGTGGGGCGGGCTCCACATTGGCTTCAGTGTTAGTAGTTTGAGGGACATCTTCAGGCACGTTCTCTCGGGGAACTGCATCTTGATGGAGCGAGGGAGTGAGTTCTGGAGGTGCTTCTTCATTGTCTTCGGCTGATGCAGCCGGAATTTCTGCAGACTGGACTTGAGGCCGTGGACCTTTGCGAAGCCTACGGAACGCAGACGACGCTTGTGGTGTCGGAGTGGGCTGGGCCTAAATGTCTTCTTCCTCCTGAGGGCGATCCGCCCATGACTCATCTTGTGTCATTGGCGTCAGATGACGACCAATGCTGATGGGTTCGCTTGTTTCAAGCTGAGGAAGGGCTGCATCACCTTGCACATTGTCCTGATGACCAATGTCTTCAGCAGCTAGTGGGTCGGCTGCTGGAATATCTTCAGCATCAGGTGCCTCTGTGGGAGCAGGCTCATGAACTGTTAGTCTTCTTTCTGCATTGGGGTGAATGACAGAAAGGGGTTCAACCATCAAGGGCTCTGTGGGAGCAGCCCTAGATTTCTTAGTCTTGCGCTTCTTTTTACTGGGGGCAGAAGGAGAGGCTTCAGAGCTCTTCCTTTTTCTGGCTTCAGCTTCTGCAGCTCTTGTCTTCTTTAGCTCTGAAGCTGTTGACCGGCTCTTTGGCTTCGAGCCAGTCGTGGCGGTCGGGAAGACAATGGAAGTGGCTGCTTGTCTTGATGCCTCTGGTTCACTCACAGCAGGCTGCTTCTTCTTCTTTGCGGCCATCTTGGGGTCGATGCCTGGACGCCCAAGTGCCTTGCGCTTTTCAGCCTCGTTGTAGGCTTGAACACATTTGTCAGCCAATGACTTCATCCTTCCACGCGAGCCTTGAGCTTCAGCACGCTTCTTCAAAAAGTTTTCTTTGAGATCATGCAGCATGATTTTGAAGCTTCTCACTTCCTGCACGCTGAGACTGTCCATGTGCTTCTTGAACTGAGCTTTTTCGTGATCAATTTTCTGCTTCAGCTCAACAATGCACTGAGCAATGGCCAGTTCTGAAGCAATTGCCCCTTGGAAGGCGACGCTGAGTCCAACAGGCAGCTGCAGATCATTGAAGCTTATATCTGGTGTGTCAAACCATTCATCGATGAAGCTGTGGATGATGGCGACATCAAAGAGAGGCAGATTGTTGAAGATTTCCGCTTCCTCCTTGCTTTTGATGAGCTGTTCTAGTGCGTCATCGCCCAGATCTTCATCGCTTGATAGATCAATGGCTTCACTGCGCAGAATGGCAGCAGCAGTGACCTCTTTGCCTGTGTGTTGCTGGGGCTCCTTATCCTTCAGGGGCTTGGAGATGCGGGATACATCTTCAGACTGCACACTGACTTCAGGAGGTGCAGTTTTCAATGGCTTCGCCCTTGAGATTTTTGAGGCAGGGGCTGGCTTCGAAGCTTTTGGTTTCTTTGTCTGCTTTGGCTTCGGCACAGCAGGAGCTTCATCAGACTCAGAATCAGCTGGAGGGTCATTCACAGCAGTCCCTTGGACTAAGATGTGGGTGATCAGGCCCTCAAGATTGGCAAACGGACCGTTGATATTGGATTCCACGTCGCGTGTGCCATCTGCCCTTGGTGAGGAGGGACCAGGATTGAAGTCAAGCCCAAATTTCTTCTTGTTTAGCTTCGCAGACTGTTGATGAAACTGAAAGTTGCGTTTGAAGATATTGTCGTCACGACACCAGAGAAGTGACGACGGATGTGCATCATCAGGCTGTGGTCCTCAGACCATGCATGGGTAGAAGCCTTGAGCAATGGCTTCATCTCTAGTTCTGGGTACAAGGTTCTTGTATAAGATATCCCCCCATGGACTCTTGATTGCATTCTTTTCAGCATACTCCTGGGTGACGAAGCGGTATTTGAACCACTGTTCTGCCCAATAGCGTCGAATCCATTGGATTCGGGTTTTGCGCTGCCCATAGCTCTCTTCTGGATCTGTTTTGTACATTTCTGCCAAGTCTTCAGGCAGATCCTTGGAAGTTCCCTCACGTCTCTGTCTGCCCCCCTTTCTTGCTGCTGCAACTGAAGCCATAAACTTTAACTTGAAAGGCTTCAAAACTTTCAAAGGCTTCAAAGGCTTTCTTTTTCTGGACAAACAGGAACTGGCTTCAGGAGAGTTTATGTGATGCTGTAGGAATCCTGCAAATGAATGCAGACTATGAGAACCGAAGGATTCTCCGATGGACATGTACCTGTGACAGCATTAAGGTGCGAGGGAAGGGAAAGAGGTCATATGCATTCTCAGAAGGTTTTGAAGATTAATCAGTTTAGAAGACATTGACCTCATTGTGCGAAGACATTCATTTATAGATAACAAGTTGGTTCCAGATTTGTACGAACCCATAGATCAGTACAAGTGAGGAATCTAACTACTTTATGAAGCACAAGTGAATATATTAGGCATGTTATGAGATGCAGCGAGAGATCTAACTGGTGTGAAGAGAAACTTCTTATGGTTGAAAGTGACAGAACCAAGAGATGAAAAGAGGCTGTAAAAAGAAGTTTTATTTACCACACTAGAACTGCTAGACGGAAGGAAGTTGATGCCGAGCAGTTCAGTCCTCTGTGCCCTAACTTGGTGATGGAAAACACCTACGGCGACGGCGGAGAGGACGATGTCCACGGTCGGCGTGAGGACGGCGTTGGAGAGGTTGCGGCAGCGAAGCGCTTCGTCTCCGGCGTCGTCGAGTGCTAGCGGTGGCGCTAGGGTTCGTGCGAGGATGGAAGAAAGGAGATAATGACTACGGTAAGTGTGAATTTATAGACTCAGAGGCGGCACTGTGCTATTACGTAGGTGCCCCTGGCGGTTCGCATTTGAGGCACGCGTGGCCAGTTAGCGGAAGTTTGGGGTTTGTTCCACGTCCCACGCACGCCTAAATTGTCGGGCGGTCATTCCTGCTTCTCCGGATCTTATGTGGAGGAAGGAGCATTAAAATCGGACTTTTATGGTTGTCTCTATGTCTTCAGCTGACAAGGACACAGTGAAGACATTCGACAGTTTCAACAGAATGCATATGACTTGGAGAGATAGAGTTTGAGATAGAAAGCATAGAGAGGTTAGGGTCCGATCACATTCACTTAGTTCAAAAGATTCAACCAAGAAGACATAGCTATAAGTGAATGCTGTAGAGGACAGAACACTTAGAGCATATATATATATATAATCATCGTAGTGAAGATAATCATGAAGACATGTTAAGTTCGAAGCCAAACCAATGTGAAGATATTGCAAGGTAACGCCATGAGTTAAACACTTGAAAATGGAACGTTTGGTGGTGGCGTTACCCACCGTATAGGAAGTATTAGACCCAGACACGGCGCACAATTATGTGGCACTCCGAAGTCAAATTCCATATTAATGTATTCACACTTAGAATGTATGTCTTCATTGATTGAAGATATACTTTACTTTGTGCGTTGCACATCTAAGTCATCAATATGCATAAGTGTTAGGATGTGTGCCTGATCACAGGACATTTGAGGATTCCAAGATATTTAGCTCACACCGTAACTTGCAAAACCTCTTCTCATCCAAGGGCTTGGTGAAGATATCTGCCAATTGCTCTTCAGTGTTGACATGTATGATATCAATGTCTTCCTTCACAACATGATCTCTGAGAAAGTGATGGCGAATTTCAATGTGCTTTGTCTTCGAGTGCTGAACTGGGTTGTTGGCAATCTTGATGGCGCTTTCGTTGTCGCAGTAAAGTAGCACTTGCTTCAGATGAATGCCATAATCCTTGAGTGTTTGCTTCATCCACAGAAGCTGAGCGCAGTAAGATCCAGCAGCAATGTATTCAGATTCAGCAGTGGAGAGAGATACACAGTTCTGCTTCTTTGAAGACCAACATACAAGTGATCATCCCAGAAAGTGACATGTGCCTGATGTAGACTTGCGATCAACTTTGTCACCAGCATAATCAGCATCCGAAAATCCAACCAAATCAAACTCTGAGCCCTTTGGATACCATAATCCTAGAGTTGGGGTGTGAGCCAAATATCGAAGAATTCGCTTCACAGCTAAGTGATGCGACTCCTTTGGTGCCGCTTGAAATCGAGCACACATGCAAACACTAAGCATAATATCCGGCCTAGATGCACATAAATAAAGCAAAGACCCAATCATGGAGCGGTATACCTTTTGATCGAACTCTTTACCATTGTCGTCAGGACCTAGATGATGTTTGGCTGGCATTGGTGTTGTGAAGCCTTTGCAGTCTTGCATACCGAACCTCTTCAGGCAATCTTTGAGATACTTCTCTTGAGATATGAAGATGCCATTACGCTGTTGTCGGATTTGAAGACCAAGAAAGAACTTCAGCTCCCCCATCATGGACATCTGATATTGCTCTTGCATCATATATCCAAACTCTTCACTGTACTTCCGATTGGTGCAGCCGAAGATAATGTCATCCACATATATTTGGCACACAAACAGTTCACCATCGTATGTCTTCGTGAAAAGAGTGGGATCCAGGGAACCAGGTATGAAGCCTTTGCTCTTCAGAAAGTACTTGAGTGTATCATACCAGGCCCTAGGGGCTTGTTTGAGGCCATACAGTGCCTTGTTGAGCTTGTATACCATATCAGGATGTTTTGGATTTTCAAAACCAGGTGGTTGTGCAACATACACTTCTTCTTCAATCTTGCCATTGAGAAAGGCACTTTTCACATCCATTTGATATAGAAGTATGTTATGATGATTTGCATAGGCCAGCAGTATGCGTATGGCTTCAAGCCTAGCCACAGGAGCAAAAGTTTCATCGAAGTCAATGCCCTCTACTTGAGTATATCCTTGAGCAACGAGACGAGCTTTGTTTCTGACAACTTGACCATGCTCATCTTGCTTGTTGCGGTATATCCATTTGGTGCCTATTATGTTGTGCTTCCGTGGATCGGGACGCTTAACCAGTTCCCATACATTATTCAGCTCAAACTGTTGAAGCTCTTCTTTCATAGCTTGAATCCATTCAGGTTCCATGAAGGCTTCTTCAACTTTCTTGGGTTCTGATATTGAGACGAATGCGAAATGCCCATAGAAGTTTGCTAGCTGAGTTGCCCTTGAACGAGTGAGTGGACCAGGTGCATTGATGCTGTCAAGTATTCTGTCAATCTGCACTTCATTTGCAACACGAGGATGTATAGGGCGAAGACTTTGCTCTTGCTGATCTGCGTTGTTGTTTGGAGGAATGTCTTCATGCTGAGCATTGTCTTCATGTTGATCAGGTGCTGAGATGATGAGTTCTTCTTCAGGATGAGCTTCAGAAGGCATAATCTCTCCAGTTCCCATAAGCTTGATTGATTCACTAGCTGGGACTTCATCTAGCACATTTGGCAGTTGCTCTCTTTGTGAACCATTTGTTTCATCAAACCGCACATCCACTGTTTCGACTACTTTGTAATGGAAGAGATTGAAGACTCTGTAGGAGTGTGAATCCTTTCCATATCCAAGCATAAATCCCTCATGTGCTTTTGGTGCAAACTTTGAGGTGTGATGTGGGTCCTTGATCCACCACTGTGCGCCAAATACTCTGAAGTAACTGACATTTGGCTTCTTGCCAGTTACGAGTTCATAAGATGTCTTGTTCAGAAGCTTGTGAAGATAAACATGATTGATTGTATGGCATGCAGTATCAATGGCTTCAGTCCAGAATTTTCTTGGAGTCTTGTATTCATCTAGCATTGTTCTGGCCATTTCAATGAGTGTTCTGTTCTTGCGTTCGACGACGCCATTCTTCTGTGGCGTGTACGGAGCTGAGAATTCATGTGTGATGCCCAAGGTATCAAGATATGTATCAACGCCAGTGTTCTTGAATTCAGTGCCATTGTCACTTCGAATGTGCTTTATCTTGGCGCCAAAATTGTTCATAGCTCGATTGGCGAAGCGTCTGAAGACATCCTGCACTTCAGTCTTGTAAAGGATTATGTCTACCCAAGTATATCTAGAGTAATCATCAACAATGACGAAGCCATAGAGGCTAGCAGTAGTAGTAAAAGTTGAGTAGTGAGTTGGACCGAAAAGATCCATGTGGAGCAGTTCGAAGGGTTGTGTAGTAGTTATGATTGTCTTTGAAGGATGTTTTGCCCTTGTCATCTTCCCTGCTTCATAGGCACCGCATAAATGATCTTTCTTGAACTTGACGCCCTCGATGCCTATGACATGCTTCTTCTTCGCAAGGGTGTGGAGGTTCCTCATGCCAGCATGCCCAAGCCTCCGATGCCAAAGCCAGCATTCTGAAGCTTTTGCAAGAAGGCATACCGCAAGTTGTGGTCCTTCTGAGAAATCTACCACGTACAAATCACCTTTCCGATACCCTTCAAACACTAGAGATTTGTCAGATTCCATTAGCACCAGGCAGCGATATTTTCCAAACATTACAATCATATTCAGATCGCAAAGCATTGAGACAGACATTAAGTTGAAGCCAAGGGATTCAACAAGCATGACTTTATCCATGTGTTGATCCTTTGAGATTGCAACTCTACCTAGACCCAATACCTTACTTTTACCAGTGTCAGCAAATGTGATGTGGCTCTTGTCGGATGGACGTAATGTTGAGTCCATAAGAAGGCTTCTTCTGCCAGTCATGTGATTTGTACACCCACTGTCAATAATCCATTCTGAAGATTTTGAAGTCACTGGTGTCGTACCCTACAGTACAGTTAGGGGGATAGGCTTCACGAAGAGAATTGTGAAGCATAAACATTTGATGAACCAGTGGGTTATGAAAACTTAAATCCAGATTAGGACTAATAGGGAGAGTAGCATGCGATTCAGGAACGAAGTACATATTGATCCCATTCGGGCATTTTATCTTGTGCCCTACAAGATTTTTAAGGTCCCCAGCAATAGCATCAGAAGATTTTGTTTTTCTGCTGGAGACCTTTCCCTGCAAAAGAGAGTTAAGCTTTCTTAACCACCCACATCTTCAAGGGTGGCTTAGAAGCAATAAGTCTAAGTGCAACATCTGAGAATTTTGGCTTTGAAGCCTTAGCAAACAGTCTAGCAGGTGGACAATAATACTCATAGGAATAAGCAGAATAATTTTTGGTCACATGAACACGGTTCGATGAACCGCTCTCATACTCATGTGCCTGAGTATGGTTTCCCTGCAAAACATTTGTGTTAGTGTGACTCAGGTGAGTCCTCTGTTTGTATGAAGCCATTGGACCGTATGAAGCCTTTGGTCTGAGATTTGTCTTCTTCAAGTGAGGTGTCATGAAGACATTCACAGGAAGATTTTCCAGACACTTTTTGGAAACCCAGATCTTCTTCATAGGCAGTCCATTCCTGCAGTTAGTACCAATGTACCTGGCAAACACTTCACCATTCTGATTCTTAAACAGTTTATAGTTTGCATCAAAGGATTCATCAATGATAATGGGGTTAGCACAAGTGAAGCCAGATAAGTTGGATGGATCTGCTGAAAGTTCCTTTGCAGCAACTCATGTGGTTTTGGGGTACTGCTCAGGTTTCCAATAAGAGCCATCTGCATTGATTTTCCTTACAAATCCAACACCCTCTTTCCTAGGGTTTCGATTCAGGATCTGCTTCTTGAGGACATCACATAGTGTCTGATGTCCTTTAAGACTTTTGTACATCCCTGTTTCAAGCAATGTCTTCAACATAGCATTCTCATCAGCAATAGCAGTGGTATCCTCAGCAGAGGGGTTAGTTACCACGTCAACAGTTGAAGATATTGCAACAGCAGTAGAAGTGGAACATTCAGCAACAGAATTAGCATTATCACGCTCAATGCATTTAAGTCATGGTGGTTCAAATCCTTCTTGAGCGGGACTGATCTGTTCGGAGCGAAGTGACTCGTTTTCCTTTTGAAGATCTTCATGAGCCACCCTCAATTTCTCAAGTTCTTGCTTCCTTTGAAGATAATCATAGGAAAGCTTTTCATGAGTTGTTGAGAGAGTATCATGACGATCTTCAAGTTCCTGATACTTAACGTGAAGGTTTTTTATGTCTTCAATTAAGGATTCAGATCGAGTCATTTCAGCACCCAACAGATCATCGCTTCTGTCTAATAGTTTTTGGATATGTTCCATAGCTTTCTGTTGTTCAGTTGCAATTTTAGCAAGTGTTTTGTAGCTAGGTTTTGAATCACATTCAGAGTCATCGTCACTAGATGTTTCATAGCGAGTAGTGCGTGTGTTTACCTTGGCACCGCGTGCCATGAAGCAGTAGGTAGGAGTGGAGTCGTTCTTGTCATTTGCGTTGGTGTCGGTGATGCAGTCATTGTCTTCAGTGTTGAAGATGGACTTGGCTACGTATGCTGTAGCCAGACTCGCAATGCCAGAGTCAGACTCCTCCTCAGACTTCACCTCTGCCTCCTCAGATGAGGACTCCTCCTCTGAATCCATCTCCTTTCCAACAAACGCACGTGCCTTGCCAGATGAGCTCTTCTTGTGTGATGAAGAATTTGATGAAGACTTGGAAGAAGACTTTGAGTATTTCTTCTTCTTCTTGTCGTCAGAATCATATTCCTTGCTCTTCTTCTTCCTTCTGTTCTCATTGTCCCACTGTGGACACTCAGAGATGAAGTGTCCAGTTTTCTTGCACTTGTGACATGTTTTCTTCTTGTAGTCATGAGCAGAAGCTTCATCATTCCTTGAGCTTGATCGTGAAGATTTTCTGAAGCCTTTCTTCTTGGTGAATTTTTGGAACTTCTTCACTAGCATTGCAAGTTCTCTTCCAATGTCTTCAGGATCATCAGAACTGCAGTCAGATTCTTCTTCAGATGAGGAGACAGCTTTTGCCTTCAAGGCGCGAGTTCGCCCATAGTTTGGACCGTAGATATCTCTTTTCTCAGAAAGCTGAAACTCGTGTGTGTTGAGCCTCTCATGTATGTCAGACGGATCGAGTGTCTTGAAATCAGGACGTTCTTGAATCATCAGGGCCAGGATGTCAAACGAACTATCAAGTGATCTCAGCAGCGTTTTGACGATTTCATGTTTGGTGATTTCAGTGGCGCTGAGGGCTTGAAGCTCATTTGTGATGTCAGTGAGTCTATCAAATGTGTGCTGGACATTCTCATTGTCATTTCGCTTGAAGCGGTTGAAGAGATTGCGAAGGACACTGATTCGTTGATCTCTCTGGGTTGAGATGCCTTCATTGACCTTGGAGAGCCAGTCCCAGACCAGTTTGGATGTCTTCAAGGCACTCACACGGCCATATTGTCCTTTGGTCAGATGACCACAGATGATGTTCTTGGCAGTAGAGTCCAGTTGAACGAATTTCTTGACATCAGTAGCAGTGACACCTTCTCCAGCCTTGGGAACGCCGTTCTCGACAACATACCATAGGTCGACGTCAATGGCTTCAAGATGCATGCGCATCTTATTCTTCAAGTAGGGATATTCAGTTCCATCGAAGACGGGGCACGCAGCGGAGACTTTGATTATCCCTGCAGTCGACATAGCTAAAACTCCAGGTGGTTAAACCGAATCACACAAAACAAGGGAGCACCTTGCTCTGATACCAATTGAAAGTGTGTTATATCGACTAGAGGGGGGGTGAATAGGCGATTTTTATGAAATTCTTCAAAACTTGGGAGTTATGAAGACAAACAGTGAAGATTATGCCTATTACTATGCAGCGGAAGTTAGATTACACTAGGCCAGCCATGGTCATGTATTCAATAGAGTGAAAGCACAGTGACAAACAGATTCAGTGTAATAAGGATCACGTAGGAAGAAGTTATGAAGCCAAACAGATCATGCATTCACATTGTGAAGACAAATGATAAAGCAAGCACGCAATGACTTCACAATGAGTAACAGCAAGAGAAGGAAGTGAAGATGAAACCAGTGACTCGTTGAAGACAATGATATGTTGGACCAGTTCCAGTTGCTGTGACAACTGTACGTCTGGTTGGAGCGGCTAGGTATTTAAACCTTAGGACACACAGTCCCGGACACCCAGTCCTGAACACAGAGTTTAGGACACCAAGTCCTCACCGTAATCTCCTTGAGCTAAGGTCACTTAGTCCTCGCCCAATCACTCTGGTAAGTCTTCAAGGTAGACTCCCAAACCTTCACAGACTTCGTTCACTAGCAATCCACAATGTCTCTTGGATGCTCTGAACGCGACGCCTAACCGTCTGGAGGATTCACAGTCCTCAAGTGTAATAAGTCTTCAGATCACACACACAAGAAGACTTAAGTGATGCCCAATTTACTCTGGCTCTGGGTGGTTAGGGCTTTTCTCCTCACTAGGAATTTTCTCTCAAAGGCTTCGAGGTGGGTTGCTCTCAAACGACAAAAGTCATGCACTGAAATCTGAGAAGCCAACTGTTTATGGTTGTGGGGGTGGGCTATTTATAGCCACTTGGCAACCCGACCTGATTTGTCCGAAATGACCCTGGGTCACTAAGGAACTGACACGTGTCTCAACGGTCAGATTTCGAACTCTCATGGCAACTTTACTTGGGCTACAAGCAAAGCTGACTTGTCCGGCTCTGGACAAGATTTGCTCTCATTGTCTTCACTCGAAGACATAGGTTTTTGATTTAGGCATCACTTAAGTCATTCTGACTTGTTCTCCTGGACCCCACTTAACAGTACGGTGGTTCCTATGACTCAACAAAAATAAAAAGAACTACGAAAGATCAAAGTCTTCGAGTTCCATAGGCTTCATAACGTGTCTTCTGTTGTCATAGTCTTCAATGTGAATATCTTCATATACCACCTTTGACTTCAATGTCTTCATTCATTTTTAGGGGTCATCTCTGGTAGTAAACCGAATCAATGAGGGACTTCTACCTGTGTTTTCCTGCAATTCTCACAAACACATTAGTCCCTCAACTAGGTTTGTCGTCAATACTCCAAAACCAACTATGGGTGGCACTAGATGCACTTACAGGGGCGACCAGAGGGGAGGGGAGTGGACGGGGGGGGGGGGGGGGGGTCGGGGGGTGCGTGTCGCCCTCGGATGCCTCCAGCGGCGAGCAGGGAAGCAGGAGGTGGCCGGCGTGTGCTCGTGTGCGGCGGCCACGCGCGCATCCTCCTGGCGGGAGGAAGACGACAGGGGAGGGGGCAGGTGGGCTGGCCTGGCCAACTGGGCCGGCCAGGCCGCACAGTGCTGGGCCAGCATAGGAGCTGGCCGCAGGTAAGTTTCTTTTCTATTTTTGTTTTGTTTTCTATTTTCTGTCATTTGTTTTGATTTAATAAAATACTAAATCAATTTATTTTCTTCTGAAATTTATTGTTGGAGCTAGTTGAAGTATTCCAGAGCCCCTCACATAAAAATTAGAATTGTTGGACATATATAAATAAATATATCATATATATATATATATCCAATGAAAATAATTATTGCATTAATTCCAAATGGCCAAAATAAATACTTATGAGCTCCTGAAAATATTTGTTTGAATTTTACCTCTAACCAATATTTTCAGAGAGCTACATGAACGTTTTCTTGGACCTTTTGGGAGCAATTTTTATCTGGGTTATTTCCAGAAATGATTCTGAGGGTTTCACAAATCCCCATTTCAAATTTAAATGGAATTTGAACATGATGCACAATGGACTAGCTGGTCTAGGTCATACCAGAACTAGGGATGTGACAACTCGCCCCCACTCGAAAAAATCTCGTCCCGAGATTCAGGAGTTGGCGGAAAGAAAGCGGGGTACTCAAGTCGAAACGATCTTCATGCTCCCAGGTAGCTTCTCTCTCGGAATGATGAGACCACTGAACCTTGAGAAACTTGATGTTATGACGTCGAGTACACGCTCTGCTTGATCCAGAATGCGGACAGGGTACTCTCGATATGTGAGGTTATCTTGGAGATCAAGCGTTTCGTGGCCCACTCCGCGGATGGGATCCGAGAAGCAACGCCTGAGTTGAGAGACGTGGAAGACATCATGAACTCGGGAAAGATGTGGGGGTAGTTCCAACTGGTAGGCAACCTCTCCTCGTTTAGCGAGAATGAGAAACGGACCAATGTAACGAGGAGGCAACTTGCCCTTGATACCGAAACGATGGGTACCCTTCAAAGGGGTAACCCGAAGGTAAGCCTTGTCGCCAACTTCATAACCCACTTCCTTATGATGACGGTCATACTGGCTCTTTTGATGAGATTGGGCTATTTTCAAATTCTCACGAATGATGCGAACTTGCTCTTCTGCCTCCTGGATCATATCCGGTCCAAAGAATTGTCTTTCACCGGTTTCTGACCAGTTCAAAGGTGTTCGACATCTTCGTCCATACTGAATCTCAAAAGGATCTTTCTTGAGACTGGATTGGTAGCTATTGTTATAAGCAAACTCGGTGAAAGGAAGGCACTTCTCCCAATCCATATCGAATAAGATAACGCAAGCTCTAAGCATGTCTTCGAGGATTTGGTTGACCCTTTCCACCTGACCACTTGATTGAGTGTGGAAAGTGGTACTGAAGGAAAGATGGGTGCCCATGGCAGTTTGGAAACTCTCCCAGAAATGAGAAGTGAAAAGACTACCACGGTCTGAATTGATCTCTAGTGGAACACCATGAAGTGACACTATTCGAGAAATATATAAGTCAGCGAGCTGACTAGCAGTGATACTCTCTCGAACAGGTAGGAAGTGAGCCACATTGGAAAGACGATCAATGACTACGAATATAGCATTATTCCCTCTCTTGGTCGTGGGAAAGCCGGTGATGTAGTCCATACCAACTTTATCCCATTTCCATTCAGGAATAGCTAAAGGCTGAAGGGTGCCAGCAGGTCTTTGATGCTCTTCCTTAACGTGACGACAAACGTCGCAGTTTGCAATAAACTGAGCAATTTCTCTCTTCATCCTAGTCCACCAGAACCTCTGGCGCAGGTCCTCATACATCTTAGTACTACCGGGATGAATTGTGAAAGGAGATTCCTGGGCCTCCTTAAGAATCAGTTGTCGCAGATGTTGATTCTTGGGAACCACAAAGCAATTCTCAAAGAAAACAACACCTCGATCATCCATAAATAAACATCTACCAACTCCCTTCCTAATGTTTCTCTTGATGCGGATAACACCCCTATCAAACTTCTGATCAGTAATGATCTGATCCTCAAGGGTAGGTTTCGCCACCAAGGTAGAAAGGAATCCGTGAGGAGCAATGTGAAGGTTAAGCTTACATAATTCCTCATGGAGAAGTAGCTGGCCCTGTTGCAACATGAGATTGTTGCAATAGGACTTACGACTTAGCGCATCAGCCATGACATTCCCCTTGCCTGGGGTGTAGGTAATTCCTAAGTCGTAATCTGAGATCAACTCCAACAAACGTCTTTGCCTAAGGTTCAAATCTGGTTGGGTGAAGATATACTTGAGACTCTAGTGGTCGGTGTATCTCTCGCAACGTTTACCGAGAAGGTAATGTCGCCAAGTCTTAAGTGCATAGACTACGGCTGCAAGCTCTAGATCATGTGTAGGATAATTCTCCTCATGTGGATGCAACTCTCGAGATGCATAGGCAATCACATGACGATCTTGCATAAGAATGCAACCTAGTCCCCGTCGTGAGGCATCACAATAGATAACAAAGTCCTTAGTGAAATCCGGTGGCACAAGTATGGGAGCAGAAGTCAGGCGTCTTTTCAGTTCCTGAAAGTTGTACTCACAACGTGGGGACCACTCAAACTTTTTATCTTTCTTGGGAAGTTCCGTGAGAGGTTTGGCCACTTTGGAGAAGTTCTCAACGAAGCGGCGACAATAACTGGCTAGGCCAAGGAAACTCCTAACTTGCTTAATTGTTTCAGGTGGATTCCAATCAAGAACGGCTTGAACTCTCTCAGGATTGACAGCAATGCCCTTACGAGAGATTACTTGGCCAAGATAGGTCACTTCTGGCAACCAAAATTCGCACTTGGAGAACTTGGCATAAAGGCGGTGTTCTCTGAGTTTCTCTAACACAAGCCTAAGACATTCGGCATGCTCTTCCTCGTTCTTCGAGTAAATAAGAATATCATTGAGGTAAACCATGACGAACTTATCTAAGTAATCCATGAAGATCGAGTTCATCAAGCGAGAGAATGTAGCTGGAGCATTGGTTAGACCAAAGGACATGACGGTCTACTCGTACTGACCATAACGAGTGACAAAAGCCGTTTTAGGAATGTCCCCGTTTCTGATCTTGATTTGGTGGTAGCCTAACCTCAAATCCATCTTGGAGAAGACTGAGGATCCAGCGAGCTGATCATACAGATCGTTGATCCCGGGGAGCGGATACTTGTTCTTTATCATGACCAAATTAACAGGGAGATAATCTACAACCATCCGGTCCGTACCATCCTTCTTCTTGACAAAGAGGACGGGGCAAGCCCAGGGAGAAGAACTAGGACGGATGAAACCCTTTTGCAAGGACTCATCAAGTTGTTTCTTAAGCTCGGCTAGCTCTAAGGGTGCCATCTTGTAAGGTCTCCTAGAAATTGGGGCGGTTCCGGGGATAAGATCTATGACGAACTCTACATCTCTGTCAGGTGGAATACCTGGCAGTTCCTCTGGAAAGACATCCGGAAAGTCGCGGACTACCAGGATATCTTCAAGGTCAGGAAGAGGGCTGGCATTTAGAGAATAGAGTTGACGCTTTGCAATTTTGGTGGAGACAGTGACTATCTAGCCAGAGGGGTGTGTGAGCTGAACAGACCTGGTGTAATAGTCAATCTTGGCATAATGAGATTTCATCCAGTCCATACCCAAGATGATGTTAATATCTGAAGACTTAAGGGATATCAAGGAAGCTAGGAATACAAGTCTGTCAACATGTATTTCATTGCCATAACTTATCGTAGAAGTTTGCCACTTGGATCCAGGAGTTTGAATGAGTAGTGGGGACGGCATATCACAAAATGACATGTCGTGCAAGCAGGCATAACTTTCGGAAATGAAGGAGTGAGATGCTCCAGTATCGAATAGAACCGAAGCTGGATGACAGTTGACAAGGAGTGTGCCAAGAACGACATCTGGATCATCATGAGCGTCTTTAGCTGAGACGTGATGCACACGTCCAAGTTCAGTGGGAGCTGACTTGGCACTGATCATCTTGCGTGATGGCTTACTACCACGGCCAACAGACTTCTCGGGCTGGGGTGGAGCAACACGGGTCTGAGTGCAATTACGGGCAATGTGGCCTGGCTCTCCGCACTTGTAACAAATCTTGGAGGTAGGACAAGGACCCGCATTAACAAGTGGCTACCAATAGGCATGGGTGTAGCATATGGTTGAACTGGGTGAGGTGCCACACAAGAATGCCTTGGTGTATAACCGGGTGGAAGAGCGGAGTTCAGAACCCAAATCCGGCGCTTCTGAGAACTAGAACCGGAGGAAGAACCCAAATCACGGGTGTGCTTACGAGACTGCTCGTAAGTGAGTTGAGCTGTCTCTGCATTAATGGCCTTATTCACAAGAGCCTGGAATGTATTGCAATGGTGCAAGTGGATATCATGATGCAACTTGGGGTTGAGACCCTTCCGGAACCTAGCCTGCTTCTTGGCGTCTGTGGACACCTCTTCTGTAGCATAGCGGGCAAGGTTCTCGAATTCCCTACTGTAAGCATCAACAGCCATCTTACTCTGGGTGAAACTACAGAACTCTTCTCTCTTGCGGTCAATGAGAGCCTGAGGAATGTGATGCTCGCGAAAGGCCTCAGTGAAATCTCTCCAGGTGGTTATCTGGCCAGCTGGAAGCATAGCCTCATAGTTCTGCCACCAAAGACTAGCAGGACCTTCCAGGTGATATGTAGCATAGGTGACCTTGTCACTTTCAGCTACGTTCGCAGAACGCAGCTTGTGAGTGATACTACGAAGCCAGTCATCTGCATCGAGTGGTTCGATGGAATGATGGAAGGTAGGTGGTTTCAGACCAATGAAATCATAAATGGTCGCTAACACCTTGCACTGGGGTGCGGTGTTCTCCTCGATACGTGCTAACAAGCGGTTGGTCTCACGCTTATTCATCTCAACTTCTAACATGAACTTTGCCAATGAAGACTGATCGGGAGGATCCTCATCCCTACCATCTCCGTGGTTCCGGCTACGAGCAACAGAATTTCGGTTAACCGACAACATCGTGAAGAACGAAACCAAGGAAACAAGGATGGATTCAGCATCATCATAAGGATGTAGAATATAGTACAAGGAAAATACTATCTCTTGAACTCCTAGGACAATTCCTGCAGCATAATGGTAGTAGAATGCTCAAAATGAAACATTCTGCAAGGACCGGGTAGCACCAAACTCAACATCATCACTCAGGGTTCTGAGATATTACTAAGCAGACTACACCGGTAGTACTTGAAAACTGGAATACGACTCTGATCAACCAATCCTATGGGACTACGGAGTAGTAACACATGATCCTGATAAACAGAAGAGGAAGCCTAGTTCCTTAACCCCGTAGGAAAGATAGGATGACTCAGATTAGAAGGCCAAGAGGTGAAAGGAGTAAAAAGAGCCTTACGTTCCCTTCCACAATCAATTCCCTTAAATAACAAAAGAGTTTCTAGACTCAACTTCGACCAGGTTGGCTTGGAAATCCTACAGGCAGTCAGGCTCTGATACCAAAGCTGCCGGGACCCCGATCCCAAGTCACATCGATCTAGCCGGTAACACCTCATATCACTTTGCGGCCTCATGCACGGTATTCCCACGGGTGTCACCTTACCCTGGCCCGGGACCGTTTGCACCTTTTGGCTCACGTATATGATTGTGTCGCTAGCATCCATATGACAGAGAACCTGGGCCGACATGGCTAGTCATGAATACAAAGCAGCACTAACCTATGGGGACATGCATACATGATTCACATCGAGCATATCGGTCAGCAGCGTGTGAATCCGGGCTGTAGCACTGGGCTAACAGGACTCTCGGGAACCCGGGCTGTAGCAGGCTAGGAAGGACTCCGGATGTCACCGCGTGACATTTCCCCAAAGGGACAGACACAGGAATGAAGTGAAACACATGCCGGCCAGTCAAGTGTCCTGAGCAGTAGTGCTGGGCTAGCGGGACTTCGGTGAACCGGGCTGTAGCGGACTACTATGGCTCAAGGAAGTACTAGACTACATTTCCCCATATGAGAGGCTGCCAAGGATAAACAACTAGATTGTCGGACCCCACACATAGCAATACACGTCACACGTACGCATAACATGCAAGTATGTGTTGTACAACATGGCATCACAACATAACGCAACTCATATAGATAAAGGCCCAGAAGAGCCACATAGCATTAAATACAAACAGGGGTCATATGACCCATCATTCAGATCATACAAGCAACGAAAGCATTACATGTCTGAGTACGGACAACTACAAAAGAAAAAGGCTAAGAAGCCTGACTATCTACAAGTCCCTCCCAAGGGTACAAGATCGTAGCTGAGGTAACAAGCTACTCGTCGAAGTCCAAGCGGTACTACTAGTGAGAGAGATGTCTCACCTGCAAAACATAAATAAAGCAAACATGAGTACAAAGGTACTCAGCAAGACTTACATCAGATCCTATCATACATGCATTTGTATCAAGAAGGTAATGTGGGGTTTAGTTGCAGCAAGCCAGCTTTGACTCAGTGGCTATCCTATTCTACGACAACGAGAAACTTCTTTGAGGTGAGGCAGCGCACACGAGTCCACTAAACACGACATCAAATACACTACTATGGATTCATCCTCGTCTCCTTACGAGAAGGCCATCCATAGCACTCACACTTGTCTTGAGCATTTTAGGGTATCCACTTTAAGTTGTCTATGTACCACGTAAGCATGCAAGAAGTCCTTAACCGAGGACACGGCTATTCGAGTAGATCATGATAACCCTGCAGGGGTGTACTTCTTCACACACGCTCTCACCACTTATCACCATGTACACGTCATGTATCTCGACAACCTTCAAGCGGAAGCCTGGCGAGGGTGTCGGCCACGACCTGACTAACCACACAAGACTCTAGTCCAGGTTTATCGCCTATTCGGGTTCCATCCGCAAGGAGATCCGGCCGGGGTGTCGCTCACGGCCCCAAACGATATGTGCAGGGTTCCCAAGCCCACCTTTCCAGATGGATCTACGCTTGGTACACCGTGCCACTTGTGCCTAGTCTGTCCCAAGCCCACCTGGCTGGGTGCCACTTGGTAGACTACTAACACTACCTACAAACACCAGAAACTATTTGCAACTCCTGGACAGAGATCAAGTTGGCTAGTAAGTCGAGAGGGGCACTTAAGCATTCCAATGTGTGGTAGTGGCTAGTCATTGGACAACATACACGGAACACAGTGCTTAAGGGCGGTTCCAGTGAGAGAACCCACCATGTACTCCTACATGGCCTCTCACCACTACCTTTACCAAATCGTGTTCACACGCTTAACTCTCAGCACCAGAACATATCGTACCACTCCAATTCATTCCCGATGAATCAAACCTAACATAACTCTAAGCAATAGCAAGCATTGCATGGCAAGAACACAACATGGCTCAATCAACTCCTACACATGCTAGTGGGTTTTAACTATTTACTCTGGCAATGATAGGTCATGCAGAGGAATGGGTTCAACTGCCGCAGCATAAAGTAGCAGTTGAATCATTGTTGTCCTAATGCAATAAATGAGAGCAGGAGCGAGAGAGTAGCATTGTATCGGAATGAACAAGGGGGTTTGCTTGCCTGGTAGATCAACAGGGGGGGCACTGCTCTTCAGACACGTACTCTGGATCGGTCTTCGGAGCAGGACCTATCAAGAAGGAACGGTGTTGATAATCAAACACAAGCATATGCAACAATATGATGCATGATCATGGCATGAGTATGTGATGTGCTTTGAGCTAATGCATTTAGCATTCTATTTGGAAGAGGTCCATTTGAACCAAAGGTTCAAATGCAACTCTAAATTAAATCTTTATAAATGCCATTTATATGTTTTCACCTATACAGCAAGTATAAGTTGGCTAGACATGCATGAAACAGGTACAGATGGATATATTGAATTTTTCAGATACTTTTTCATATATAAATTATTTCAATCTGAGCTACGGTTGAAATTCTATGAATTTTTGAAGTTTATAGCATTTTCTGGAATTTCCTGATTTAATTTAATACCAGAAAAGAAATAACCACGTCAACATTACAGAGGCATGACGTCAGCGAGTCAACCGTGGTTGACCAGGTCAAACCTGACGTGTAGGGTCCACACGTCAGTGTCACTGTTAGTTAATAGGGGGATTAACTCATTCTAATTATAGGGTTAGTGGCGCTGGGGCCCACTGGTCAGTTGCTCAGAGGTTTAGTTAGAGGGTGATTAGCCTTAAGCTAATCACCTGACCCATGGGGCCCACCTGATGGCCGGTGTGGTCAAAGTGTCAAACCCCACCGGCGTTTAGCCACCGGCGAGGCCGAACGTGGCGGGGGGCTCGGGATCGTCACTCCGGCGGCCAAAAGCGCGGCGGAGACTACCTACGTGATGCCCAGGCTCGCGCACATCCAGTGGAACACGCAGGAGGCCGCGGGGTGGCCGGAGACGACCGCGGCGAGGTCATCCGCGGCGGCCGGAGCTACGGGAACGGCGGGTTCGGCGCTACGGAGCTCGAGAGGGGCTGCGGAGTGCCTCGACGGCCTCCTGGCGTTGCACTGAGCACAGTGGTGTGCTCGGTCGCGGCCCTAGGTGACAGTGGCCACGGCGGCGACATGAACGGCGGAGCCGAGCTCTCGGCCGCGGCGGCGAAGGTGTTGGAGGGAGAATTCGAGCTAGGAGGGAGGGGGTTCGACGGCGGGGCTCACAACGAGTCGAGCAGAGGCAACGGCGGCTCGGAGAAGGCTCTGCAGGCGACGGACGGGCGGTGGAGATCCACGGCGGCCGAGGTTGAAGATGACGGCGGAGGCGGCTCCACAGGGCGTCCGACGACGCGTGGCTTGACGGAGAGGTAGCGGACGAGGTGGTGGAGCTTTTGGGCACGACGGAGGGGCGACGGGACTACGGTGGGCGCGTCGAACGGCGTCGGTGGCGATGGTGGCGCTCGGGCAACAGCGGGGAAGAGAGCTAAGGAGGAGAGGGGCGACCAGAGGGGAGGGGAGTGGACGGGGGGGTGGGTGGGTCGGGGGGTGCGTGTCGCCCTCGGATGCCTCCAGCGGCGAGCTGGGAAGCAGGAGGTGGCCGGCGTGTGCTCGCGCATGGCGGCCACGCGCGCATCCTCCTGGCGGTAGGAAGACGACAGGTGAGGGGGCAGGTGGGCTGGGCTGGCCAACTGGGCCGGCCAGGCCGCACAGTGCTGGGCCAGCACAGGAGCTGGCCGCAGGTAAGTTTCTTTTCTATTTTTGTTTTGTTTTCTATTTTCTGACATTTGTTTTGATTTAATAAAATACTAAATCAATTTATTTTCTTCTGAAATTTATTGTAGGAGCTAGTTGAATTATTCCAGAGCCCCTCACATAAAAATCAGAATTGTTGGACATATATAAATAAATATATCATATATATATCCAATGCAAATAATTATTGCATTAATTCCAAATGGCCAAAATAAATACTTATGAGCTCCTGAAAATATTTGTTTGAATTTTACCTCTAACCAATATTTTCAGAGAGCTACATGAACATTTTCTTGGACCTTTTTGGAGCAATTTTTATCTGGGTTATTTCCAGAAATGATTCTGAGGGTTTCACAAATCCCCATTTCAAATTTAAATGGAATTTGAACATGATGCACAATTGACTAGCTGGTCTAGGTCATACCAAAACTAGGGATGTGACAACCAGCCGGGTGTGGGCGCGCTTGGCGTCCATCAAGACCCACTTACCCTTGAAGCCGTCATCCTTCTTCCCAGCCTTCGAGATGGCATTGGTCTTGTTGGCCGCGACGAAGCCAACGCACCCAGAGCAATGGCCCTCTTTGATCCGGAGGAAGAAGAAGTGGCGCAGCAGCGCCAGGGACGGCATCACCCCAACATACGTCTCGCAGTAGAAGGCGAAGATCGACAGGAGGAGGATGGAGTTGGGATGAAGATGGAGAGCGTGGATCTTGTAATGGCTAAGGACGGAGTAGAAGAAGTCAGAGAAGGGGGAACCAGCCCGGCGACGACGCTACTCATGAAGAAGGGGTAGAAGGTGCTGCCCGAGGCCTTCGGATTGTCGAAGCCGTCCCGGAGCACAATATTCCTCTTCTTATCACCCTCCACTGTCATTAGGAGCATGGTGGCTAGGTTCTTCTCTGAAATGCTCGACGTGTCGAGCACCGGCACGTACCAAGACGACAAGGGAGTGGCTCGAGCTTTCTTGGGCACCATTGGCAGCAGGCTTGAAGGAGGATCCGTGCAGATCTGGAGTCTCTGGAACCAAGGAGCGAGAAAGGTGAACTGGAGCAAGATGAAGGAAGGCAATGAAGGCAAATATAGCCCGCGCCAGTATTTTGTCAGTCGGGCAATTGCCAAGGCAGCGTGGGGAAGCAAAGACGCCCACGTCCAACCAATTGCCACGCGTCAACCGAGGCCGTAGGCTGTTGGGGTCCGTGACGCTCCGCACTTGCCCCTTGGCTTCGCCTCGATGCCAAGGCCGAGCGCGCCTTGGGCCTGGGGGCTACTGTCTGCGTCCTGGGAACGGGGGTCCCTAGATTAGCCTGCCTGCGGCCCATGGCGTGGCTCCACCAACAGCCCCATACTGCCCGTCTTCACCAGCAAAAACTCAAGACCCTCGTGACGGGCCATGCCTCGTGAGGCGAACGACGCAAGACCTCCTCGGGGGTGGCCTCACCAGGCTGGCTCACGAGGGGCGGAGAGATCAAGGCAAGGGGCACCTCGCGAGGTTCCTGTGATGTAAGCCATGACAACCAAGGCTAGGCGGGCGCCAGTGTGCGTAGTGTCCTCATTTCCTCTTTGGTGCTAAAGGGACAGGCACAGGCGAGGAGTCCCGAGGCATCTGGCAAAGGTTTCCATATCAGTGCAACGAGACCAAGACCAGCAGGACGGCAGGAGGGAGGTCACCGTGGAGCCCAGGACGGCGTCATCATAAGAGCCTTTGGCAGGCGAAGACCACCTTTAGTCAGGATAACTTGTACTAGTTGTCTTCCTTCAAATTTGGCCATTGTTGGATCCCTTCTTGCCTACATTTGGGAAGAGGACCAGGGCCTCTATAAATCGGGCTAGCCACCACAGTAAGAGGAGGGATCCGAGTCCATTCAGATCACCCTCATCCACATAAAACTCACCAAGCACAAGAGCACCTCTCCTCAGGAGGCTGTTCTTCCCTTGTAACTGTTCATCCTCAGCCCAAGAGGCAATCCACCACACCACACTAGAGTAGGGTATTACACCACATCGGTGGCCCGAACCCATATAAATCCTGTGTCCCTTTGTTCTGCGAGTTTGACGCACCGAGCCTTGAGATCATTGAGAGAGCGTGAGCTAGGGGGAGAGATCTTCGTGCGCACCCCAGTGTTCGAACCTCAAGGGTTATGCTGGAACCCAAAATCCGCCATAGGTCCTCGGCATTGTAGACTCTGCAGCTCTGTCTTCTTCTGTCTTTGCTTCCATTCTCCCCTCGCGCATGGTGTAGGTGTTCCCTGGCGCTTGCACTCCTCCTTGTCGTCCGTGAAGCTTCGACCATACCTATGCATGCACATGAGAGGGGTGTCAAGTAGTATACCATCTTCGAAGGGGTCAAATGAGAACGTGTAAAGGGGGGTGGTTCAACTTTATGTATGTGCATTAGATGTCGCACGTATCACTTGCCAAATAGATTCTTGACATGGTGATGTCTGTAGGATGCTCCACATCATCTCCCCCCTTGGGAAAGATCCAAGCTCAGATCAGAAACTAAATCACCATGGGAAAAGAGATGGCTTCGCTGTGTAGAAATGGACCACCACCAAGTACTCATCATCTTCAAGCTCGGAATGGGCAGTCTCCAATGTCGCACCATCTTGTGATTCCTTCAAAAGGAGTAAGGACAACAAACACTTGGAAAAAGAAATGTGTTTAGCGTTAGTGCAAAACCAAGCATTCAAGATGTGATTCACCCAACAAGTGTTGTCATCAAGCATAACATATGACGTGACAAAGGATTGTGACATTGCATGTAAGTACATCAATCGAGCAAGCAAACATGGATACAAGTATGAAATTATGAGGTAGATATGCAAATATGTTTGACAAGTGAACAAGCATCTACCTCAAGTTCATAGCAAGCATGGGCAAAGCGCACAATAAAAGGTCTATGGTAGGCATAGGAATCATTCACAACACCAAAGCTAATGAACTGTCTAAACACATGGGTCAAGTGTAAGACAATCCAAACATGACGTGCATGGGTGTAGTGAAAATCATGTGGCACTCAATACAATAGAAGGAGAAATTGTTCATCATGTGTGAGGCTATCAAGACAAGCATGCAACAATCAATGGGATATGGTATATGTGAAGAAATCACATTGTTCCAACCAAGCATATTATAGGAGCAAATAATCCATGACTTGGATGCAACACACAAGGTATATATGTCATGAGGCATGGCAATGTGGCAATGATAAGTTGAAGCAAGATCTCTAGCATGTGGGCAAAGTGTCACTACCAAAAAAAGACACATCCGTGACATTTTGGGCTGAACAAAAAAAATTGGCATGCTTATGACACTTCTATGATGACAATTGTGACAAAACCCGGTATCATCATAGATGTGGTGGGCTCCTACTTCTATGACAAAAAATCATGACAGAAAATGAGCTTTTCGTCCTGGGCAGGCCGGAGACGCACCTGCATGATATTCTTTGGGTTGTCCATGACGGAAAAATCATGGTAGAAGCGAGGGCGAGGAAAATTTCAAGGAGTTCCCGGTTACGGTGGGTTGCCGGGGCCGAGCGATGCACAGAGGTTTGCGCGGTTCTCTCATACACGTACGCGCGTGTGTGCGAGGCATTGCACTCTAACTAAACCCGAGCAAGGAGTTGGGCTCTAACTAAACCCGAGCGATTGCACTAGCTACGTTGCTGAACCCCGATTGATCCCTTGCTGTTAACTAAACCTAAGTGATTCGTTCGCTACTACTGCTAACTGAAGCCGATCGAAGCTGCCTCTTGATAAACAGTTCCCGGTGGGGGTTGGATGAACATGATCCCATGGTAGTAGAGGCCTTTGCCGCTGGATGAACAGGACCCCGATCGAGGAGGTGGGGGTGGATGAAAAGTAGCCGGTGGAGGGACCCCGTGGAGGGCTGGTTGAACAGGACCCCATGGAGGGTTGGTTGAATAGGAGCAGGTGGAGGCTGGATGAACAGGATCCCATGGAGGGCTGGATGAATAGTAGCCGGTGGAGGCTGGATGAACAGGACCCCTAGGATGAACAGTAGCTGGTGGAGCCTGGAGGAAGTCGACGGTGGATGAAAAGTAGCAGGTGGAGGCTGGGGGAAGTCGATGGTGGATGAACCGTAGCCCGTGGAGTCCCGTTTTGTGGTATACCACACCCCTCCTGATGAACAGGACCCCGTTTCGACCATAGGTGCTCCAACACAAGTCTGTTTCCTCCATTTTGCGGTACGCCACACCCCTCCTGATCAACAGGACCCTGTTTCGACCGTACATGGTCGAACACAAGTCCGTTTCCTCTGTTTTGTAGTATGCCAGACCCTTCCTGATGAATAGGACCACATTTCGACCGTACGCGGTCGAACAGAAGGCCCATTTCCTCTTTTCTACGGTACGCCAGACCTCGTTTCGGCTGTTCCATCCAAGCCGGTTGGCTCCCGACGAACACGATGTATTCGATTGCCTCCCGATGAACACGACGCATTCCGTTGCCTCCCCATGAACACGACACAGTTTCTCTGTTCTGACCCAGCCGTCCGTGGCCTCTCCATGTACATGAGCCCTGGCTGTACTTATGCGCGAGTATGCGTTCGAGACCCCGCCCATATGTACGTACGTGGCCATATTTTTGGCATATGGTTGTACGTACGGGTACACGGTTTGGACTGGACTGCCTGAACTGCTACCGCTCCTGACTCGGCCATGGTTCATCGTGGTAGACAGACCGATCGACCGGTATGTACACAGACAACGCTACGTACGCTTCGACCGGGTGGGTCCCAGTTGTTAGGGAGGATAAGGACGCACTTCCTTGCGTGTGAAGATATAGCTGGTGGGTCCAGCTGTCAGGGGGGAATCATTTTTTTGCCCGTAATAAGGACACACTTCCTTGCGTGCGAAGATGTAGCTGGTGGGTCCCAGCTATGAGGGGGAGAAAACATTATTTTTAGGGTAAAAAGGATGCAGTTGCATGCATGCGTCAATGCGCGTGGTGCGTCCCCACTGTCAGCCTCTCCACGTACAGTCATCTTCCGATGACTCCCGTTTGTTGACCTTGTTGACCACACCATGTAGAGCGCACCAAGCCCCTGGACGATGGCGAGGCCCCAGGCTGGAACGCCCTAGAGATGGGGAAGACAAGCAGTGGAGTCGCAGACGGAGAGGAGTGGGAAACTTGACTGGTTCGGGTCGGGGTGGGCCTACACTCGACAGAGAATAATAGGAGGTGCAGTGGAGTGGAGGGATGGCCTGGCAGTCGGTAGGGTAGCGTTTTGCTGCGAGGTGTGCAAAACAGCGCCGCTGGATGCCGAAGGCTAGAGCAGGCAGTCCCGGCAGCGCTGGGGGAAGAAGACGAGAGACTGAAGAAGAATGCTGGCCGTTGGATGTAAATCCAACGCCCTGCTTATGCTTCGACCTTTGTATTTTTATTTTTTGCGAAAATTCTTAGGCTTCGACCTTCTGGCCCACATGTTAGCTAGTACATTTGTTTTTGGTCCATTTGGTGGGCTGCGTGAAACAATGATGTAGCGCCTATGCAGCCCGTTTATATATTATGGTAGAATCTAAAGCCCATTTACATTTTTCTCGAAATCCGCGGACTTGCTGGGCTGGGTGAAAATAACATGTTGGGCTGGACGGAGAAATGTTATAAAAACATAAACACATGATTGCACGTCTATTACTGCATTGGTCAGTAAAATCTTTGCAAGCTTATGTACGCAATCACCAGGAGTTAACTTGCCAAGTTATATATAAACAATTTTTATTATTATTTCGTAAGAACTTTCGATTTACAAAATAAAATATCATTTTAATTTGATGAATGGATAGGATGTGGGGTATTATTATATTTTAGGCTAGACGTGGGACAGTTGAGTTGGTTCTAGGGAAAAGTACTGGGAGAAAACTCAGAATACAACGAAAAAGAAAGTGGGAGAAAATTCAGATATAGGATTAATGAAAACAAAAAATAAAGGAAGTGGGAAGGTCTATAAAAAGGTTGGACAAACGACGGGTTTAAGGGAACCTTATGTTGTTTCTATTATATATATGTAATAAAATAATATATAAATATAAATATATATACTATTATAGAAGGGAAAACATAGGTTCTGTTTTGCATTCTTATAGAAAAATAGAACTGAGTTGCACGTCATCTTGAAAAAACAAACATAACTCGGGCTGCTGATGTTATAGACAAGCTAGGCTGGGAGGCCCAGTGGCCTCTTGATACCTGCTGGATCCAAAAAAAGTTGAAACATGTCGTGGGTTGTGCATGTTAAACAACAAAACCTAGGCCATGGACCTGGTGTGCCCGGGACTGTCAGCCTCTCAATGAACAGTCGTCTCCCGATTCGTCTTGTTTTGCTGACCATGTTGGGAACGACAGACAACGGCACCGCGGCGAGAGCACCAAGGCGGAGGACGACGTCGAGACCTCAGACCGAAGGAACCGGAGCGGGGGAAGATGCATGCAGAGGGGTGTACAAGGGTTGACTTGTTCGGGTGGAGGGTGGTCGGTGGAGCTGCCGCCGCAGGACAATGTGTGGGAGTAGAGGGATGGCCTGGCCAATGCCATAGGCTATGATGGGTCACCGAGGCGTGCGTAGCAGCGCCGCTATCTGCTGTATAGGAAGAGGATGAAATATTGAACAAAATAAAGAAATACAAATGGATAGGTGGTTGGTCCCAGATGTCTGTGTACGAGACCTGCTGGGTCCACCTGAGAAGGGGAATATGTTTTGAGGAAGGAGATTCAAAGCACGGCAGCCCAGTGAACTAGTTACATACGTAAGCAAATGACCACTAAAAAATCAAACGGGTTAATGGGTTCTTAGACGAAATATTTCAGACAAAATAGATAATTACGACACATAGGCTAACACATGAAACACTCAGATGATAAAGGTGATTAAACAGATAAAGTACATCATCTAGACCTTCCTAGCATGCTTGATCATGATGCTGCGGCTGTCCGTGTACTCGTCGGTTACGGGAAGCAGACATGCCCTCATGTCCAACATCTGCCTGTACATGTCGTAGCATGCGTATGCGTCCTTGGCCGCATAGGTTATGTAGGCTAGATTCAGAGGTACCTCCCACGTGTTCAGGTCCTTTCTATCATTGTCTTCTTTCATGTTAGATCTTGACGAGGTCAACCACGGAGTCTTTCTCTTTGCCTGTTGCCGATGATCTTCTATTGCTTCTGGATGTCGACAAGCTTGTTGCACCAGATGGCCGAATCGTCGCGCTCTTCCTTCTCTCCACCGTAGCAAAGGTGCAATCGGTGTTGCCGATGAAACGGGCGAATGCTCCAGGACCTCTGATGGCCCTATAGTAGTGTTAGATGAGAACCTCATCCCGCAAGCATACCTGGGCGACGGTGATCCGCTGGTCCCTGTCAAGAGATGAATGGATGGGCACAAGGTCTCGTCCTGTGACCTTGTGCTTTCTCATCCTATACGTACTGCTTGAACTCGGCGAGGCAGAGCTTCACCGAGTCTGAATCGTTGGTGTACATCACATTCAACTTGGTGCAGCCATGGGACTGAATGCCGAACTCAAAGGTTAACTCCTTGCTGAAGTCCATATCCAGCAAGCTCACCCCTTCGATCGCCATTGGACTCTCTTCAACTGAATGAGTGGGTAGGCGGCGGCAGCAGTTCATTTTTGAGCTCTTGGAGAACTAGATTCAATAGTAATCTGAGTGTGTACACGCGACAATAGTTACTACCCCTCCCTCGCCCACTGCATGCTCGACAGAACATGCACCCTCGGCGCATTCAAACGCCTCCATTAATAAACCTATTCCGACCACACGTCGGTTCACAAGTAGGTATGTATTGGTATTGTAATAACAAGTGTTAGTGGTCACTTTACTTAAATTTAATTAGCTTTAGTTAAAATTTATTCTTAAAACAGGCAATGCATTGGCTCCTTCTATCAGTGCCACAGGATCAACATGCACAACAATTAGAATTATTATTCTCAGGACGCACACGATCAACACATTTGTGGCACTTTCACACATATAATACTACCAAGTTTGAACTGTTTGTTATGGTTCTTGTCCTCTGCTTCATCATGCCATGTTTCCCATCTTGCAAGATTTAGAACCAACAAGTAAGATTCAAATAATAAGTACAACAAAGATGCCTACACATCTCATTAATCCCAGCTTGCAAGATTCAGAACCAACAAATAAGATTCAAATAATAAGTACAACAAAGATGCCAACACATCTCATTCATTCCCAGCTTGCAAGATTCAGAACCAACAAATAAGATTCAAATAATAAGTACAACAAAGATGCCTACACATCTCATTGATTCCCAGCTTGCAAGATTCAGAACCAACCCATTAGAGCCTTTTGATAAAGTGAATATCGGGATTAAATCCATCTTGGCTAGCCATGTCATACAACCCAAGAACTTGGCGATTGCTCTTGACCATCGCAACATCTGTAGTTGAGTATTCCTGTTTGCACAACACAGATAAGAAAGAGCATGATTACTATAATAGTGGCACTCCTAGAACTCAACCTGTAGCTCCACTCGATGATTCAATTCATGCGACTTTTTCTGTAGTTCACCTGAAATGAAGCAAAGATTGCATTATTCAGCTAGCAAGAAGTACTTGCTCTCGTGAGCTGGCCGGTTCTTCTTTAGTAGTTGCACTAAAATTGAGCAACATTAAGGTTGGATGTCCTCCTCATGTAAGGTGCAACTATATTTTTTATCCTTTTATGCAGTTCCACCAAAATTTAGAGATGTTGCCCTTACATTTTAGTTGAACTGCACAAGACACTCATTCCAAAAAAAGTGTTTTGTGTAGTTCACCAAAAGGTCAGAATAGCAACAACGTGAAATGGATATCCCTATCTGCACAAAAAGATAGAAATAAAATAGTTGCTAGTCAATAACAAGATATGAAACATACGCGAAATGAAAAGAAGCATCTTGATTATGTTCATGGAAATATCGCAAGGATAGTAGACATTTTAAAACATCAGCAAAGCTTCATGTTACCGGGAGCATTACGATCAACAATGACATTCGTCAAATATGGGATTACTTTAATGGTGGCATTGCTTGTTTACTAGATATAGTAGATCAACAACAGCTAAAGAATTGGTTTAAGGGCATGGGACAGTGAGGACACCAGGACACTCAATAGCGTAAAGAAGCAAGTTACTTATCATACTGGGGGAAACAAAAGGAGTACCATTTGTAACACAGTTTAATTGCATCATATCACTAGAGGCATTAGATTAACAATAACACTGGTTAGACATGTCCTTAAGGCAATAGTGTGATTGCTTCATTTTACATGCGCCCTTACATTAACAACAGAAAAAGTTGGTATAAGGACATGTGATAGTGGACGCATCAGCATAATGTACCTACAAGGAGGCATAAAGTGGTGATGCCGAGTTTGTTCTTACTCTGTGAAGGCAGCAAATCTTATCCTGGAGACCTTTTAATATGTGAGGGCAACAAATCTAATCATGGACATACTCTGTTGACTTGTCCACCAGCCGCCACTTTCTATCCTTTTTTCAACCAATAATAGATATGTTCCTTATCCAGTTTGTACTGCCTTTTCCCTTTATTTCCCTTTTCAACCAAGCGACTGGGTGGGTATCTAGTCTCTACTACTTCCCCCCTGTTATTTCCTCTTTGAATCAAGTCCTAGATTCATGCTATGACTTCCCTCCTTTCTTCATTGTTTGAACCAAGTCCTAGATTCGACTGCATGAAGTAGCTTTACCTCCAATAATACTAAAAAATTAGGTGGCTTCCGAAGAGCTGATGGAAGTAGAAAAAGATGCACATGCAGACATGTGGGGAGCTGAGGCAGTAGAGCAAGCCTGCTTTCGAAGAACTTATACCTAAGGGTCATCGGGATGTCGGCAGCGGCAGGTCGGATCTGCGCACAATACGACAGGGAGGAATAAGGGTCGGAGGACCTCCCGAGTTGGCGCTGTTTCAGAGAGAACGGCACGGGCAGAGGATCGGGACCCACCTGCAGCCGGATCTATGACCAGCGGTGAGCGGAGAGAAAATGTCGCTACCGTTGTCTTGTTTAGATCTAGGGAGGTTGAGAGAATGAAGAGAGCAACCCTAGTAAAGCAAGAGCTTAGGACCCTGCCTATCATATATAGTGGAGTGATTATCTTTTTCTCTCCACAACAAACGTTTCAATTTGTGTACGTGGCATTAAAGAAAAGAAACTCTCTATTTAACATGACTAACTGTACGACTCCTACTTACTAGTAGTAGTATTGTTCACTTGTGCTCCCCGGCCCTCCATTCATTGAACAACCCCACGGGTGAATAAACATACAATACTAGTATTTATATAGAACGAACAAGCTTGAACTATTTTGGCTTTGAGATATCAATGGTACAGTTTGACCACATTGCATCAATGGACTCAGTACTTTGAAGTAACCTATACGTACAAACACATGCATGGTTTACGTTACGTATCGCTAGCTAGAGCTTGAACTATATTTGTTTACATGTACCACATTTTTCGTTTGGTTTTCTTCTCCATGGTGCAATTCATCGATACAAAATTATACTATGAATAGTTAAAACTTAAGGGTGGGGCTTTTCCCGGGCAGTACGCGTGGCAGTTTTCACGTAGGCGGTTTGACAAAGAGGCGAGGAGCGTGAGGGAGTAGCGGATTCAACTTACTTCTGGAAAGGTAGGGCAATGCAATTTGATGGTGCGTTACTGCTGGAAAGATGGGGTCTTGTGATATGACCACTCACTATAGTCATGAATTACTGGCGCCACGACCGGGGTAATGCCCCCCTTGCCGTTCCCCACTCTAATCTGGTGCATGACACGTCGACCCGGATGCTGCACTCCCACATGTCGGTGAAGTACGTAAGAAGGAGCAAAGAATCATGCGGTATATAGTGTATATACTAGTACTACTACTCATGTCGGAGGAGTGCGAACCTCGGCAGCCCGGTGAACCACCATGCAGTAGGCCATAGAAAACAATATGGTGATATGGCCAAAAAAACAATGTGCTACAGTCTAGTTTGTAGCATGTACAACACTACTCCTCTTCCTCCTCATCTCGGTTTATCACCAACATACTTCCCCCATTCCTGTGTTTTCAGTATCCTGCGAATCAAAGAGGCCCTTAGACTGGTTTAGGTCCGGTCGTTTTTATAAATGTGTTAAGTCCAAAATTTAATGAACGTGCTCCGGTTTCTATGAAAATAATCCGGCTTGCATGTAGTAATTCATTTATTTATTTATTCTTCTGCGGGGGGTTTGCATGTAATTCGTGAGGTCTGAAATGTAAAGTACGCTGGCATGGTCGCATATGCTCCGAGTCGTGGATGCACTACGACCCAGATGCTCTATGTGCCACATGTCGACGAAAGAGAGCATGTGAAAATAGCCTAGGAGTACATATAGGAGGATAAATGTGTGAAAAATATGTACTATGAAGTATAGCGGCGGTTCGAAAAGAAGACCTAAACTGATGACAGGTATAGGTCACACGCACCCAACTAGTGGTACTAGACGTACGACTACTTTTTCCCTCAAAAAATAAGAGGTACGAGTACTCAGTACTCCTATTCTATCAACACGAGTCCCATCTGACGACAACGTCCGGGCTACAGCTAGCTCTTCTCCCTTGTTTCTCTCTTCTAATTCTAACTCAGCCTACGTGCGGTCGGCCGGGTGGGGATTTGCCAATGGTCAGTTTGCTCAACTGCGGCCCCACCTCACAGTGAAAATGTTACGTATGGAATAAAAATGCCATACACTAATAAAACATTAAGGCCACGAGGCGACGCAGTGCTGGTTACAGGAGGCAAGAAGAAAGATGCATCCATCAACAATGTCCACCTCCTCGACTCAGGGCACCGGCCCACCAAACAACGGCTAAGTAGCAACGGCTTTCCTGGTCAGGTCGACGTGCTTCTGAACAATGGCATCCAAAGATTCCAGTCACTGAAAGAAGGCCAACTTCTTTCTATCCACGCTAGCCTTGTAGTGGCCTATGTAGACGATTTCCTCATAGACGTGGATGTGCAGGTCAACGGTTTCTTGCATGGCGAGGCGGTGCGTGGAGAGCGCGGCCTCGAGGTGCACATTCTTCGTCGCGGCCTTCGGTAGCTATAGGACCACCAATGCTTCAAAGAGTTTGTCACCTTGGAGGCCGATGAGGGTTGCAGGCAACGAGGAGCCTAGGCACGCGGGCTGGAGCAGTATGACAAGGTCGTCCGCGCGCTTCTTAACGGTGGTGAACTTGCGGATGGAATCAACCATCATCTGGCACATGCGAGAGGCGAAGCCGGCGTCAATGAGGTCTATGACGCCGACGGTCGCCAGCACCGTCTGGAAACGCTGCGTGGTGTGGGGCCGCATGCCAGCATCTTGGACAATCCGGCATAGCCGACTGCCGCGCGCATCCATAGAAGCCATGGGTGCTTGTGGCTTCTGGTCACTTGGTATTGGTCTTGGATTGGAGTGGGAAGTGTTGCACAGAGACTAGGAGTAGATGGATTGGAGTGGTGAGGCACCTTTATATGAGAGTCCAAACTGCGTTGCATTCACATCGCCGTGGCCCCATTCTACTTCTTCAATTACTTACTCCTACCTCTGCATGATAATTGAATGCAAAGGCATCATTGACCGTTCAATGTTTCAAGAACCGCTACCCTCTGCCTCATTGGCATTCAAGCCTATCCATGTAAATGCATGTCACAAAGTGACTAGTCAGTAGTAATATACTCAATATTGTGCACCGCGACCAAGGCGGAGAGGAAAATGAGAGAACTACGTATTTATTTACGGTGTAGATTCACTCATTTTGCTTCGTATGTACTCATTTAGGGTGTAATCACTTGTTGAAATCTCTAGAAAGGCAAATACTCCCTTCGTTTTTATTTACTATGCATATTAGAGTTGATTGAGTGCAAATTTTCATAAAGTTTGACCAAGTTTATAAAAAATAATATAAACATTTATCATAACAAATATATATGATGTGAAAGTACATTCAGTAATAAATTTAATTGTATTGATTTGTTATTTCTTATGTTAATATATTTTTTATAAACTTGGTCAAAGTTTATAAAGCTTGACTTTTACCAAAGCTAATACGAGGACTAAAGGCATGTTTGGTTCCCAGCCAGACGTTGCCACGCCTAACCTTAGTCATGCCACAATATCTTAGGCATGTGTTTGGTTCATTGCGACACTTGTGGCTTGCCACACTTCTCTTATATGGTGCACATGTCATAGGCTCAATTTTTTTGTCAAATCTGGCCACACTTGTGGTGGCCATTTTGTTAGCCACACTTTGCCTAAGGTTAGTTGTGGCAAAGTTAGCCATGAACCAAATAGGCCCTAAAATAAAAATGAGTGAGTATTTAGGAACGGAGGGAGTAGCCCCTCCTTTCCGGTTTACTGGGATATACTATTAAGAGCAAGTACAATAGTGGGCTTATAGCCTGCTTACATGGCAATTTTTTCTCATCCAGGAGCCTGGCTATATGCGTGCTCCAAGGCTCCCCACCACGCCCCACCCCTACACAAAGACTGCCACGCGAGCGTTCGCAACTGCCACGTTCGGGTTGTGCTTGGCTCTTCGCCTCTTCGAGAAGACGAACAATGATGTTACTACTTTTACAGTATCGAATCAACTGCTGCATGTTCTTCCACCATGTGCGGGAGGGATAGCTTGTTGTAGTAAGGAAAAGCATGTCCTCATCTGCGAGCCACCACACGCATGGGCGAGGGAGAGGGCGTGTAGTAGTAAAATTAAGCTTCTCCTCATTGTATGATTGACGCGACACATCATAACACTGGCCCACATGCTTGCCTCTAAACCTGGCTAAAAGACCCGCAGTGTACAATATATTTGCTGCAACCTCTAACATTTACCCCACCACAAATTAAAATATGTATTCCTGTCTTGACCAGATGAGCGTGCAAACTACAATCACTAGGATGAGAGGTAGGGCTAGAAGATTATTTTAATAAAAAATGCTTCGGGATGGCCTCATAGCATGGAGCCGACTCCAATGATTTTAAGCTTAGAGGCACGGTACACGCTATCTTACACTATGTCACTATACCTCCCCTACACATGAAACTGCCAAACGAGCGTCCGGGTTGCGCTTGGATCTTCGCCTCTTTGGGAAGTCGAACAATGATGGTACTACTGCAGTGGAGTACTATAGTATGCTTCTGGCCATCTGACACCGAATGAACTGATGCATGTCCACCGCGTGCGGGAGGGAGAGCGTGTAGAGAAAGCTTCTCCTAGTCCTGCGAGCCACCACGCTCATGGGCGAGGGAGAGGGCATTGTAATCAAACTTCTACTTGTTGTACGAGTTGACGTGACACATCAAAGCAGTGCACCTGATACATTTCAATAATTTAAGTTTACCGATGCATTAATTACAGCACATGCATGAATGTCGTGACTTCCTTCTGATACTTGCATGTGTTGATTTCATGCACCTTGAAGTAGTATGAATATGTAACAGTAAAACTTCTGTAATGCCCCGGCCCTAAAGTGAGAGATGGTTGTGCATGAGGAGGGCGAGATCATGCCAACAGAACAGGACCTGACGATGGAGCTCTCTACGGTCTCTATGGACCTCACATTGCACCACTGCCCCTTGTGCCTCCGCCCCTTGAAGCCTCCAGTGTATGAGGTTCGAATACACCTCGTCCATTCGGCTGATCAAGCAAGGTGTAGGTTTCTTCATTGATGTGATGTTCGATTGATTTGTCCAGTGCAAGGGAGGGCACCTAGCTTGCGCGGACTGTCGCGGCAAGCGCCCCGGGAACCAGCGGCAAGGCTAGAAGTGCAAGCGCGGCAGTGACTTCGACGTGCGGAACACGACAATGGACACCGTCCTCTCCTCGGTGAGGGTGGAGTGCCCGCATGAATGCTGTGGGCTCTACGTCACTTACCACCAGCTCGCCAATCACTAGAGCGTGTGTCCACTCGCGCCTTGCAAATGCCCCCGGCCCATCTGCGGCTATGAAGGCCCGCCACCGGCGCTCTCCCACCACATCAACACCGTGCATCCCATGCCCGTGCACAGCATCCAGTACTGCAAGGTGCTCCAGCTGCAAGTGCCACAGTCGGAGCCACGGCTCTTGCTGTTCACGAAGGAGGACAGTTGCACGTTTTTCTTGGTTGGCGGCGTGATCGACATCGGCGCACCAATCGCCATGTTAGAGAGGGGGTGTCCAGATGACTCACAAGTATATGGGATCAATTGTAGCCTTTTCGATAAGTAAGGGTGTTGACCCATCGAGGAGCAGAAGGAAATGACAAGTGGTTTTCAGCAAGGTAATCTCTGCAAGTGCTAAAATTGTAAGTAACATAGTAGTTTGATAACAAGATAATTTGTAATGAGCAAGTAATGATAATAGTAACAAAAGTGCAGCAAGATAGCCCAATCCATTTGGGGCAAAGGACAGGCCAAAACGGTCTCTTATAATAAGCAAAGCATTCCCGAGGGTACATGGGAATTTCATCTAGTCACTTTCATCATTTTGATTCGATTCATGTTCGCTACTTTGATAATTCGATATGTGGATGGACCGGTGCTTAGGTGTTGTTCTTACTTGAACAAACCTCCTACTTATGATTAACCCCCTCGCAAGCATCCGCAACTACGAGAAAAGTATTAAGAATAAATTTTAACCATAGCATTAAACTTTTGGATCCAATCGGTCCCTTACGGAATAGCACATAAACTAGGGTTTAAGCTTTTGTCACTCTCGCAACCCATCATCGAATAACTACTCCGCAATGCATTTCCTTAGGCCCAAATATGGTGAAGCGTCATGTAGTCGACGTTCACATGACACCACTAAGGGTATCACAACATACATACTATCAAAATGTCGAACACATATCATGTTCACATGATTACTTGCAACATGATTTCTCCCATGACCTCAGGAACAAAAGTAATTACTCATAAATGATAAACATGCTCAAGATCAGAGGGTTATTAAATAGCATATTGGATTTGAACATATGATCTTCCACCAAATAAACCATACAGTAATCAACTACAAGATGTAATCAATACTACTAGGCACCCACAAGCACCAATCTATAGTTCCGGTACAAAGATTGAACAGAAGAGATGAACTAGTGTTTGAGAGAAGATGGTGATGTTGAAGATGTTGATGGAGATTGCCCTCCCCAAGATGGGAGTGTTGTTGCTGATGGTGATGATGATTATGATGATGATGATGATGATGATGATGATGATGATTTCCCCCTCCGAGAGGGAAGTTCCCCTGGCGGAATCGCTCCACCAGAGGGTAAAACTGCTCCTGCCCAAGTTCTACCTCGAGACGGCGGTGCTCTATCCCGAAAGTCATATCCTTATTTTTTTCTAGGACAAAATGACTTATATACCAGAATATGGGCACCGGAGGTGGGCCGAGGAGGGCACAACCCACCAGAGCACGCCTGGGCTCCCTGGCGTGCCCGGATGGGTTGTGCCCACCTGGTGGGCCCCCTCTGGTACTCATTGGCTCCAATATTTCTTATATATTCCATAAAAAATCCCCGTAAAGTTCCAGCACATTTGGAGTTGTGCATAATAGGTAGCCTGACGTAGCTTTTTCAGGTCCAGATTTCTAGCTACCGGTGTTCTCGCTCTTTGTGTGTACCTTGCATATTATGAGAGAAAAAGGCATTAGAATTACTCCAAAAAGCATTATATGCATGAAAAAATTATAAATAATAGTAGGTAAACATGATGCAAAATGGACGTATCAACTCCCCCAAGCTTAGATCTCACTTGTCCTCAAGGGAAAACAAAATCGAAAAACATGTCCACATTCTTAGAGAGAGAGAGAGGTGTCGATAAAAACAAAATATGGACATAGAAGTATCATGTGAATTATTATAACAGCAACAAACTTTAACATAAGACCTTTATCATAGAACTTTTATCATAGACCTCTCATGAATAAGTAACAATTCATCACACTGTTGAAGTATAAAGCATAAACTCTATTGGAAACCAACAAACTATGTTCTCAGTCAACTTTGCAACTACAATCCATCATGTTTTCAGGAAGGGTCACGTATCAGAGCCTTTAGGCAAGTCCACATACTCAACCATCATATAGTCTTATATGATTGCTAACACCCACCGTATACAGATGAGCAAAACATTTCAACCGGACACATAGAAAGATAGGGGCTTATAGTTTCACCTCCCAACATATTCACCTCAAGGGTGATGTCAACAATAATAACTCATGCTACCCATATTGAACCAGGCATATGTGCCTAGATCTTTCCTCACCACATGATGCTTGCCAAAGGAGAAAAATAAAAAGGAATAGAGAGAAAAACTTTTTCTCACACGTAAAAGTAAATACATAAAAGTAAAAGATAGGCCCTTCGCAGAGGGAAGCAGAGGTTGCCATGTGCTTATTTGTTTGTATGCTCAACCCCTTAGTGAAAAAGAACGTCACGTTATATTCCCCTTATGATAGCAACCTTTGTTATGCAGTCTGTCGCTTTTTTTCTTTGCTATCACAAGTTCGTACAATGCTCAATTTTCTCTTACACTAAATGATCTTACATTTTTAGAAGCAATTTTTATTGCCTTATTGCACCAATGAAAACTTACTTGAAGGACCTTATCCAATCCTTAGGTAGGTATGGTGGACTCTTGAAAATAAGATTTGGGTTTAAGGGGTTTTCGATGCACAAGTAGTATCTCTACTTAGTGCGGAATTTTTGGCTAGCAAAGATGGGTGGAAAGCACCACATGTTGAAGGATCTATGACAATATAACTTCTTTGTGAATATGAACAAACATAAATCATTAAGTTGTCTTCCTTGTCCAACGTCAACAATTTTGGCATATAATATTTTGGTGGGGGCTCACAATCATAAAAGATTTCTAGGATAGTGTATTTGCATGTGAATCTTCTCTATCATTATTAGTTCTTTCATGAATTGCATCATTGACCAATGCTATGTTTGTCAATCTCTAATAAAATTTCCTACTTACACTTTTCCTTATGTGGTGTCATCACCTACCATAAGATTAGCATATGATCTTTTTCATTTATTTCCTATAAACATGAAAGTAAAGAAAGCAAAACTCAAACTAAACTTTATTATATGTCTCGCACATGATTACAAGGATAGATCACTAAGGAAACTCTAAAAAAGAAAGGGTTGAACTAAACTTTTATTCATCTAAAGCAAAAGATAATTATGGATCGAGCTAAGATAAGTAAAGGCAAAAGATAGTGGAGCTAATCCAATACCGGGGCACCTCCCCCAAGCTTGGCGGAAGCCAAGGGGAGTGACCGTACCCGATACTCTATTTTCTTTTGGTGATGAAGAAGGTGGTGGTGATGAAGTGGAGGCGATCCTGTCCTTCATGATCAAGAGAATCTCTAATCTACGGATGACACTCTGGAGGAAGATGATGTGCTCTTGATGCAGAATACTTTCACGAATGAGATATTTATTTTGCACATGAACCATTTCAATAACCCGATGGCTTCAATCTCAGTTGGGGTAAGATGAGCGTAGTAAGGTTTATAGATATCTTCTTCTTCTTCCTCAGTAGGCCTGCTCAGCCACCGACACTTGATCTCCGGTAGTCTCCTTGCTCTTGTCCCCTTTGACGACTTCTACCGGCTCTTCTCTATTCAGCTCGATCTTCATCAACCAAGCATCCTCTTCCATGTTGTTGGAGGAAGAAGAATACATGATGCCTGGCTCAACAGATCTCACCAGAATCAGCAAGAAAAGGGAACAGAAGATTTCTCTGTGATACGGTGGTCAATAGGTTCAGGGGGGTATATAAAGATTTTTTTATCTTGGGAAACAAGCAAACAGAATAAAAACGGAGTCCGGAAGGTACCCCAGGTGGGCACAACCCACCTGGGGGAGCCTGGCAAGGTAGGCGCGCCCTGGTGTCTTGTGCCCACCAGGGTCACCTTCCTGGTAGTTTCTTATTTCCTAATTTTTTAAATATTCCAAAATTGGCACAAAATATTCTGCAAATTTTTCGGAGTCCATGTACTTACGTATCACGTACCCCCTCTTTTTCACGATTCTGGAGTGTTCCGGATGGTCCCTTTTATGTGTTCTCCTGGTGTCATAGTTTGGATAATATTACTTTCAACATTAATGGGAGTACCTAATATATAATGTTTTATTCGTTGCCCATTAACAACCTTCGGGTTAGTACCGTCGGCATTATTTAGTTTGATAGCTCGAAATCATAAACCTCCTCGATAACATAGGGTCCTTCCCATTGGGAGAGGAGTTTTCCAGCAAAGAATGTGAAACGAGAGTTGTACAAAAGAACATATTCTCCAACTTTGAACTCACGCTTTTGGATTCTTTTATCATGCCATCTTTTAACTTTTTCTTTAAATAACTTGGCATCTTCATAAACTTGGGATCTCCATTCATCTAATGGGCTAATATCAAATAACCTCTTTTCATCGGCATGTTTGAAATCATAGTTGAGTTATTTGATTTCCCAATATGCTTTATGTTCTAACTCAAGAGGCAAATGACAAGCTTTTCCATAAACCATTTTATAAGGAGACATACCCATAGGATTTTTATATGCTTTTCTATAAGCCCGAAATGCATCATCTAATTTCTTGGAGAAATTCTTCCGGGACCTATTGACAGTCTTTTGTAAAAATAATTTTATTTCTCTATTGTTAAGTTCAACTTGACCACTAGACTGAGGATCATAGGGTGATGCAATTCTATGGTTAACATCATAATTGGCAAGAATTTTACGAAAAGCACCATGAATAAAGTGTGAACCACCATTAGTCATTAAATATCTAGGGACTCCAAACCTTGGGAAAATAACTTCCTTAAGCATTATATTAGAGGTGTTGTGATCAGCACTACAAGTTGGAATAGCTTCTACCCACTTAGTAACATAATCAACAACAACCAAAATATGTGTATACCCATTAGAGGAAGGAAAATGTCCCATGTAATCAAATCCCCAAACATGAAATGGTTCAACAGCAAGTGAATAATTCATAGACATTTCTTGATGCTTACCGATATTACCTATTCTATGACATTCATCACAAGATAAGACGAACTTATGGGCATCCTTGAAGAGAGTAGGCCAATAAAGCCCAGATTGCAATACCTTGTGAGAAGTTCTATCTCCCGCATGATGCCCTCCATAAGTTTTAGAGTGACATTTCCGTAGGATTTGTCCCTGTTCATGCTCAGGTACACAACGTCTAATAATACCATCTATTCCTTCTTTATAAAGATGTGGGCCATCCCAAAAGTAATGTCTTAAATCATAGAAGAGTTTTTTCTTTTGTTGGTATGTAAATCTAGGTGGTAAATATTAGGAATGATATTATTAGCATAGTCAGCATACCAAGGAGTATTATGAGAAACATTTATTGCAGCTAACTGCTCATCAGGAAAACTATCATCAATTGGTAGTTGGTCATCAAGCACATTTTCAAGCCTAGAAAAGTTATCAGCTACGGGGTTCTCTGCTCCTTTTTCTATCAGTGATATGCAAATCTAATTCTTGTAGCAAGAGAACCCATCGAATAAGTCTAGGTTTAGCATCTTTCTTTTCCATAAGATATTTAATAGCAGCATGGTCGGTGTGAACAATTACTTTTGAATCAACAATGTAAGATCTAAATTTATCACAGGCAAAAACCACTTCTAGAAATTCTTTTTCAGTAGTAGCATAATTTCTTTGAGTACTGTCTAGAGTTTTACTAGCATAATGAATAACATTTAGTTTCTTATCAACTCTTTGTCCTAGAACAGCACCAATAGCATAAGCACTAGCATCACACATAAGTTCAAAAGACAAGTTCCAATGATGTGGTTGAACAATAGGTGCGGAAATTAAGGCCTTTTGGAGTGTTTTGAAGGCTTCTAAACAATCATCATCAAAAACAAAAGGAAAATCTTTTTGCAAAAGATTTGTAAGAGGCCTAGAAATTTTCGAGAAGTCTTTGATAAATCTCCTATAGAAACCATCATGACCTAAGAAACTACGAATACCATTGATATCTTTAGGACATGGCATTTTCTCAATTGCATCAACCTTAGCTTTGTCCACTTCAATACCTCTTTCAAAAAATTTATGTCCCAAAACATTACCTTCATTAACCATAAAGTGGCACTTCTCCCAATTCAAGACAAGATTTGTTGCTCACATCTCTGCAAAACTCGATCAAGATTGCTTAAACAATCATCAAAAGACTTCCCATAAAGAGAAAAGTCATCCATGAAAACCTCAACAATCTTTTCACAAAAGTCAGAGAATATAGCAGTCATACATCCTTGAAAGGTAGCCGGTGCATTGCACAAACCAAAAGGCATACGTCTATAAGCATAAGTTCCAAAGTGACAAGTGAAAGTGGTCTTTTCTTTATTAGGTTGAGAAACAGGTGTTTGTGAAAAACCAAAATATCCATCAAGGAAGCAAAAATGTGTGTGCTTAGATAATCTTTTTAGCATTTGATCGATAAAAGGCAGAGGGTAATGATCTTTTCTAGTTGCTTTGTTTAATTTTCGAAAATCAATTACCATTCTATAGCCTATATCAATTCTTTGTGGAATAAGTTCATTCTTATCATTAGGAACAACAGTAATACCTCCTTTCTTAGAGACACAATGAACATGAGTTACCAATCTACTATCAGCTATAGGATAGATTATACCTGCTTCTAGAAGTTTTAATATTTCCGTTATTACCAATTCTTTCATCTTTGGATTTAACCGGCATTGGTGAACAACAACGGGTTTAGCATCAGGTTCCATATTATTCTTTTGCTCACATAGAGTGGGACTAATGCCCTTTAAATCATCAAGAGTATATCTAATAGCAGCACGATGCTTCCTTAGAACTTTCAATAATCTTTCTTCTTCATGTTCTGAAAGGTTAGAACAAATAATAACAGGATATATCTTCTTCTCATCAAGATAAGCATATTTCAAAGTGTGTGGCAATTGTTTTAATTCAAACATAGGATCACCTTTAGGTGGACGAGGACCTCCTAGAGTTTCAATAGGCAAATTGTGTTTAAGAAGAGGACGTTGTTCAAAGAAAATCTTATCTATTTCATTTCTTTCATGCATATGTAAATCATTTTCATTGTCTAGCGGATATTTTTCTAGAGGATCTGTAAGAGGCATAGCAATAGAAGCAAGACCAATTATTTCATCCTTACTAGGCAATTCTTTTTCATGAAGCTTTCTACTAAACTTGGAAAAATTAAACTCATGACACTCATCACCAAAGCTGACACCGACAGTTTGTTTCTCACAATCTATTTTAGCATTAATGGTGTTCAAAAAAGTCCATATTTAGTGCTAAACTAATGAAAAGCATCGGTATTCATAAAAGATATAACACAATCATACTTAAGCTTAATACCTGACTCTTTACCTTCGTCGAGCTCCCAATCTTCAGATTTGCATTTAATTCTTTCCAAAAGATCCCACAGGAATTCAATAGTCTTCTTCATAAAAGAACCTACACAAGAAGTATCGAGCATGGATTGATCATCACAAGAAAGCCGAGCATAGAAGTTCTAAATAATAATTTCGCTTGAGAGCTCATGATTGGGGCATGAATATAGCATTGAACTAAGCCTCCCCCAAGCTAGAGCAATACTTTCTCCTTCACGAGGCCAAAAATTATATATGTAATTCCGATCACGATGAATTAGATGCATAGGATAAATTTTTTTGGTGAAACTCCAATTTCATTTTATTCCAATTCCAAGATCCAATATCATCGCATAGCTTATACCATGCCAATTCTTTTCCCTTCAAAGATAAAGGGAAAACCTTCTTCTTAACTTCATCTCCAGGTAAACCGGCAAGCTTAAACAATCCACAAATTTCTTCCACATATATCAAGTGCATATCAGGATGTTCGGTTCCATCTCCTACATAAGGATTAGCTAGCAGTTGTTCTATCATACCCGAAGGAATTTCATATTCAATATTTTCAGTAGGTGCAGTAGGTTGAGGGGTAATGAATTGTGGTCCCGGTCGAGGTGAAGATACCCCAAACAAACCCCTCAAAGGATTGTTTTCCATAGTAACAAGTGACAATAAATTTCAGCAGGTAGTAATAATTTTTCCTTAGCAAGAGCGCTTCACTCCTCGGTGACGGCGCCAGAAAATGGCCTTGATGACCCACAAGTATATGGGATCAATTGAAGCCTTTTCGATAAGTAAGAGTGTCAAACCCAACGAGTAGCAGAAGGAAATGACAAGTGGTTTTCAGCAAGGTAATGTCAGGAAGTCCTAAAATTGTAAGTAACAGAGTAGTTTGACAACAAGATAATTTGTAGAGAGCAAGTAATGATAATAGTAACAAAAGTGCAGCAAGGTAGCCGAATCCTTTTGAGGCAAAGGACAGGCCAAAACAACCTCTTATAATAAGCAAAGCGTTCCTGAGGGTACACGGGAATTTCATCTAGTCACTTTCATCATGTTGATTCGATTCATGTTTGCTACTTTGATAACTTGATATGTGGGTGGACCGGTGCTTAGGTGATGTTCTTATTTGAACAAACCTACTACTTATGATTAACCCCCTCACAAGCATTCACAACTACAACAAAAGTATTAAGAATAAATTCTAACCATAATACTAAACTTTTGGATCCAATCGGTCCCTTACGGAATAGCACTAGGGTTTAAACATCTGTCACTCTTGCAACCCATCATCTAATAAATACTCCGCAATGCATGCCCTTAGGCGCAAATTTGGTGAAGTGTCATGTAGTCAATGTTCACATGACACCACTAAGGGAATCACAACATACATACTATCAAAATATCGAAAACATATCAAGTTCACATGATTACTTGCAACATGATTTCTCCCATGACCTCAAGAACAAAAGTAACTACTCACAAATGATAAACATGCTCAAGATCAGAGGGGTATTAAATAGCATATTGGATCTGAACATATAATCTTCCACCAAATAAACCATATAATAATCAACTACAAGATGTAATCAACACTAGTAGTCACCCACAAGCACCAATCTATAGTTCCAGTACAAAGATTGAACACAAGAGATGAACTAGGGTTTGAGAGGAGATGGTGTTGTTGAAGATGTTGATGGAGATTGCCCTCCCCAAGATGGGAAAGTTGTGGGTGATGATGACGACGATGATTTCCCCCTCCGGGAGGGAAGTTCCCCCGGCGGAATCGCTCCGCTGGAGGTTAAAAGTGCTCCTACCCAAGTTCCGTATTGAGACGGCAGTGCTCCATTCCGAAAGTCCTCTCCTTATTTTCTCTAGATCAAAATGACTTATATACCAGAAGATGGGCACCAGAGGTGGGCCGAGGAGGGCAGAACCCACGAGGGCGCGCCTGGGCTCCCTGGCGTGCCCGGGTGGGTTGTGCCCACTTGGTGGGTCCCTGCTGGTACTTATTGGTTCCAATATTTCTTATATATTCCATAAAAATCCCCATAAATTTTCAGCTCATTTGGAGTTGTGCAGAATAGGTAGCCCGACGTAGCTTTTTCAGGTCCAGATTTCCAGCTGCCGGTATTCTCCCTCTTTGTGTGTACCTTGCATATTATGAGAGAAAAAGGCATTAGAGTTACTCCGAAAAGCATTATTATGCATGAAAACATTATAAATAACAATAGGTAAACATGATGCAAAATGGACGTATCACGTCCCCAATGCCGCACTACGCGGCCAAGCTGTGGGCGAACAGCCCGCCGGGGGAGCTCAAAGGCAGGACTGATGCCGTCAAGGTGGAAATGGAGGTGACAAGAAGCAAGGATCCTAGCGACGTCGTTGTGCATGGGCTGGCCTTCTTCACAGTTCCGCCCAAGCTGTTGGTCAGGGCTGGGTTGTTGAGGATGGTGTCCCTCCGCATTCAGATTGACAAGCTCACCTCCTAAATGATTCTACAGTGCCTTTTGTTCATCTTAATAATATGCTAATATAGGGGTTAGCTTGGTCTCCTTTAGCTTAAGATATGGTGTATTTTGGTGGCGATGCAGCAATCACTTTGACATCAGATCAACAGTTAAAGTAATTTCCAACAGTCAAATGGATATTTTGTGTCTGTTGGATATAAAGATCCTTTGGGTAAGATGTATAACAACTTATATGCTTGTTTGTTCAGGAAGTGTTGCATACTTGTGCGAGTTGACGTGACACATCAAAGTAGTACTACTACTAGTAGTACTCCCTCTGATCCTAATTTCTCTATGCATAAGTCAAGGCGCACATACCCAGGACGGCCTTGTTGTGTCTATACTTGGACAACTCACCTGACTGCGCACTAGGAAGACGAAGCTCGTGTCGTGTTCGTGCTGTGTACAGCCTGCACATTAACCAAAACCTCGCGCGTCTAGTTTAGCCTCCGTGTTTTAAACTTCTCAATCTCAAGGCCAAGGAGCAACGGGACCTATGATAGAGCCAATTGGATGGTTGAGAACACTACAATTCGTAGCTAAAGATGCATGTGTGAGAGAGAACGAGTGCGCGCGTGCACCTCTTCTCTTCGTGTATAACGTACTAAACTTAGAGTACAAGTGTATGTGGGTGGCATCGACCTTGGGAGCTAGAGATGGTGCATGCCAGAAGTCCCGAGAGACTAGGTGTGTGTGTGGGAAAGAGGGAGAGAGATGATATGTATTGATGTAATGCGTGTGAAAAAAGACTAGTCTATAGCTCGCCACAAGGCTATTCCTGTCGAATGCCCCAATAACCGTAAGATATGTATCCGACGGTGCCAGATATTACATGTACACAACAGTAGTAAAAGAAGTACCATGGCATATTGCAAAACTGCTACACCACGGCCGAGAACACGTGCCCACGTTATGCCATCCGGGAATAGTGCCGCACTTCGGAACTAGAACCGTCAATAAATTTTGAGCTTGCGTCTTGTCACATTCCAAATTACTACCACGCTATATTTAATTGCAAACCTGTTCACACCGATCACAATCTAAATGGTTTCGCACTTCGGAGCGTATTATTACTCGGTTATAAATACTACTATGCCAAGATGACTGGACATTCCTCGTCAACTCCTCATCCAAAAAAACAAACAAGTCATTCAGCATCGTTCCCTTGCATCTGCCATGGCCAGTGTGAGTTCTGGGTCAAGAGATTACCACCAGGGAGAGGTGAGCATGGAAGCGGAAGCAAGAGAGATGTCCCGCCTCACCGCGAAAGCAGTCGACATGACCCACTGCATGGAAGTAGTAGCACAGAGGTCCCGCCATGCCACCAAAGCAGCGCAGAGGTCCCGCCACACTGTCCATGCAGCAGACTGGTCCGGCCGCGCTGCGGAAGCAGCAGAGATGTCCCGTCATGCCGCGAGTGCAGCAGAGATGTCTTGCCGCACCGTGGCAGCCTGGGAAAATGTCTCACGGGCAGGTGATAACTCTTAAAGGCGCATGCATGCAATTGTCCATAGCCAGATGGATTAGATCTCTGGTTGGGCGAGGTTGCAGGACGACATGAAAGCCTCATTTGAGCAGGCTACCGGCGTCTTCCGGCAACTATGGGAGGGCAATGCGAAGCTAAGGGCCGGAAGGATGAAGCAGGCGGAGGAGACCACTGCCTTGTTGAAGAGGACCGGCGTCATCGTCAAGAAACTTATGGACGAGAATGCCATGCTCCGCATCGAGCGTGAAAGGCTGGTGAAGGAATCTGTGGATGCTGCCAAGCAGCGTATCAAGGACATGAAATAGATGAAAGAGATCATCGCTGCTCGCCACGAGAACTAATCTCCGTGACCTGCAGCGCATCAAGAAAGTAGAGATCAATGAGCCAGATCATTGTATGCGTCTTCCTTCTTCTTTTTCCCTTGTGTATTTAGGGCATAGCCGCATGTGGCTTTTTTAATTATCTTCCTAATTATGTAAGACAATTATTATCCACTGTCGTCGTCCTTATATATTCATCAGTCTTGCAATAAGTTTCAGTAAATGCTATATAGGTCCGTCGGATCTTACATCAAGATCCCATCAAGTTTTATTTTTTCTCTCTTAAATCTCAGTCGAGTGAGACATAGCCATGCCATTAAACAGGGGCTCGGGCGCCATTAATGGAGACCTTGGGAGAGAGGTGGGGGCAGATGGAGGTCAAAGGGCTCTCCTCCCGATAAGCACGCGTAGGGGTATGATCGCACGCCTCCCGTACTCAAATAGCTACCCTGCACAGCGCCTCCTAGCTAATAAAAAAGGGACATGTGGCGGCACGTAAATGGTAAGTAGAACGCCCACAGTTTCAATGATACTTGTGTTTCCGATTGTAACGTGACAGCACTTGTTCCAAAATGACTTTGTTGATTGTTAATGTGTGTGCCTTCGCAAATCGGACAGCAAAATTACCACAGTATGTTGGTGCCATGTCATGACAGCAAGCTAACTTTCATGATTTTCATGCATGTTTTGGATTTACAGGAATTAAAAAACCAAGTTTCTGAATGTTTCCAGCTGAGCTACGACGCCTAGATGTTTGAATTCCATTCCCATTTCTTGCATGGGACCTAGAAATTTACCCGAGGACACACATGTGATTTTTCAACCAACTTTGTTGCACTGGAGCATGTGCTTGTAGTTCAAATTTGAATTATGCACATTAAATGAATTGACACTCAATTAATGTATAAAAAAGACTAAACGAACCCGGAATAATTCCAAAATTTAACACGACACTCATATAGTTCTATGTTGCCTCTGTAAAGAAAATCAAGGGGGGACAACGTATATCATTTCGCACACAAAGGTGACACGTTCACTCTCAGAACCACGAGCCTTGTTGAGAGAAGCTACGGTTTGCAAGAATCTTATACAAAAATTTGTTCCAATTCGGCCAATTTTTTTACCACAGCATGTTAGTACCATGACATGACACCATGCCTTGTTTCATGATTTTCAGGCGTGTTTTGGCTTTAAAAGAATTTAAAAACCAAGTTTCTCAATTTTCTCGGTCGAGCCATGACGCCCAAATGTTTGAATTTCATTCCCATTTCTTGCATGGGACCTAGAAATTCACCCGAGGACACACATGTTATTTTTCAACAAACTTTGGTGCACTGGAGCATGTGCTTGTAGTTCAAAATTGAATTATGCACATTAAATGACCAGACACTCAATTAATGTGTAAAAAAGGCCAAATGAACCCGAACTAATCGCAAAATTTAACACGCACTCATATAGTTCTATGTTGCCTCTGTAAATAAAATCAAGGGGTGGGGGCAGTGTATATCACTTTGCACACAAAGGTGACACGTTCCCTCTTAGAACCATGAGCCTTCTTAAGAGAAGCTCCGGTTTGCAAGAAGCTTATACCAAAACTTTTTCCAATTCAGCCATGTTTTTTACCACAACATGTTAGTGCCATGACATGACACCATGCCAAGTTTCATGATTTCCAGGCGAGTTTAGGATTTACAGGAATTTAAGAACAAAGTTTCTTAATGTTCTCAGCCGAGTCACAAGGCCCAGATGTTTGAATTTCATTCCTATTTCTTGCATGGGACCTAGAAATTCACCCCAAGGACGCACATGTGATTTTTCAACCAACTTTTGTGCACCGAAGCATGTGCTTGTAGTTCAAATTTGAATTATGCACATTAAATGTTCACAAACTCAATTAATATATAAAAAAAGGCCAAACAAACCCGGAATAATTCCAAATTTTAACAAAATGTAAACTTAATTAATATCTTCTCTATGTGGGGCATTTAATAAATGTCTATTATATAAGTTTTCTACCCTATCCAAATTTAGTAGATATGACAGTTTGATGCTCTCACATAATCTATTATTGGCACTATAGGGGATGGTGATTCCTATCAACTACCATATCCTAAAGGTTAAAATAGGTACATAATCATCTTCTCTATTTTGCACAGTGCGCTACCAACCCCTATACGATGATGCACATTAAACTGTTGATACAAGTTTTGTGTAAACCAGTGGCTTAAAGTTGATTTTCATATTGTTTGAAATTGTGTCAATAAAGATTATTTAAGAATATTGTTTGCTGATGTTGTCGGATGTGTGTGTGAAAGATGCTTTTCCCCCCACCCGTTGCAACGCACATACATGTTTTGCTAGTGTATAAAAAGGCCTAAAGAACCCGAAATAATTCCAAAATTTAATAGGGCACTCATATAGTTCTATGTTGCCTCTATAAAGAAAATCAGGGGAGAGGCAGCGTATATCGTTTCACACACAAAGGTGACACATTCCCTCTCGGAACAACGAGGCTTGTTGGGAGAATCTCCGGTTTGCAAGAATCTTGTACCAAAACATGTCCCAATTCAGCCAAAAATTATACAAATGAAAACAGGGTTTAGATTATCCCGAACATCTTGCTACCTAGACCAATGTACTATGATTTGAATTCAACATAAAATGGATACAAATATTTGAATTAGAGATCGTATGGTACATGTACTTCATAGTGAAATATGATTAATGCTATATGCATGTTTTCTGTTATCAACATAATATTTAAATGATAGTATAACTTGATAATAATCATATTCAAATAAGGAAAATTGATTCAAATTTAATCCATATGGTAGACGACAATATATAGGTTCATAGGGTGGAGTAAAATGTTCATATAAGATGGAAGATCAAAATGTAGGACTACATCCATTATAAACCGCAAGGTCACCTAACGATATATTCGAATTCAACATAATGTGGATTCAAAAATTGAATTTCGAGATCCTAGTATTTGAAATCATATAAAAAGGAACATGACTTTTTCTTGTGGTAGGAATTGATTTGTTTTTTGCTGTTGTTGAGGGAAGTGCGAATTGATTTGGTACTGTACAGGGTAATCTTGTTCTCCTGATTTTTTTTACATTTTTCTTGTAGTTTTTTCAATCGCATTTATAGCAATATAGTAAAAGGGGACATGAATCTCTTGTGTCTTGTATGCATTGTTTTTTTGTACACGTTAAGTTTGTTCTACCGAACATGGAATCCGCGCCTTGTTATCCCAAAATTTTCAAGCTCGAGTATCTTTTGTCTCTTATGCTGTGAAAGTCCCGCCTCTTCAACCCACGCCGCGCCTTGTTATCCTGAAATTTTGACGCGCGTGAAAACTCCCTCCTCATCCGAAATCGGTCCCGCAACCAAGACACGTGAAATCCCCCTTCTACCCCTCAGCCAGAAATGTTGGCTCGATGTTGCGTGATCAAAATTGGTGGGGGTACGCTAGTAACTTACCCTACATTTTGGACAAGCGTGTCCCTAAGCCATGGCTCCCCCTACCTTCCCCTTCGCCCCCCATTCGTACACCGAGGCCTCCAAAACCAGCTAAACCACACGCTCCTCCATTGGCCTCCTGACCGCCGCCCAGCCGGAGACACTTCCCCGACGACATCGTCCACAACAACAGCTCGTCGTCCCTCATCCATCGCACCGGATGAGGATCCATCATCGATCTTGTCGTCCCGCCGGATCAGCCGCCCCGTCCTCCACCTCCAAGGAGCTTCCCCGACGTTCGCCTCATCTATCACGCCACCTCCATCCCCACAGCACTATCTTGACCTGCCCTACCAGAACCGCATCACCCTCACCAATTCCTCTGATGAAGCCGAGGCCTACTCGGTGCCACCAAGGAGGTTCTGCACTCACCGCTGCATTTTATCTTTTATTCGAGCTCATGGGGCTGTCGGTGCTCGATACCGAGCAGCCATGGCGGGTCTCCATCGACGGCACCATCACCGGCCACTTAATCCATGGCGTCTCTCCCCCGTGTCGTTGCTTCCTCGGCGGTGACCTCCACACTGGCACTAGCTGCTGCTGCTCCGGCTCTCGCTCGCGCTACTGCTACTGCTGCTGTCGCTCTCGCTCACGCTGCGGCTCTGTTCTTGCTGTCAGTCACGCTGCTGCAATGCTCTTGCTTGCGTTCGTGCTGCTGCTCTGCTCTACTATTGCTGTCGGTCACGCTGCTGCTCCACTCTTGCTCTCGTTCATGCTTCTGCTCTGCTCTTGCTCTCGCTCGCACTGCTGCTGCTATTGCACGACCTCCAACAACTAGAAGAGTTGCTGCTTTAGCACACACTCGCCGTGCTGTTGCATGAGTTGCTCTCTGCTAGTGTATTCCCTGCTCGAGTGGCTGCTGATTTAGATCACTGCTTCTCTGCTACTAGTGCTCGATTGTCCTAAACTTCTATTGCAATTCTCTGCTACTCGTTTAATTAGTCTCGATAGTAAAATTTAGTTTCACCCTAAACTTCATATTAATGTTGTCTGTCTTGTCCTGTTTCTGCCTCACCGCCGTACACCTCACCAGAGCTGCTCCAACGACGGAACCGTCCATCATAGTGGAGCAGTACCCTAGGCGCCGTTTCTAGAGGACTCAGATCTTCTTCCCCACCTCTGGCAGTCACACCAGCATCACCATTCTCCACGTCCAACCCAATGATGCTGAGGTCGACAAGGCTATGCCAAAGAGGTTGTACAGTCATCACATCATTTTGTTACTCTGCATTCATGTCAAACCCTCAGGGATCCTTTGGTTCAAAGCAGTTGCAAATCTAGAAATAAATGAATTGTGGTCACAAAGTTAACTAGGAGAAAAATAAATGCTCTTTTTAACCACAATTTTAATTGGTTTAGCAAGATAGCCATTATATGATACTAATGTGGACCAAATCTAAGCTGACAAAATATTTCGAGGGCAGGCTTCAGCCTGTTGAAAACTGCTGCCAATGGTCCAAAGAAAAAGTGAAGGAAAACATAGGAATTGGAAACTTTACTATGGTACTACTATTTGTGCATTTGGTTAGAAGGAATGGAGCAAAGAAAACTGGAGGATTTTTTCCTTTGGTGTCTCTTTCAAAGAAAAAAACATAGGAATTTTAATATCGACTTGGACGTCCTTTTCAAATTAATATGCATGAAGAACAGGACTAATTGCATTACTAGCATAATAAGATTCTTATTTTTTTTGTTTTCACGTGGTTTGACTTTAATTTGACCATGTTTCTCCATTCCTGTGTTCTTCCAATTCATGTGAACCAAACACCCAGGTTGACAGAAATCCTATGTTTGCAAATGCTCTGTTTTGCACGTGCATTCCTATCCTATTCCTGTGTTTTTCCCGTCCCTGCGTTTATAGAATCCTCCAATTCTAAGGAGCCCTTACAGATTTAGTGCATTTTCAGATAGGTGTCAAAGAAAACTTTGTGTGTTACGTCCTGTTGATGCCATGCCGTCATCCACCCCACCTGAGGTGCACCATCGATGGAAGAGTTCACTGCAGTAGAGATCCCCCCTGTAGACTTTTTTCGCCACCTCAGATCATCTTCCCTGTTGCTTGCAGCCACGCCAACTACATTACCATCATCGACTGAGCAGATGAACCTGAGGACTACGCAGTTCCGAAAGAGAGGTCGCACTCTTTCGTGTCTGCTTACGTTATACATCAGTTTTTATTACCTGCTACTTTATCGTACTGTTCACCTCTTAGACACCGAGTTAGGTCCAAACTAATGTTCAAACTTGAGTTTGAAAATGCCTGTAGAGCACATATCGAGGCAGCAACGTATAGTATCTGTCTACTATCTGGTTCATTTGGGGTCTTCTATGTGGTTCATGTTGGGTGGGCAACAAACAGTAGATGATCCATCGTATATCTTTTTAAACTGAAGCTATAATCTACCAGCTATCATTAGTTTTGGATCTATCCACTCATTTGCTACCATCTGTCTTAATTTCTGCATGCACCCATTAGGCCTTACATTATCTAACTATGTTTTTTATTATGCATGTCGGTTATTGTACACAATCATACTGAACATGTAGAAAAAAAGAGAAGACCGTTGCATGGGAATATATGTCATGTAGACGCCGCTCCATGGTGGGCGAAGTGCCCCCCTCCCGCCATTCCAGATTGTATTCCAGAGGAAGATAACTGTTCAGAGGGGGATCCAGAGGGAGCCAACCACTCCTATTTACCCCCTGAGGTGTTTGCTCCAACCTGGCATGCTGATGTTGGTCATATCATGCATATGGCGCCTCGCATTGCTTACATTATACATCTTATAGGTCATCATCTTAGTTTAGATTTGCATTGTGTGAATGCCACTTGTTTGGTTTCTATATCATACTCCCATCCTTCCTAAATATTTGTCTTTTTAGAGATTTCAACAAGTGACTACATACAGAGCAAAATGAGTGAATCTACACTCTAAAATATGTCTATATACATCCGTATGCTATAGTCCATTTGAAATCTCTAAAAAGACAAATATTTATGAATGGATTGAGTATATGGGATTTATGCAATGCCATCTTCTTTATCCAGGCATCATATACGTGAATCATGCAATGCCATCATGTTTAGCCTGTCATCGTATATGTGAATTGTATCGTGCCATATTTTTTTCATAATGTATTCCATTTGTCAACAATGTTTATACATTCATCTACTCTTCCTGTGAATTAGCCATTTGAGTCATTCATTGTAAAATCTGGAGTGAAAACAAGGTCTTCTGAGCAATCGGTGCTACCCATCGATGCAAATTTCTTGCTGGTTACAGATAGCTCCTCAGAGGAGGATTCAGAGACAGATGACGAGTCATATCTCCCATTGAGGTGCATGCTCTAACTTGGTAGGGTTATATTGCTCATATCATGCATTTGGTGTCTTGCATTGCGAGGCCATCTGCTTAGATTAGACATGCTTTGTGTGAATGCCTCCTATTTGCTTTCTATATCAGATATGTGAATTATGCAATGCCATGTTTTTCAGCTAGTTATCATATATGTGAATTATGCACCACCATGTAGCCAGGCATCATATATGTGAATTATCTCATGACATCCTTTTTTTCATTACGTATTCCATCTGTCGACAATCTGTGTATATTGAACTACTCTTCATGTGTATCAGACATTTGAGCCGGTTATGGAAAAATTAGGCGCGAAAACAAGGTCTTCAGAGCACGCAATGGTACCCGTTGAAGCATATATCTCGATGGTTATAGCTAGCTCCTCAGAGGAGGATTCAGAGACAGATGACCAGTCTTATATCCCACTTGAGGTGTATGATCTAATTTTCAACGTTTATATTTCTCATATCATGCATATGGTGTCTTGTATTGCTTAGTTTAGACATCATATGCACAATATTCAATTCCATCTGCTTAGTTTAGAGATCATACATGCGAGTGCCGGCTGCTTAGTATATGAATCAATTATGTCAATTATATCATGCCATGTTGTATACTTGTATACTTAGACAACATGTATGTGAATAATTTCATCCCAACCTATTTTAGAAAGACATTATATAGTTTTGTCATGTCATCCTGTCAAGATACTCATCATATGTTGAATTATGCCATTATATCATGTTAAGTTATCCATCATATATCTGAAACTGTGTCATGCTGTCCTGTTTAGTTAGCCATCATATCTATGAAATTATGTCATGTTATCTTGTTTGGTTAGACCACATATATGTGAATTACCACATCTACCTATCATCCCAATGTCTGTACGTTCAATTTATTTTCTTGTTTATCAGCCATTTGAATTGGAGGGGTTATGGCATTATCTAAGGGAACGAAAACCCGTTCTTCACAAAAGACAGTGGTACCTGTCGATGCAGATAGAACCATGGTTGTACTGGCCCACGAACTAGCCCCACCACACATAATCGAGACTCTTCCAGATTGCACACTTACACCGTTGGACAGAGAACCAGCTACAACCCATCTAACCTCAAACCCAGCGGAGAGTAACCCACTTCTAGTTGACACAACACCACGTCCACCATAGAGTACCCCACATGAGAAGTTTGTAAAGCAACCGCAGTGCCCAAAGCACGAAGACCACCACAGCAAACCCAAACTCCACGTTTAAAGCGGAAGAGCAACTGTTCTAAGGTCAGATTCTGTAGCTATGGTCCATACTCCTTCGTTGTTGCATCACTGTATTTACTCATACCAACTATCTTAGAATTTGAAGGATCCAATTGGAACTCCAATAGCGCAACAGGTATGTTTTAAACCTATTTATTTAACTGGATTTATCTTCTAACTTCTTGCTCTATGTTGATTTCAGTTTCAATTGTATAAACAGTTATGTTCTCATGTGATGCAGATTACATGTGTTGCCAGTGCTATGTAGTTTCTCACACATATATTCTGTCTATGCTGTTGTGTCTTAAAAATATATGATTAGAACTATGTCTCTATCTTGATTTGGCAACATAAACCAGAATGATATGGACAATACAGTGACCATAGTACATAGATATATGTTTGTTTCATGCTGTTATCCTGTCCACCCTTACTACTGAACCAGTTTACCAAAATGAGTTTCGTATACTACATGCTAAACCTGCGATGTGTGTGCTTGTTTCTCTTGTAGAATGCAAACATAATATTGGAGAACAGCACCCCACTATGCAATGGTAGAGAAAGTAATGCAGATAAGGTTCAAGATAGTGAGAAAACCATGTTGGTCTCCAAGAAAGGTGATAAAAACGATCTTGTAGACACTCAGACAACCCAAAGTCTTACGTTAATGTAATGTTCGAGTTACTCGCCAGTACCACTGGCACAAGCTCTTCGAACTTGCTGCCTGAATCACTTCGGCTTCTTCAGTCTCAGCTACAAGTTGAAAGGCATCACTCAGCTGTGCTGCGGCAGGAAGCTGAAGGACTGAGGAAGTCCCTGCAGAATTCAGATGCATACTTTCTGGTGCAACAACAAGCACTGGAGGATTTAAGCACCAAACAAGAGAAAGTTAACAAGCTTGCTTAGCATCTTGCCAGCATTATGGGTACCCAGGATATTGTTTATTGAGCTCTTCTGAAGTGGTTTTAGTTCTGGACTTGTTTTGCTACGGCGTTTATTTGCACTGGTCACCAACTTTAACAACCAGTGTATGTGATATGCTGCTTTGTTCCCTATATTTGCACTACATGCCATAGAAACAATGGGCCTTCTACAGGGTGTAGCATCAATGGGCCTTCTACAGGCGGTATGATCGATTGGCCAAACATGGGCCAATACCGGACCATGTTATGGGCCATAAATGGGCTAGAGTGGGGATCGTCTGTTGATGGGCTGACCATAATGGGTCGTTGTTAATCGGCCGTATTTGATGACGTTATGAAAATGGCCCTACGGATTAATGAGACACAAACGGGCCGACAGTAACCATGGGATGAATTTGGCCCATAAGCAGAAAAGGCCAGTAATGGGCCGTAAGTAACCGAATGCTGGAAATGAGCCGAAGAATAAATGGTGCCTGAGAAGGCCGGAAGATAACATGAGCTGGAAACAGCCCAATGGAATAATGGGCCGTTAATGGGTATAAACCGATACACTGTTCATTACGGGCCAGTTTCACCACGTGTCGTTAATGGGCCAAGAGTTACAAAGGGCCTCATATGGGTCAAAAGACGTCATGGGCCATACATAGGCCGGAAGTTACAACGGGATGGAATCATATTGGATGGCCCAAATGAAGCTACTGGTCCTAATTTAGATAGGCCGTAGCGGGCTGTGAGTTAGCGGGCTGTAAATGGGCCATATGCGAACAAGCCGTTAAAAAGCTTTCCGTGGGCCGACTCGCTACCTTTTGACCAAGTCAAATGGGCCGGCATTTTCTCAGGAATGGGCCTTTGTTGAGCCATGCCACGTGTCGATGTATCATAGGCGCCTTCTATCCAATGAGTGGATGACATTGTCCCAACGGTGAGCCGACACGTGGTTCCTCTAGCCATTGAGAATTTTACACGTGGAAAATCCCCATTGGTCCGGGGTGTTAACAGGTTATCGAATCCAAACTGGAACCCGATAGCTAAACAGTGACCCGTTACAGTGGATGCCACATCTTGGTTACCCTTGACGAAAGCAATTCTATGACGCGTGATTTATCATCATGGAAGTGGGCACTTCTATGGTGATAATTTTGGTAATGTCATGGAACACTTCTACGGCAGCACAGGTATGACTATCTTCATTCTGTCATAAAATCATCATGGATGTACATGCATGACAAAAAGCATGACCTACTGTGACAAACATGTATCATCACGGAAGTGTATTTTTTTGTAGTGTGTGATGTTGCAAGCAACACATGAAGTATGATCCACAATATTCATGCTCATGGTTTGGGGGTTCTCAAAATAGAAGGATATAACCTTGAAAGCATGTCCTCGTGCGTCCTTCACAATGACGAAACACAAGTAAGTGCGATGTAGAAGCGAGTCGGGGTAGAATGTATGAAGCTCATTCTCAAGAGCTCGAATGGTCAACTCACGTGAAGTGGAAGTCGACACGAAGTCCAAGTATCCTACACATGCATACAGCAAAAGAAAGAACGTATGTACATGGTAGATAAACACATAATCCATCATGATCGTTCTCTTCTTTTGCACATAACCATTAGAAGCACAAGTGCATGAATAATATGATGCAACAATGGCGATATTCATGACACTAGGTATATGGTGCAAATAAGTAAGACAAGCATGCCTCACAAGTAATATGTCAAAATCTCCAAATATATGTGAGAATGCTCTGGGGGAAATCTCATTATTAAGACTAAAGGCATTCTTGCACTCAATACATTGCAATTCATCTAGCATGAGAGAGGCAACATATGGAGATATATGACAAGAAGCAATAGAATCATGTGCAAAGCATGGCAATGGTTGCCATGAACCGCATGAAATGATCAAGTATAAATCAATGGTGATGAAACATAAGCAAGCATATCAATCATCTCATGCAAACTAGTGGAGCAAAGATGCAACACACTAGGGGAAATCATGGGAATCATGTAACATGAGCAAATAGTGGATATAGGCAATGCACATGACATATCGCAAGCATGAACACAGAGCAAAATCATAGTATCACCATAGGAATGGGTCATAAATGGAACTTGGAGAGAACAAGAGATATCTCCACCAAGCTTGCAAATACACATACAAGTATGAGAATCAATCGCAGACTAAGGCATAGCCTAGTGGTCGGAAGGGGCTGATGCCTTCCCACCCACCCAGGTTCAAGGCATGGTAATTGCAATTTGGGTTTGTTGCATCAATTATACTGTATGGGGTTCCCTTATAGTCTTTCTATCAAAAAAAGTATGAGAATCAATCATCAAGTGTAATGCAAAGCATGGGCCACAAATGCATGGCAAAGGCATAGGAATGGGCATATCATGCAAAGTGAACATGGCAATATGGGAGAATGATACATAATGGACAATAACCCATAACCATGTGAGGGCCATGTAGAAGAAATGTGTGAAGTCTTTGCGTGAAGGGAATGGTAGTAAGGACAATCCACTGGATCCCAAATCATCGTTGCTCTTTAGAGCTCGTTTTGTCAACTCATCGGATTGTGAGGTTGAGAAGTAAGCATTGGTACCTACACAACAAATAGGCAAACGAAACTGTAACATCCCAAAATTCTAAATTTTGGAATGTTACAAATAAATAGATAGATTTGACTGATTGTTTGATTGATTGTCTGAAAGTGAGTGAATTCGAAACTTTTTTAAAGTTAAATGAGAGGGAATAAAAGGACTTTCCCAAACTTTCATATTTGCTTTCTGATCTCCATGAATTCAAATTCTTTTCAAATACAAAACCCTTGAGCGAAGATAATATGACATCTTCCATTTAAATTAAATGAAAGGGTATTTGAAAATAATTGGATTTCATTTGGAAATATTTCAAGTCATAAACTTCATGCAGCTCAATGATTTTCATGAGAGAAGATAAAATGACTTCTTCAAATTATATGAAATATGAGTTGGGAGTTTCAAAGAATTAAATTCAGAGTTCTTTTGAATTTATTTTCAATTTGGAGTTATTTGAGTTTTATTCAAATTATTTTTCTCCAAAAATAAAATATATGGAAATTAGGGTAACATGATTCCCTACAACAGAAAATTGGAGAGAAATAAATTTGAAATCATTTTGATATTTCTAAAATGATTTTTATTGGATTTTATTAGACCAGTAGCATTCTTTGAATTATCTGAATTTGTGTGAATTTTATTTAATGCCAGGAAAATGTTCATCTTGTAGAAAATCTTTTTCTGAAAATTTTGATATATAATATGCCTATATAAAGTTTTATTTTATTTTTGTTTTTCAGTTTATCGCATTCTGTTAAAAAAACTGCGCGCGCGCCTGAAACTAACTGTCGCCTACGTACGCATCATAGTACCAGCGAGCGCCCTTTTTTTCTATATCCTATATGGGCCAGGCCTAGCCAGCCTTTTTTTTCTTCTTCTTAGGCCGAATTTTGCAAAAAAAAAAGAACTGCACCGCAGCGTGCGCGCGGCCGGCCGAAGGCCTTTAGGCCCATCCGCCTCTTTTCTTCTCTGTTTCGTATTTTTCGTCTATGTTTAGTCCCACATTTCCTAGCCTTTGACCCCTAAGCCTCTTTTCCACCAATAAATATAGACCCATAGAGCCTCCAAAAATCATCCAATTCGGGTTAAATCAATATTTTGATTTGACTAGATCCATTAGGAAAAATATTTTTCTCCTCTCCGGCACGACTTCTCGAAGTTGTCTCCTCTCTCCAAAGTCGTCTTTTCTCTGCCTTATAAAGGTATCTTTCTTTCTTTTTTTTTCTCTTCATACACCCGTAGTTTATTATTTTTAGACTAATACGATAGAATAATTAGATTATCAATTAGTCTACGTATTTATACGTTAGACCTTAGCCGTACCTATTTTTTTCTTTCGTAAAACAGCTTGGCCCTGATTTTTCAAATAGCCATAACTTTTCACTCGTTTATCCAAATTAGATGAAAGCAGCGCCTATAGCTTCGTCTTGTTTTCACCTATCCAGTGAACCTGTCACATCAACTTTTTAAATTTTCAAATTTCAAATTTTGTTCAGATTTATATTCAAACTTCTTTTGAACATAACTTGAGTTTCGTAGCTCCGTTTGAGTTGATTCTTTTTGAAAATCGAAGCTCTTGACCTAAACTTTCTGATAAGGCCAAATTCATATAATTTTGGTACTGTTAGAAATTGTTTTATGTTGCAAGATCTATTTTCTTGGTTTTGGTGTTTTCCGAATCAACTTCTTCGATCTTTCTGATCTTTTGAGTGATTGCTTATGTATGGTTACTATTGCTTGCTTACAATAGATTGACCGGAGTGTGACGAGTAGATCTAGCAAGATTTTTGAGTGCGAATCATCTTCATCAACATTGCAGGCAAGTTCACACTTTGATCATATCCATTTTCATACCCAGTTTTTATGCATTAGATCAAACCTCAAACATTGCATGATTAGGATCTAATTAAATTGCGGGTATTGGGAAGTAGTTGATGAGGTAGTACCTATTACCTGTTTATTATCAAACCCTTGGGAGTTACTATTACGTTATGCTTATAGTGCCATGCTATGCTCGTAGACGTGGATTGGGTTTTGAGAGTATTCATGACATATGTGAGATTGTTAATTAATGGTTTACTTAAGGTGGTAACTTAAACACACATCTGGGTGGATTGAGGCACCTGGTTATTCTAGGATAGCCGGTCTAGGCACTTGGGTAGACTAGGATTGCCTATTTTTTTATGGACCGCCACCCAGGCTCAAAGGGATCATGAGATTTTTCATGCTAGAAACTTCCGTGTGCAGCCACAAGCTATTATGGGCTCTAGCATAGTTGACTAAGTCATGCGAACTCTTACAGTGGTAGACTAGCAAATGTATGGGATGTAGGTGGTACGGTCTACCCGATCGTAAGGTGCTAGCACTTCTGAAAGACTATGTCTCGGTCATCCGTTTCTCAAACACCATGCAGTGCGAGATATCCAACGGAGGAGATCGAGTCTTGTGGGGAAAAGTGCGCAAACCTCTGCAGAGTGTATAAACTAATCATGTGTAACACCCCGGATATGACTTTCCCAATATGTATTCCAACTCTTGCCATTTCCGGCCTTAAGTTATTTTATTTTCTCGGGTTCGGGTCTTTGTCTCCGTGTGTTGTTATCGTTGTCATGCATCTCATATCATGTCATCATGTGCATAGCATTTGCATACGTGTTCATCTCATGCATTCGAGCATTTTCCCCGTTGTCCGTTTTGCATTCCGGCGCTTCGTTCTCCTCCGGTGGTCATTTCTACCTTTATTTCGTGTGTGGGGATTAAACATTTCCGGATTGGACCGAGACTTGCCAAGCGGCCTTGGTTTACTACATTTTCACTGATCACAAGAGTCTCAAGTACATCTTCACTCAGCCTAATCTCAACCTCAGGCAAACTCGATGGGTCGAAATGATTCAAGAGTATAATCCGAGTATTGAGTATACTCTAGGCAAGGTCAATGTGATTGCTGACGCATTGAGCAGGAAGGCTTATTGCAACAGTCTGATTCTCAAGCCTTATCAACCTGAGCTTTGTGAAGCTTTCCGCAAAATTAATCTGCAAGTTGTTCCTCAAGGTTTCCTCGCCAACCTTCAAGTCTCTCCTACCTTGGAAGACCAGATTCGCCAAGCTCAGCTTCTTGATGCTATGGTGAAAAAGGTGAAGATTGGGATTGCCAAGAGTCAACCCAAGTACAAGTGCTACCACCTTGATGACAAGGATACTCTCTTCTTCGAGGATCGTGTTGTTGTACCCAAAGGTGACCTCCGTAAAGTGATCATGAACGAGGCTCACAATTCTCTCCTCTCCATCCACCCTGGGAGCACGAAGATGTATCAGGACCTCAAGCAGACTTATTGGTGGACTCGAATGAAGCGCGAGATTGCTCAATTCGTGAATGAGTGTGATGTCTGCAGAAGAGTGAAGGCAGAACACCAAAGGCCAGCTGGTCTCCTCCAACCTCTTGCCATTCCAGAATGGAAGTTTGACCACATTGAGATGGACTTCGTGACTGGGTTTCCAAAGTCCAAGCATGGCAATGATGCTATATTCGTTGTCATCGACAAACTCACTAAAATGGCTCACTTTCTGCCTATCAAAGAGTCAATCACTGCAGCTCAATTGGCGGAACTCTATACCTCTCGAATTGTCTCTCTGAACGGTATTCCTCAAGTGATATCTTCAGACCGTGGCAGCATCTTTACCTCCATGTTTTGGGATTCTTTTCAGAAGGCCATGGGCACCAACATCCGCTTCAGCACAGCTTTCCATCCTCAAACTAGCGGTCAAGTCGAGCGTGTCAACCAGATTCTTGAAGATATGCTCAGGGCTTGTGTGATCTCCTTCGGCATGAAGTGGGAGGATTGTCTTCCTTATGCTGAATTCTCCTACAACAACAGTTTTCAAGCAAGTTCGGGCAAGGTCCCATTTGAAATCCTGTATGGCAGGAAGTGCCGTACCCCTCTCAACTGGGCTGAAAACGGTGAACGTCAGCTACTGGGTAATGACTTAATCACAGAGGCAGTGGAAATGTGCAAAGTCATTCGAGATAACCTCAAAGCAGCCCAATCGCGCCAGAAGAGCTACTATGATAGTAAGCACTATGATTTGGCTTTCGACATCAGAGATCATGTTTACCTCCGTGTCTCTCCTATGAAAGGTACTCGTCGCTTCGGTATCAAAGAGAAGCTTGCCCCCAGATACGTGGGACCTTTAAAGATTGTCAGCAAGAGAGGCGATCTCGCCTATCAACTCGAGCTTCCTTCAAACTTTGCAAATGTTCATGACGTGTTCCATGTCTCTTAGCTCCGAAAGTGCTTCAAGACTCCTGACCGCACCGTCAACTTCGAGGACATTGAGCTCCAAGAAGATCTCTCCTATCGTGAACACCCAGTTGCTATTCTTGAAGAGACTGAATGCAAGACTCACAACAAGTCAATCAAATTCCTCAAAGTCAAGTGGTCACACCATTCCGACCATGAAGCTACCTGGGAACGCGAGGATCACCTCCGTTCTGAGTACCCGGCGTTCTTTCAGTCCTAGATCTCGGGACGAGATCCTTTCGTAGTGGTGGAGTGTTGTAACACCCCGGATATGACTTTCCCAATATGTATTCCAACTCTTGCCATTTCCGGCCTTAAGTTATTTTATTTTCTCGGGTTTGGGTCTTTGTCTCCGTGTGTTGTTATCGTTGTCATGCATCTCATATCATGTCATCATGTGCATTGCATTTGCATACGTGTTCATCTCATGCATTCGAGCATTTACCCCGTTGTCCGTTTTGCATTCCGGCGCTTCGTTCTCCTCCGGTGGTCATTTATACCTTTCTTTCGTGTGTGGGGATTAAACATTTCCGGATTGGACCGAGACTTGCCAAGCGGCCTTGGTTTACTACCGGTAGACCGCCTGTCAAGTTTCGTACCATTTGGACTTCGTTTGATGCTCCAACAGTTAACCGAGGGACCGAAAAGGCCTCGTGTGTGTTGCAGCCCAACACCCCTCCAAGTTGGCCCAAAACCCACCAAAACCCTCTCCATCATCTAGAGCGTTCGATCACGATCGCGTGGCCACAAACCGCACCTCATTTGGACTCTCCTAGCTCCCTCTATGCCTATAAATAGGTCCTCCTCCGAAAATTCGGATCTCTCCCCCGAAACCCTAGCCCTCTTCTTCCTCCGTGCGCCGGACAATGTCCGTCGGTGCCGGACGTGTCCGCTGCACCCGCCGCCGCCACGTGGCACCTCCCCATACGCCCGGCTGCCTCCCTCCGCTGCCGGCCCGCCGAGCCCAGGCGGGGCCCCCGTGGCCCGCACCGCGCACTGCCCGCCGCGCCATCCCCGCGACCGCGCCCGACCCTCGCCGCTGTTCCGCCGGGGCCACGCCGCCCTTCACCAGAGAGCACCACCCCGCGTCGGCGTCCGCTTCCTCCGCCGCCTCGCCGCTCCACCTCCCCGCCCGAAGCCGGCGACTGCCCCGGTGCTCCCTCCGGCCGGCGAGCCCCTCCACTCCGGCGCCCCGCGACAACTCCGGCGAGACACGACACTGTTCCGGCGAGTTCTTCAGCTCCGGCCGGCCATCCTCGACATCCGCGCCAGATCTAGATCTGAGATCCCGTTTGGGTTGACTTTTGCCCCGAAACCCTAACTCATATGCTCCTGTTCATTGCATCGTAACTCCGCATCCGTAGCTCCGTTTTGGGCATTTAGCATATCAAGATGTTCGTCTCAGAGAGCACATCATTTTCATTTGAGTTCATCTTGATGCCCGAAATGCTATTAGAAGAGTGCTACTTGAGATAATTGTCAGATCTGCTACTCCATTTAGATATTTGTCATTTTTGCCATGATTATTGTGTGCATGATATGCCCATGAGTTCTACATATGTTTTGTTAAGGGTTTTGCCATCTTTCCAGAGGTGCAACCCATGTATTTTTGTGATGTGTGTGGTGACTAGCACAAGCTTGCAAAGTGAGGCACTTGGTAATTCTGATTTCAGGGACTTAGCATTTGCACCAAGTCCTTGACTTGTTTATCTCATATGTCCATATGTTCATGTTGTTTCCGAGTGATCCGTGCCACTTTTCAGGATGATCAGTAAGGATGTTTTGTTAATCTTGTACTGCTCTACCCCTCCATGTCTTTTTTTGCAATTATGGAGCACCCTAGCTTGAGTCAATCGAGCTCTACTTTTGCTACTTTGTGAATCTGGGCAGATTGTCTACTTGTTAGCGATTTCGCCAAGGATGTTGTAGTTGATCCGTGCATGCTATGCTATTGTTCTTGCCATGTCTAGCTTTCATTTTGTGTATTCTTGATGGGTGTATGCTTAGCTTGTCATGACTTGCTCCGTAGTGAGTGCATCGAGCTCGTAAACATGCCTACTAGAGTTATGTTTCACCATGTGCCAGTTTTCACTAAGTCTGAAAACTGATTATGCTTTTGCCATGTTCACATGCTTGCAATTATATTTTCTGATCCCTTTTGGCTCAAGGTCACTAAGGGACTTTTGTTAAGCTCTTTGAGTAGCTCCATGCCATGCTTTACTTTGTCATGTTCAGGTCCTATAGCATATAGTTTTGTTGCTCCGATGAGTGCTATCTGATCTGAAATTCCAGACAAGTGTTAGTTTCACTAAGTCTGAGATCTGTTTACCATATGCATTTTTGCCATGCTTGTTTGAACCTGTTAATGGGTGAATTGGCCATAGCTCAGTGCTAGACTTTTGTTAAGCATCATGAATGCATCTCTTCCATGTATTTTTTTGTCATGTTTGAATCCTGTAGCATGTTCATCTCATTGCATTTAGATGACTACTTGTTGTAAATCGCAGAACATGGTCATATTTGAATTGCTTGCCATTTCCAAACCGTAACTCCGATTCCGGCGTTCTTTATATTGTTTTCAAGATATTTCATCTCATCTTTCCAGTGGCACACTTGGAATTCCAAGTTGAGGCCAGGTTCATGCATCCCTTGTCAAATCTTGCATATGCATCCCGCATAGCATATCATCTTTGCATCATATCGTTTGACCTTTGCACGTGGTTGATTGTGCCCTTGCTGCTTGTTTGTCTTGTTTGGGTAGAGCCAGGAGACGAGTTCGCTAACGAGGAGCCCGTTGAGTTTGCTTTTGAGGATCCAGTCAACTCTAACAACTTTGTAGGCAAGATGATCCTACCCTCGAAATCACTACTATCTTTGCTTTCCTAGATGCTAGATGCTAGATGCCTACCACTTGCTTTCAAGCCTCCCAAATTTCCATGTCAAACCCCTAACCCACCATGTCCTAGCAAACCGTTGATTGGCTATGTTACCGCTTTGCTCAGCCCCTCTTATAGCGTTGCTAGTTGCAGGTGAAGATTGGAGGCCGTTCCTTTTTGGAACATTATTTACTTGTTGGGATATCATTATATTATCTTGTTATCTTAATGCATCTATATACTTGGTAAAGGGTGGAAGGCTCGGCCTCTCTCCTAGTGTTTTGTTCCACTCTTGCCGCCCTAGTTTCCGTCATATCGGTGTTATGTTCCCGGATTTTTGCGTTCCTTACGCGGTTGGGTTATAATGGGAACCCCTTGACAGTCCGTTTTGAATAAAACTCCTCCAGCAATGCCCAACCTTGGTTTTACCATTTGCCACCTAGCCTTTTCCCTTGGGTTTCGTGGACTCAAGGGTCATCTTATTTTAAACCCCCCGGGCCAGTGCTCCTCTGAGTGTTGGTCCAACCTAGAGCACCATGCGGGGCCGTCCCTTGGCAACTTGGGTTACGTTGGCTCCCGTACGCTTAGCTTATCCGGTGTGCCCTGAGAACGAGATATGTGCAGCTCCTATCGGGATTTGTCGGCACAGTGGGTGGTGTTGCTGGACTTGTTTTACCATTGTCGGAGTTGTCTTGAAGAACCGGGATACCGAGTCTGATCGGAACGTCTCGGGAGGAGGTCTATTCCTTCGTTGATCGTGAGAGCTTGTCATGGGATAAGTTGGGACTCCCCTGCAGGGATTTGAACTTTCGAAAGCTGTGCCCGCGGTTATGGGTAGATGGGAATTTGTTAATGTCTGGTTGTAGATAACTTGAACCTTAACTTAATTAAAATGAATCAATTGAGTGTGTTACCATGATGGCCTCTTCTCGGCGGAGTCCGGGAAGTGGACACGGTGTTGGAGTAATGTTTGCGCAGGTTGTGCTCTAGTTTCTTTCTCGTGCTTTGCCTTCTCTTCTCGCTCTCTTTGGTGAACAGGATAGCCACAATATATGCTAGTCGCTTGCTGCAGCTCAACATATTTTACCTTGCCTTTCCTATAAGCCTAAATAGTCTTGATCGTGAGGGTGTGAGATTGCTGAGTCCCTGTTGCTCATAGATTACTATTACACCAGATGCAGGGCCTGATGATTCCGCTCCAGGTGACGCGCTTTGAGCTCAAGTGGGAGTTCGACGAGGACTCTCAACGATACTATGTTTCCTTTCCTGATGATCAGTAGTGGTGCCCTGTTGGGGGTGATCGGGACCATGTCGCATGTTAGGTTATCTTTTATTTTGGCGCCGTAGTCGGGCCATGAGTGTTTTGGATGATGTAATGTTATTTATGTACTTGATTGACGTGGCGAGTGTAAGCCAACTATGTTATCTCCCCTTTTATTATCTATATATTACATGGGATGTTGTGATGATTGCCTAACTTGCGACATTGCTTTCAATGCGGTTATGCCTCTAAGTCGTGCCTCGACACGTGGGAGATATAGACGCTTCGAGGGCGTTACATCATGGTTAGCCGTGTCCCCGGTTATGGACATCTTGAGTATCTAGTACTTGGATTATCATGTGAATCTCATCATGTTACTTTAAATTAAGTTTGTTGGGTTTAATGATGTTACTTAATTGGGATTGAGAATGCTGTCAACCATTCTCAGTGTTCAACAACCACCATGATAGTTAAATAAAATCTATTTCTTTGCAGTAGGGAAAAATTGGCTTTTCGCAAAAACCTTATAACCGTAGAGCTTTTCCACCAGCCAAATATGTATGTAGTGATAGCCATTGTTCATCATTCTCTATGGTGTGAATTTGCCAGTACATTCAATGTACTGACCCTTTGTGGCTGCAACGTCTCATGCTGTAGGATTTCTTACGACGAGTAAGTGATACGTTAGGGTTATGATTTCTACACTTAACTTTGCCGTTGGTGTTGATGGGAATCCACAACCTTGTTACTTCCGCTATTTGGATTGAGGTAATAGTATTTTACGTTACTTATACATGTGATTTACCTCTGTTATAAATCCTTGAGTACTGTGTGTGTCAGCATACCTATCCAGGGATGACACTTAAGCACAGAGACTTGATCCATTCGGGTCGGGTCGCTACAAGATGGTATCATAGCACATGTTGACTATAGGACGTGACCCTAGAAACTGGCAAGCCCATAGCAAAGA